>NW_026055965.1:1200000-1621056 GCF_023758025.1 Alternaria triticimaculans
GGCTATCGTCGTGATAGTGTTCTTAGCTCTGATCCTTGGAGTTCTATACTGCACCCTTCCGCAGCCACTGTTCTGGGACAGTATCGCTTATGGTTCGCCTCCATTGGCCGTTCGCTCAGGCATGATGGCCGTGGCACTGATGCCATGGATTGTTGCGCTTGCAACCAAGGCAAATCTCATCTCGATGATCACTGGCATTAGCCATGAGCGATTGAATGTGTTGCACAGATGGGCGGCGTACATCTGCCTGTTGCTGAGCATCTTGCACACTGTCCCCTTCTACGTCACGCCCGTCTGGGAGAAGGGCGCGCAGGAAGCGTTCCAGCAGCTGCTTCAGCAACAGAGCGGGATGTACATTTACGGAACTGGTACGACTACCCTCCCCAATTACGGATCACGTACTGACGATTTTCAGGTATTGCAGCACTCGTGCCACTGTGCTTCCTATGTACGCATTCTATTGCGCCTCTCCGCCACCGAATGTACGAACTGTTCGTGGCTCTGCACGTACCCGTTGCTATTGTCTTCCTCGGAATGATGTTCTGGCATTGCAACAACTACCTAACGTCATGGCACTACTTACTGTCTACTCTGGGAATCTGGCTTCTCTCCTACTTCATGCGCCTGTTCTATCTGAACTGGACTCGCCCAGGCCAGCTATCCTGGCTCATTGGCGATGAGGCCGCCGTGACGCTCATGCCCGAAAACGCCATCAAGATCACCATCCCAACCAAGATGCGGTGGAGACCTGGACAGTACGTCTATCTCCGCATGCCTGGAATCTCGGTCTTCGAAAACCACCCCTTCACCATCGCTTCGCTATGCAGCGAGGACTTCCCTTCGGAGTACGGCGAGGGCTACCGGGACATGGTACTCGTCTTCCGCCCATTCGGCGGCTTCACGAGGAAGGTCCTCAACAACGCTCTCGATCACGGTCCATGGCACACATACCGTGCCTTTGTCGATGGTCCGTATGGAGGTATGCAGAGGCGCATTGAGGCGTTTGATGACGTTGTACTCATTGCTGGAGGCAGCGGTATCACGGCCATCGTCTCGCAGTTGCTGTCTCTTATCAAAAAGATGCGCGATGGCAAAGCTGTTACCCGAAAGATCCATGTGATCTGGGCCCTCAAGCGTCCCGAAACCATGGAGTGGTTCAAAGAAGAACTGCGCATCTGCCGCGAGTATGCGCCTCCCGAGACGGTCGAGTGCCAATTCTACATTACCGCCGCGAAGCGCAACCCACACGGCGGACTTGTCAGCGCAAAGACGCCTACCCGTCCTGTGTCGATGTTCTTTCACGACAAGGTCAACGATGCTTTCCAGAACATCGCCGACCACCGCCTTTCCGGTGTTTCCGGTATTTCCTCAAAACGACACTCCGCTCTCATCCGTGACGAAGCGCAGGGAGATCCAGAGAAGGAGTCTGAACTGCGTCGCGAGAACGAAGACAGCATCACAGCGCTTCCACAAGCGCACATGGTCCCCATCAATCGGGGCCACCTCGCACCACCACGTCCAAGTTACAATAGCGGGCGAAACTCTGCCGAATCAGCACATAGCTCGAACCCCGATCTTATAGCGCCTGCGCCACGCGGCCTTGCTGCCCGACGTCAAGAACGCAACCTGTCCCTCGACATCAGTCAAGCCGTCTCTTCGGGTTCCGGCGCGATTAATCCGGACATCTCCCACAACCCTACCGAAGGCGGGCAGGGTTTCGACTTCGGTTTCCCGTCGACACCCACTGAGTTCCAAAAGAATCTCATGCGCTTCGCATTTCTACCTGCGGCCGTCAAGAAGAAGGATGGCTGGAGCACCGAGTACGGACGCCCGGATATACCCTATCTGCTCAAGGGACTGAGCAAGAACTTTGGGCGCAGAACGTGTGTGTTCGTTTGCGGACCCCCCACCATGCGCGTTAGTGTGAGTGAGACGATTGCGCAACTCCAAAGGAGTGTGTGGAGTGACAGTGGGCGCGATGAGATTTTCCTCCACGCCGAGAACTACGCCTTATAGGGCGAGGGTGTACTTTTCTTTACCTTCATTTGTGCATAGCGTTTGGACGGCTTGGTGTATATACCCCCTTTCTTTTCTTTTCCTTTTATACCTCTGTATCTGTACGATGATCGACGACGTTAGTATCTGTCGCAGCTAGAGACTATCGAATAACATCTTGGTCAGTGGTTGTAACATACGAAGACGCCTCCTAACAGACAATGCAGCCACGAAAGGGCTGTATTGTATGTTGCGTAGTTTCTTCGAGTGTTACAACTATCTGAATTAGATGATACAAAGACTTCTTTTACAGCGCATGTGTTGGGTTTGAGTCTAGAATAATCCACAGATCAGCTTACTCTGTCTCAACGAAGAATTAAGTTTGCGACATTGACTCCAGAGAGTTTGCATAAAAATCTGACACGGAATGTACGCGTTCAGGAGACATTGTGCTAGCATTGCCTGGCATGCATTCAGCCTCGGCAAGACGACATCCACCAACGCCATGGCGAAGCACCGCGTGCCATACCACGGGCAGTAGGAACATGGAGGCTTGATACTTGGAGTGCTCCTCCAGCGGCACATGGTCGTCACGCTCTCATACCATTGTCACCTTCTGCATCTGGTTCGTCCACGGCCTGCCAGGAGTACCCTACCCCTCCTGATGCGAGCTGGTGGGGTCAACATTCACCCATGAACCTCGCGGCACAATCAATGCATCCTTGTCGCTGATTGTGGAGAGGGTGTGGGTGCGGAGACACTATCCCGCGCTTTAATGGGCGTGACAAGTTCGAGTGCGGCACAGCGCTATGGTCGTACGGGCGCAAAAGCAAGCAGTCGTGGTTCAGCAGCATGTCGCAGTGGGTGAATGCGCTGACCGCCTGCTCGCCCGGTGCGATACGCGCTGCGTCGCGGATGTCAGCATGTGCAGCTTGGGCGACAGCTCAGGGCGGCTGCGTACGGGCGCATGGGGACGGCAGTACATAGGGCTGCAGCCGGCTAAGAGGAGATGAGGGTGTGGGATAGATGGGCGTTCGCAGGCCTTTGCTTTTTGGTGAGAGGGTTTGAGAGCCGGACTGGCCGCTTGGCGCATCTCACTCGCCCTTTGATCCCAAACCACATCAGCGTGCATATTTCCCCTTCTTCCTCCACGCAGGCCTGCTGTAACGTTTCCCAGCAGTCGTAGCCCACTAGTAACAATTGCTCCGCCCGCATCCTCTCCAGCCGTCACACACGCGGAAGCCAGGGCGCAGACTTCCCGATCGACCATGTTCTTAAGATAATTATGTGCACATGTCCGCCATCCCAGTGTCTGACCTGGGCCTCAACTCGAGCGAGAGCAGATATCTCCAGCAGCAAATTGCCGCCTCGCAGCAAGGCTCCAATTCCTCGCGCGCTGCCTCTCACGCCTCCAGCCAAGGCCGTCTCCTCCTGGATCCTTCTAGTTTGCAGGCGCTCAGCGCCCACTTTGACCGTCTGATGTACTCCATCCAGCAGCGCTGGCAGTATGTGAGTTGTCATGTTCATAGCTTCACACGGTGTCGATTATTAGTGGTGTAGTACTGACAATGGCCAGCTCACCCAGCAGACACAAACAGCAACCCAAATACAGTACGACCGCGCCGGCAACGCCATGCAAATGGCCGACGCTGAAATCGCCCGCTTCCGTGCCATCCTCCGCGAAATCGACGAGCTCCAAGTAGAATTCGACAAAGTCCGTCGCATTGGAGAGATTGTCAAAGGCTTCAAGTCGCGCGTCGACCGTCTAGACCGCCGGATATGAACGCATTCCAGTACGCTGGACCGGCACCTCCCAGTACCACAAGCTACCTTACACCCACCAACTTACCTACACTCCTTTACCACAACGAACAGACATACCTCGTCCCCACGGATACCCACACTATACCTACTAAGAATGGAAAGCCTCGCGGCATGGAAAACACTGGGGGATACCTGAGAGATTGAAAAGCCCCACGGCTCATGGCGTTTTGGTTGCGTTTTGCAGGACCCTTTGCTTTTGGGAATACCCACGTCTCGTTTTGCGCATGTCTCAGTTTGCTTCGGATGCCGTACCCTTCTCGTGTCGTTTGTGACACTTTGGACTGCTTCTTTTGGATTGTTGCGTATTGCTGCGAACCACCGCCTGTTGTACGTCATTGTGGATCGCTGTTGCACGACCCGATACCCTGTTCAGCTTCAGTATGTATGCTTTGCCCCTTTGAGTAATTTGCAACACCTGCTTCGTATTCTTCTTTTCTTGGTGATTAAGACGAACATCGTATCGATCGGGGGATTGTTAAGCCTCTTCTTGCTAGGTGATGTTGATGGTGCTTCTCTCTTGAACTCAGGTCGTCTGTTATCATTGCGTGCCAAATAGCCTACTACTTTATGTCCTTCCAGATGACACAAAGGTGTTGCTTTACGAATGCAGTGACCAAACGAACTTTCGATGCATCCATTGTACAGCTCAATGTCCGTATCGCTGTAGACATTGATCTCTGACATGTACCTATAGATGTGGTGGCACGAGGCGAAGCATATTCGCAAGCAGCTACAACACTTCGCGCAAGCCCAGAAGGCCGTATTTCAGCAAATATTGCTAGACTATTACAGTCAATTACACGTATTCAAGAACGCTGTCTCAATCACCAATTGTGTATAAACACATGCATGCCTCTTTTGAGTTTAGGCCCCCTGATAGCCCTGAGCTAACCTGACATGGCTAGGCAGACCTGCATCCCCTCCCGAGGTCCCTTGGCTGTCAACTTGGTACTGCCATCACCGTACCACACTGAGCAGCACCTGGACTTTATGCCTAACATCTAATTTACATCATTCATTGACATCCATATGTCTCTATTATCCTCGTCCCGCCCTAGAAATTGGGCAGATCCAGGCGTGTGTTTGTTCCTCTGACCGTCGATTGCTAACGCCCATGGGGGTCCGGGGATGCATCAATCAAACGGCTAGAACGGCCCTGTTCAGGCGGACAATTAGGCCGTATCTGGCCTTAGGGGACGGGCGCAGCAACTATGATGGCTCTCATGCAGCCACCCGTGAAGAAGGAATGGGCTGGGCAGTCTCATCGCGTTTTCGCACGGTGTCCTCTCTCGACTTCCTGCTAAACATTATGGGTTCGTCGCTATGCCCAAACTTCTTACGCGACCAGGGAGCCATCCGCTACGCTCACTATCGCGCACAGCGCAGTCGCACTGGAAGTTGATCTTGGCTATCGCTTCTTTGTTGCTCGTCGAAGCATACGTCCACGTACACAAATACGATGTCCCCCGCCCCTCGCCGCCCCTCGATGCGCCCTTCTACACAGGATGTCAGGACCCCGTCCTAAACACGACTGCGCGCGAATCCGCCGTGTTCATGATGCTCGCGCGCAACTCGGAAGTCAAGGGTGCAGTTTCAAGCGTGCGAAGCGTGCAGGAACAGTTCAACGACAACTTTGGTTATCCCTGGGTTTTCCTAAACGATGAGGAATGGACCGAGGACTTCAAGCGGAAAGTGGGCAAGGCAGTAGGGGAAGGCGCAGACGTCAAGTTCGAAGTCATACCCAAGGAGATGTGGGGGTATCCCGAATGGATCGACCAAGATCGTGCGAAGAAGAGCATGCAACATATGAAGAACCGGGGCATACAATACGGAGGACTAGAGAGCTACCACCACATGTGCCGCTTTCAATCTGGGTACGTCGCATCGTCCACCCCAAGCCTCTCTCCCATACTCAGCGCACAACACTGACAACAACCCCACAGCTTCTTCTACGACCACCCCGCCCTCCTCCCCTACAAATACTACTGGCGCGTCGAACCCAGCATCTCCTTCACCTGCGCCATAACCTACGACCCCTTTGTCGAAATGGCCCGCCACAAGAAACGCTACGGCTACACAACCGCCCTCTGGGAGCGCGGCCAAACCGTCCCCTCGCTCTTCCGCAAACTCTCCCTCTTCAAGAATGAATACCGCATCCCCACCTCCACGCTCTGGACTGCCATGGTCGACGCAAGCTGGATGCCGTGGCCCTTTCGTCGCATGCTAGCTGCGCTGCGCAATAGAGATGAGCGGGGTGATCTGTGGAATATGTGTCACTTTTGGTCCAACTTTGAGATTGCGGATATGGATTTCTTCCGTGGAGATGCGTATCGCGCCGTCTTTGACTATCTAGACCGGGACGGCGGGTTTTACTATGAGAGATGGGGTGATGCGCCTGTGCATTCGCTGGCTGCAGCCATGTTACTGCAGCCCCAGGAACTGCATCATTTTAGTGATTGGGGGTATATACACGATGATTTGCAGGTTTGTACTTTTGCGAGTACAGAACATGAGAAGGCGAAGGGGATCAAGATACCGAGGTACGAGGACAGCGATGGGGATGGGAGGAAAGAGCTGGGGTGTAGGTGTAAATGTGATGATAAGGCCAGGCTTGTAGAACCGGTTTGTTTGAATAGGATTGGGCTCACGACTGGGTAGTCGTCAAATGTCCTGTGTACGGGTAGAACCCTCGCTATATCCCGATGCTCTCTGCGTCTTGTCTGTACTCTGGTGGTGTCTCTGTCTCTGCCCATTGGAGATCCACGTGCCCACCTGACTTCACCACCTCTTCAGTAACATCATTGCCGTTGATGACGAGCTGGCTTCCGAACTTGATCCACTCATCAGCTCCACGAATGCGAGCCCAAAAATGCCCATCTCGCCACCCACCCGCAATTTCCATTCCGCAGATAACCATATCCCACTTGTCCGCTGCAATGATGTGGATACCCTGCACGACAGTTCCTTCGTCGTAAGTACCCGCGCGCACCCGATTGACTGTGTAACGTCAGTTACTTGTCCAATATAAGTGAAAAGATACGCACATCTGATTGTTCTGAGCGCGACGTGACGCTCGAGTTCAGCCTCGAGCTCCTCTCTGAGTGCGAGGAGCTTCGCGGCCTCTAGAATCGTCCGGCAACCTGCGCGAAAGAAGAGGAATAGGGCAAGCGCTATCGCCGAACTGAGCCAGGCGATTGGTTCGAAATTAAGGAGGGCTAACACAAGCCGTGTACAATTCGCAGGTAGATTGGTGATGAAAGTCCAGAAGTTGATGCATAGTAGTAGGATGCGGGCCAGAAACCTCAAGATGGCCATCACAAGAACTTCCAGCATAGCGAAGGTGGTGAGTGTTGCTGTTTTTGGTAGCCGTTGGGGTGTTTCGCTTTGCGCAGGAGAATGAGAGTGGGAGTACTTCCCGATCGCTGTTGAGGGGGGTGAGAGCAAGGGTGGGGACTGGCCAACGGGCACCGATCGCAAAGATTCTCCTTCACTTGAGCAGACGGTCTTGTGCGATCCTCTGCAATCAGCCATATTGCGAGTACGCGGGTAACAAGTAGGCGTATGCGACAGGCACCTGCAGGGTACTGCGTGAATCGCAGGTTTTCACTGATGAATTCGGCCCCTCTTGTAGACCCGTATCTAGAGACAAGAGTTGGGTGAATATTCTTCTTACTATACACAGAGTAGACCTATGACCGAGTAGATTGAACGGAACGGTCGATGCGTAGTTGATGTGTCAATCCATGATGTTTCGTTAATCAGTATCTCCTTGCCCTTCCTTCTTTGAATGCTCCAGGATCGTTCAACAGCATACTGCGCACGTCTTCCATGGTAAAGCCTTTGTGTCTCGCACAACAAGCCTCCATACATCGTAATATCTTTCTTGGCCATTCCACATATTCCGTCCATTCTCCACTTTTGTCATCGTCTACAGCAGCTATGATCAAGGCATTCCACTGAACAGTCGCCCTTGTAGGGGTTTTCAAGGCCATTTTTGGTGCAGCTAGTGAGGACAAGACGAATCGCACGGCGCAAAAGTGGGCCATGATGACGTTGCCAAGCTGATTTGTGCGGTCAAACATGCGCATGAGTGCTTCATGTGGCCAGGTTGAGAAGATCGTGAGGATGACCATCATAGCTGCAAAAGACCGAATGGGGTACGGAGCGCCAGGGAGTGGATCCGTAACGTTTTCCCAGTCGATGCTGTCAAAGGCGAGCCCGAATCCTTGTGGTAAGATCGGGTTGGCGAACGGGAAGAGATCCAACATCGAGTCACGACGTTTTGGAAGTTCATCGGTTTCTTTTTCCAGGTCTGAATGCAGCAGGAGTCGAAGTGTTTCGGCGAGCTGGCCGACAATGGCCTTCTCGATGGGATGTACACCAGTTCCGGTCATTGCACCAGAAAGGGCTTTCAAAGACAGTAGAGCCTGTTGCAAAAGTTCCTGGTCGACTTCAGGACATTTGGTAAATGCTGTGTCCATGGCTATCATGCTCAAGCCTTTCTGTGTGGAGAAAGGGCTGCTGAAACCCTCGTCTATGATAAGCTGAGAGAGGAATGAGCATCCCCGCAAAGATAAAAAGTGTTCGAGAAAGCCGTCACTTATATAGCTTGACTGGAAGCATAGCAAGTAAGAGGTTGCTAACATGATGTACGATTCCTCAGCTGTCGGGGGCCAATTGGCGAAGGCATCCTCGAGGCCAACGATGGCCTTTTGTCGATGTTGCACTGCGAGGGCAGTCTGTGGATTCTCAACTTGAACGGCAAGATGAGATCCAGCAAGAGCCAGCATAGCGTCCATGAGATATGGGTACTGAGTAGTTAGTAATGTTACATCTCTTACAGGATGAACCTAAAGCTTCACTCACTTTATGGCACGCTGCTGGAACATCCTTGACCCAAAGCTCCTCCCAGTCGTGCGGAATCCAAGGATGTGCTGAGACGAGATAGTGGTGAAACAGCTGCATATCTTCTGAGCTGTAGATAGTAGGTGTGTCGGAAAGCTTAACAACTTGACGAGGACTTGACACTGCTGACTCGATGTAGTCGCGCCGTGCATGCTTGAATACATCGGGGTATCTGCACACCACTAGGATAGTTGGTGAGACGTTGATCTTAGTTCACGACGCCACACTTACGTCCACGCTTGTCACAGTTCGCGCATGAAGGCCATGTCTCTGGACACTAATATAGTTTAGTGATATGACGAGGCACCTGGAAACAGATGCGGTACCTTGATCTTGCGTCGTTTGCACGGGATGCAACCCAGACGACTCTTAGTGTGTCCGCGTCGCTGTCGTAACCCTGTCAGCGCGGGTGTGTCGCCGCTAGAGGCGGTGGTGCTGCTAGATGTGAGTTAGGTATAGTTCTGTGCATTGCGTGAGGAGCGTACGATTGGTCAGATCCGTTCACACTGTTTTCCTTTGGTCGTATGGGTTGCTTCGATACTCCTGCGTGGTGTATCGTTTGCGGAACATCGTCAGGTGCTTTGGGATCGTTGGCAGGAACACTGTTCCCAAGGAAGTCGCCTATGCCGTCCAACACAATGTAGCCATCAAACAAATCGTCCATGACTGCGAATACGTCAAGTAAAGAAATAGTTGTGATGATGCAATCTACATTTTTCCATGTCACCGGTGTTGTTGCCTGAATCAACTGGGATGATGCCAAGCCGTCAAGGTGTCATCGTTCGCTGGAGGCCTTTTAGTCGGAAAGTCGGCGTCAGCGGCGCTGGATCCGAGTATTACAAAGACAGTTGACGCTAGAGGCCATGAACTCAGGGTGCGTGCATGTCTTCTCATACGAATGTATGCATGAAGCTGAGGCATAAAGGAGCTTGAGAAGTCGTCATCTCGACAGGGTACTGGTCCCGCACTGGCCTCGCGGACGCAGTGTCGCGTGAGAAAGTCGCGATGCCTTCAGCGAGTGCAATGGCGGGAATCTTGGGTCAATGTTACATTTTCGAAGAGCAGAGTGAAAGCGAAATCTCGTAATGATTTGAAGTCGTTATATGGATCCATGGACTACGGATGAGGTTGCTGTGGGTCGGCAAACGTGACGGGGCAGAAAGCGTTGGATGGGTTTCTCCCTTGTCCGCCCAGTCGGGTGGTTAGCCGCAAGTGACGTCTCCCCTTCACCAGCACCGCCATTCTTCTTACCAACACCGTGGCAATCTCCACGCGGCACCGCATCATTCACCTCGCCATCCGTATGCAGCCTCGACTGGCTTACCAAGCGACTGCGATTCTTCCCATGTGCTGCCTAACAGTGGAGTGAGGAGCACGCCCCACCAGCCACGCCCAAGCCCAACCAACGGCTGAGCACTCGAGCACGCCCAAACCTCCTCCAATTCCGCGCTCGAGGTCGCGAAGCACGCCGCAATGCCTTCGATTCTCTCCGACGAGGACAAGCAGACGGTCAAGCGCACCGTGCCCAAGTCGGCCAACAAGATCCACACAGTCGCCGTCGCCAAGTTGTACATCGCCTACCCGGACCGGCACCGATGGACCTACACGGGCCTGCAGGGCGCCGTCGTGCTGGCCAACGACCTGGTCGGCAACACCTTCTGGCTCAAGATGGTGGACATATCGGTAGGTGCGAGGGACGCCACAGCACAGAATGCACGACTGACGGACGCAGCCCCAAAGTCGCGGTGTCATCTGGGACCAGGAGATCTACGACACCTTCTCGTACAACCAGGACCGCGTCTTCTTCCACACCTTTGAGCTTGAGGACTGTCTAGCCGGCCTGTCTTTTGCCGACGAGAAGGAGGCCAAGACATTCAAGAAGAAGCTCGACGACCGCGAAAAGAACGCCCACAAGAACACCAAGAACAAGCCCTTCAGCGCATCCGCCGGCACCAGCGCGCCCTCAGCCAACGGAAAGAGCGGGGGCCATGGCCACGGCCTGCTGGGAAGGCTCACCGGACGTGACCGCCATTCTTCCTCACCTGGCCCGCCGCCAGCGTCCATCATTCCACCCGTCAGCGTCACATCGCCTGTGCAGAGCACCCACTCCAATGCCACAAGCGCTCGCAACTCCGCCATCGACACTACCGACCCATCATGGCAGCCGCTGTTGAAGGAACTGCTGGCCATGGGCATCACCGAGGACCAGATCGAAGAAAACGCCGATTTCATCAAGCTATACATTGAGCAGCGGAAGCAGGAGGAGAAGCTCAAGGATGAGAACAACCAGCGCAAATCCAGAGCACCTCCGCCTCCCCCACCAAGTGCGCCTCCCATGGCCGCATCTCTCAGCCCTCAGAACACAGGTGGCTCCAAACGAGGACCTCCGCCCGCACCTCCGCCAGCGCGAAGAACAAGGACGGACGCAGCCCTCAATCGCAACTCTTCAGGAAGCCCTGCGCCGCCATCACCACCACGCGAAGCTTCACCGTCTCCAGGACCGCCCAAACCAGTTTTCAGAGCGCCTCCACCACTTGCGGAAGCAGGAAAGTTCGCCAATCTACCCCCGGCACCACCAGGCAGATCGCGAGCCTCGTCCAACGCAGCCAACCCAGGTCCTCCACCGCCGCCGCGCCCGCCCAAGACACCCGTACCCGACGAAGAGAGGCCAGTGGGAGGCAAGTTCGGTGTACCTCCGCCCTTCACAGGCAATCGCGTACCCTCCGGTCCACCTCCACCACCCCCAAGCCGAGGGCCAGTTCCTCCACCGCCGCCCGCGAGAGACACGCCATCCGCGCCTCCTCCGCTCCCGCCGAAGACATCGGCAGCCCCGACACCACCTCCTGTCCACAACATACCACCGCCTCCTCCACTACCGCCATCTTCATCTCGACCTACACCAGCGCCCCCTTCGAGCGCGGCACCAGTCCCACCGCCTCTACCCCCAACAAGCAATGTAGCACCGACACCACCTCCACCGCCGCCCATGCCGGGACGATCGATTCCTCCTCCTCCACCGATGCCCAACAGCTCAGCACCACCTCCACCCCCTATCCCAAGCACAGGCGCGCCGCCCCCACCGCCAATGCCTCCTGGCTCTGTGCCTCCTCCGCCGCCGCCAATGCCTTCACGAAGCGCTGTGGCACCACCTCCACCTGGCCCACCGCCCCCACCGAGCGGCGGCGCGCCTCTGCCCAAACCAGCGCCAGGGCGAGACGGCTTGCTAGCGGATATTCGAGGAGGAGCGAGATTGAAGAAGGTTTCAGATACAGAGAAAAAGGATCGCAGTGCAGCGGCAGTTCCTGGCGCGGAACCTGCTGGAGGAGCTTCTGGGGGAGCCAGTGGTGCAGCTACACCTGGAGATGCTGGCTTGGCTGGAGCACTGGCTAGTGCTCTTGCGGCAAGGAAGTCAAAAGTTAGTCACAGTGGTAAGTTCAATTCATCTCGCTGGATTAGCAGTATGCTGACATGTTTACAGACGACGAATCCGACAAAGACGATTGGTAAACGTGTGGAATTTAGAAGTAGCGACAAGTCGACAAACCAAGCCAACCACGACCTTATCCCAACGCGGAGGAACCTGCGACACCCAGTCAAACGATGTGAGGTTGTGGAAAGAGATATGAGGACGTGTATCTGGGTGACGCACAGTGGCAGCAGCGCCAAAACCAATCTCAAGAGAAGAGCCATTTGGCGAATTGGTGTGAGAGTGTTAGTTGATACCAAGAATGATAAAGTATATTCTTCATCTTCAAAATCACCGTCTTCACATCTTCGACACCGACTCATGCCCTGTTAGTGCCCCTGCCTTCGCAAGCCGAACCATCACATTTTTAATCCTCTTGACTTCATATCCACAAGCCGCCAACAGCGCAACCTCTAGACACACATCCGCCATCAGCATCCCATCTTTCCCATATCTAGCGTAAAACCGTTCAGGTCGGCACATGTACTCTTGGCAGCAAGTTGACAGTGCCGCTGCGTGACATAATCGGCGCAGCTTATCCACCGTATAGAAATCCCATGGCAGAGGCTCTTCTAGGATCTCGATGTATTCATGTAATGGCGCGTAATGTAGTCTGGCTAGAGTCTCGGCTACTGTGAGACAATTCAGAAGACGCGCAGCTAGCTTTTGGGAGACGATGGGGAGGTTGGTGGTATGGGCTGTGTTCGGAATCGCAGAGGTAAAAAGGGTGGTATGGAGGCCAGATTTGCGTTGGGTATGAGACCACCAAAGGAGCAAGTAGGTAGATGATGTACGAGGGAAATGTGCGAGTGTTATGTTCGTATTTAAAGCGTGGAGTACTTCTTTGTTGAACGTCCCTGGGATAGGAGTTAGTTTGCTCGGTTCTGCGTTAGTGTCTTCGTGCAGAGCAGGGACTCACGGCACACAAGTCGCAGATCAAGTGCAGTTGTAAGCTCGCCGAACGGATGTGTGTCTTCATCCATGAGTTGTAGAACTGTGTAATCTATGATGATACTCCATAGTTCTGTGGGGAGAGCGACGATACCCTGGAGTTGTGATGTAGGCTCTTGCGTCAAGTCATTGGCAGCTGGAGGCGTTCGAACGAGAGATTTCAGAAGGAGGATACTGTTCATCGTAGTGTTCCGAACAACAAATTACATGCTACACATAAGCCTACAAGCTATTGTCTACTTTCTCTGCCGGTAGTTGTGGAAGGAGCCAAGCACGTACGCGGGTCCGGGATGGCTGGGAAATCAGGCACCAGGATTCGTGAACTTCATACATCGCACCCACGGATTGGTGATCCGAGTCTCTCATCGCAATGTATCCGGATGGCAAAACTTTGGGTTCTAGGAGATTATATATTTTCTTGGAAGAATGGTATTATATCAGCCCCGAGATCCCGATCTCAATCTTCAATGGGGTCATGGGTGGTCTTTGCGCCATTGGCTCGCCCGCCGTGTACACCATTCGCATGATTGAGAGAGCGCGAGAAAAAGCGAGATTAGCTCAAGAAGCAAAAGAGGGCTTGAGACAGATTCCGCAATCATGTCTCAATGGTGTCGAGGCTTTGCCGGTGGAGCTGTGGAGTCAGGTCATTGGATATGTCTTGGACCCATACTTGCAGCACAAGGAGCGGCAATGTTATGACATGCCGAGGGTGCTAGAGCTGCGGCTCGTGTGTCGTGAGTACAAGAATACGTTGACTGCAACGTGCGAGAACTGACTTTCAGACTAGATGCCTTTGACAAGGAGATACAGCGGCTATTACATCAGCACCTGACTCTATCCCAGTTGCCGTACCGTTCATTCATTGTATATGACATAGAGAAGCAATCGAGCCTAGATCGTTTCCTGCGCGATGCTCTTCTCACATCGGCGTTGTACCGCGAAACACGGCTTTACTCTGGAGACGGCACTGCACATTTCATGGCATACCGTATCAAGAATTGCGTCCTTGTCGCCCAGCATCTATCAGCCGACTACAGCATGCAGAACGAACAGTTGCTGTACGAAAGACTTTGCGCCGTTGCGTCTGTATCGCGCTGCTGCTGGAACTACGTCTTCACTCTCTGGTACGTTGGAGGCCATGCGTTCATCGATGGTGTCGACGAGGACGGTGCATTTTCAAGGGAGAAGGATATTCTCTTGGAAGTCTCCTTATTGTTGGCTATTGGATATCAACTCGCAGACGTCAGGCGATGGATGCTGAGGCTGGGCAGACTGGGCATGCTAGTTGGCTATAGGGAACATACTGTAAAGCGTCCTGACAGAGCGTTTGATGGCACGATTGATGTATGCCGCTTTCCTGTCGGGGAGCAGGTGCTGCAGGTTGAAGATGTTGCCTGGACAGAAGAAGAATTTGACGAAAGTATAAGAACGGCGGGAGAAATACTTGACCGGGAAGTCGATGATGAGTTCGAGGATCTAGAAAGACGATTCAATGTCTAGTTTTCGGAGGCTCTGCGGCTTTGCAGGCATGTGGAAGCGATAGAGGATATTCATTCTAGTTAGAAAGATATTTGTCCTAGTTAAGTCTAAATTTAGAGCCTCTAAGAAGGCTCTGTACTATCTTAAGTCTCTACTTCTTAGTGCATACCTACTCTATGTAAATTTTATATATCTTATTATATAAAAGATGTACGCAAGAGTTAGTTTTATAATCTTGCTATATTAAAACCTAATTTTTTAGGTATTCTTAGTATTGCATATTAGAGTAGCTAGAGCTGCTAAGTCTTCTAAAGAAGATATTATGTTTTAGTGCTATTTTAGGCGTCTTAGACCTAAACTACTATAACGCTATAGTCTTAACTATAACTTCTAAATATAGCTATATTATTCTAAAACTTAGAAATATTTGTTATATAAGTATAAAGTAGCTATAGTTAAATTTTAAAAAAAATTAGTTATAGCGTTATTATATTATAAAGAATTTAGTATAAATTATGTTATAATCTTTCTTCTAAAACGTAGAAAGTAGGCCTACTTTGCCTCTCTTACTTCTAAGTACTTTAATATACTTAGTGTATTAGTATAATATATTAGAGGCTTATTATAGGTATATAGGTAAATAGTTTATAAGTCTTAGAACTAAATTTAGCTAAAGAATACTAAAGATATACGTTACTTTAGTAGAAATAGTCTAAATTTAAAGTAAATTTAAATAGAAAAGAAGACGCCTATAATTAGAGAATTTACTATTAATTATATATAATTAAATTAAGTACTTTAACGCTCTAGAGTAATATTTAAATATAAAATAGGCTAAATATAGGCCTCTTATTAGTCTAAATAGCGTAAGTAGTTAGAATAATTATAGAGCTGCGTTTAGGTAAATTCTAGAGGCTAAACGCTATTCTAGAGAAGCTAGTAAATATTTAGAAAAACTCTCTAGGTATAAAAAGAGTTATAGAAGCTACTAGAATACTATATAGAG
The DNA here is from genome assembly GCF_023758025.1 of Alternaria triticimaculans. Classification (NCBI taxonomy): domain Eukaryota; kingdom Fungi; phylum Ascomycota; class Dothideomycetes; order Pleosporales; family Pleosporaceae; genus Alternaria; species Alternaria triticimaculans. The sequence continues at coordinate 1,215,627 of NW_026055965.1, forward strand.
TGCTAGAAAACGTAGTAAGACTATAGAATAGCTACTTTATCTACTTTATTTACTCTTTAAGTAATTCTTAAGTCTATTATATTTATAATAGTAGCTATAAAAGCTCTATTAGTAGAAGAAGTAGTAGAAAAAGGCTATAAAGAAAGTAGAACATTCTTCTTCTCTCTTTCTCTTAGTTAGATAGCTTTAGATATCTATAAGAGAAGCTTCTAGGTTACTAGAACTCTTTTAGTAGTAGTAAGATTATAAGATTCTTAGGTATTAACTAGGTAATAGAATAGCTTTATAAGTACTTCTTTCTTCTTTCTTCTTAATAGTATTAGAAGTAGATTCTAGAGATAGAAGAGCTCTAAATTATATATAGAAAGCTTTTCTCTTACTCTTAGTAGTTCTAGCTACTAATACTAGTTAATAAACTAGAAAGATATTAAGAAGATAGCTTCTAGCTAGCTTTTTTAGAGCTCTAGAGTTCTAAACTAGATAAAGTACTTATAGAAGAGCTTATAAGTAGTAGTAAAGAAGTATATATAGTTCTAGATCTTCTTAGGTTTAAAAGTAGAAGCTAAGATAACTTACTACTTAATTTTCTTAAAAGTAAAGTAGAAAATACGCCTATAAAGAAGCTAGAATTTAGAGCTAGTAATATTAATAAGAATCTTATTTATATTGTTTAAGTAGCTAGTATTATACTTATTTCTAACACTTTATATTATCTAATAGAGATTCTTAATAACGTAAAGAAGGTAACTCTAAGACTTATAGATAAGCCTACTCTTTAGCTAGGTATAAGCTAACTCTATCTTTAATATTACTTTTACACTAAAACTAAAGAGATCTTAGTATAGATACTCTACTTATTTAGCTATCTAAGAAAGCTACTTATTTTTAAGATACTTTAAAAGTAACGCTTACTCTAAGTAGTTATAATATAAGAGTCTTTAGTACTTCTAGAACTACTTCTAAGTTAGCTAGATTACTAGCTTATTCTACCTTACTATAAATTTATTCTATTTTACTTAGATTTTCTTTTTTACTTTAGAGTCTTTAGAGTAGTAAATATTCTAGATAGAGATAGCTTACTTCTAGATATTCTAATTAATATACTAAAGATAGAGATAGTAAGATATACCTAGAAATACTCTTTAAAAAAAGTTCTTTAGAGTAGTTTTATAGTTAGTAATAAAGATTCTAGAGAATATCTAAAGCTATTTAAAGAGCTTCTAGAGCTAGAAGACTTACTAGGTATACTTATTAGTGTTCTCTCTACTTATAAAACTAAAAGTAATACTAAAAGTACTATTTCTAGCTGTCTGCTTACACGCGTAGAAGAGTAGTATCTAAAACTAGTTTATTTTATAAGTAGCGTTAATAATAATAATATCTAAGTTACTTTAAATTATATTAAAAGTAAGAGAATAAATAAAGAATAGTAAATAGAGACGCTAGCTAAGATTATATTTAGGTATAAAGAAGTACTTCTTATCTATCTTCTCTTCTTTAAAAGTATTTAAAATATTAAGAAGTACCTCTATATTAGACTTTCTATAACACTTCTCTCTCTAGAGCTTTATAACTTTATTCTTAACATTAATATAAGTTAAGTTATAGCTAGTAGTAAGTAAGTCTTTATAAATCTTTATTATAGTATTAGCCTACCTCTACTACTATAGAATTTAAGTAATAATATTAACGCTACGCTTTCTATAATAGAGAAAAGCCTCTATAGCGCTACTATAAGAATAGTTATAATAGAGAACTTCTACTATAAAGTACTAGGCTTTATCTTTAAGCTTTAGCTTACCTTTTTATTTATAGCTTATTTAGAAGAAGCTCTAGTTCTTTTAAAGTTCTCTTAACACTAGCTTATACTTTCTATAGTAATTATAAATAATTATTACTAATATTATCTTTCTAAATAGTAGCTACTTTAAAGGTTTACTCTTATTAGCTTAAAGTATAATTATAGTAAACTTATAAGCTACTATAGTATTATTTAGAGCGTTCTTTACTTTATTAATATATTTAAAGTAGTAGATTTTTAGTAGAGAAATCTATTTAGAAGGTATCTATTAAGTATTATTATACTTTAGGTTATACTTAGTTAGTAACTATAAGATTAGGCTATTAGAGGTAATTTAGTTATTATTAGAAAGGTTATTAGAGTTAAAGTATTTAGAGCTAAGAGAATTATAATTATATTTAAGTATTATTATAAAGTTTTAGAACGCGTTAATACTACTTTAGATAAATTAATTAATAATAATTTACCTACTTAACTATTTTCTATAATTTTTAGTATTATAAGCTTATAAGAATAATACGTAACTTTTTATAACATAACTTTAATAAAATTATATAAGTAATAATAGTTATAGTAGGTAGAAAATAAAAGGTTAGTTAAAGTATTAATATTCTAGCTTTACTATAGAAGTAAGCATAGGCTCTTTTTAGCGTTAGAGATTATACTCTAATACTTCTATAGCTAAATTAGCTAATTATTTATATTTTAGCTAGAATACGTCTTAGGCTACTTTATACGCCTATATAGTAAAAGAGCTTATAAAAAGAAGAGGTTTATTATATTAATTTTAATTTTCTAATAAGGTTAATATAAGGTTTTAGTAGACTCTATTCTATTAGAACCTGCTCTAATAGTTACCTATATAGGCTTAGCGCCTATCTATATAGGACTAGCGTGTAAAATTAACCTAAATTAACTAGAACAAATATCTTTCTAACTAGGATGAATATCCTCCGTTGTGGAAGCGGGACCTAGCCACTGTAGCTGAAGCGTACCTGCCGCGCACATGTGCGGGATGATGCGGGGTAGCAAGTCAAGTGAGATTGCGGGCAGGCAGTCGCACACAAGATGAGGTCATTGCGGCTGCCATAAAAGCGCAGTATTACCATCAAAGACATATGTAGTGAAAGAAAATGATCGTGAAGCCTGTGACGCCGCCGCTGCAAGACATTTCCGTGCGGATGGCGGATATGTACTGCCTCGGTTGACGGCGGTCTATCCATCCTCCCGAATTCTGCGAGCCGAGCGATGCTCATGTCCTGAACTTCCTCAAAGACCTACAGTTCCCTCAAAAGCGCGAAGTACGACTGTCCCTTTTCTTCAAAGCTGCATTGACGTCGTCCGGCACGACAGACGCTAATCAACATGTCGGCCTTCAGTCGCAACCTGTGCAGCACCGCTTCACGAAACCTCCGATCACGGTCCAGCGTCGTATCGAGAGCTATAAGGCCAATTGCCCTGCGAAGTGCTCCTTCAACCCCAATCACTTCGCGCACAGCAACCGCATCATCCTTCTCTACCATGACGGCCCTCAAGAGCTCCATGCCTCAGACGCTGAGCAAGCGCGAGTATGATCCTGAGATCAAGGACATGGCAAACTATATCCACAACACCCCCATCGACTCCGAGCTTGCGGTAAGCTAATTGCGCTCTCAGCGAGTATCGCGGCTAATCAAGCTTCATATAGTTCGACACCGCGCGCTGGGTCTTCGTTGACACGCTCGGTTGCGGTCTTGAGGGGCTGCAGTTCGAGCAGTGCAGGAAGATCCTAGGTCCCACTGTGGAAGGCACAACCGTCCCCAACGGCTGCAAGGTGCCCGGTACCAACTACCAGCTCGACCCCATAAACGGCGCCTTCAACATTGGTGCTATGATCCGATGGCTCGACTTCAACGACTGCTGGCTAGCTGCCGAGTGGGGCCACCCCTCCGACAACCTGGGAGCGATACTCGCAACTGCCGACTGGATTACACGAACAAACAAGGCTGGAGGCAATCTCGGCAATGGCAAGATCTTCAAGGTCAGAGACGTCCTCGAGGCCATGATCAGGGCACACGAAATCCAGGGCTGCATGGCCCTGGAGAACTCCTTCAACAAGGTCGGCCTGGACCACGTCATTCTGGTCAAGCTGGCATCGACAGCCGTCGTATCCAAGATGATGGGTCTCAGCGAGGCTCAGACTCGGGATGCCATCTCGCAAGCGTTTGTCGATGGCCAGTCTATGCGTACTTACAGGCACTCGCCCAACACCATGTCGCGCAAGTCGTGGGCTGCTGGTGATGCTTGTCAGACCGCTGTCAACCTCGTGCTGAAGGTCATGAAGGGCGAGCAGGGTCTGCCTACTGTTCTTTCAGCTCCTACCTGGGGCTTCTACGACGTCAACTTTGGCGGCAAGCCCTTCCAGTTCCAGAGAGGCTATGGCAGCTACGTCATGGAGAACGTTCTCTTCAAGGTCTCTTATCCGGGTAAGACGACTCCTTCAGGCCAATGCTACTTGTGAGCCACTTGCTAATTCGGTCCAGCTGAGTTCCACTCACAGACTGCGGTCGAAGCGGCGCAGCGCCTGAACAAGAAGCTGGCAGCGATGGGTAAGAGCGCCAAAGACATTGAGGGTGTAGTGAACCGAACGCATGAGGCCTGCATTCGTATCATCGATAAGCAGTTCAAGCCTATGGAGAACTTTGCTGACCGTGATCACTGCGTTCAAGTAAGTCTCACCCTTCGTGGTTCGCCGCCTATGCTGACATCATGGTAGTACATGGTCTCCACCATGTTTGTCTTCAACCGCCTGGAAGCCACCGACTACCCAGATGACAGCGAAGCTGCTACATCGGAACTCGTCGAGTCTCTCCGCCAGCGCATTAGCTGTGTAGAGGACCCGCAATTCACCAAGGATTACCACGACCCCGAGAAGCGCACCATCTCCAACGCCTTGACCGTAACGCTCAAGGACGGAACCGTGCTGGAGGAAGAGGTTGTCGAGGCTCCGCTTGGCCATCGGTTGCGTCGTGAGGAAGCAAAGCCCGAGATTCTTGCCAAGTACAAGAGGCATCTCGGCCCGCACTACCCGTCGCAACACGTTGACAAGCTCGTCGCGTTAGCGCAGGACCCCAAGTCGCTGGACAACATGGACATCGACGAGTACGTCGATCTGTACGTGAAGAACTAGAAATCAAGATTAGCTAGATTGAGTGACTTCGCGATGGGCGCACCTCGGCATGGCTGACTATCGCGTTATCGCGTTTTCGCTAATGCAACTAGACGCGGTTGAACGACGTCCCGAAATCGGGAACGTGCGCTTCCGCCTTATTACTGCATTCTATATCCCTGTCTCTTTCACCAAAAGTTACTTCCAGCCGTCACACCCAGCCAGTGCATTGACCCCCTAGTATATTCTTGCAATATTCCACCTTCGTCGCGTGATCCTAGCCTGCCGACATATCTGTACGACCGTAATATCGGATGCGTTATGACGACGTCGTCACGGCCGAGAGAAGTCTCCGGATCGATATCGAGGCTGTGGGGTTGTCTTCCTGACCCAACGTTGAGCAAAAACTACCGACATAGGCCTTCCCAGGTTTCCTTGCCCTCCCCACGGGGAATCCCTCACGAGCTGAGCACGGAGTGGAGGCGCCGACCGCCAACTGGTTCAGCTTGGGAGCTATCTATCCGGGATCGACGGAAGCTGGTCTGGGACAATGTGCCATCATCGGGCTCGTCTGACTGTGATGCTTACGGACATTGGTACCGTATACTCCAGAGATGAATTGTGGATGGTGTCGCCGCAAGGTTTGATGATCCAGATGACACGACAGTGCGCCTCATGGCTGCTTCCCCAATAAGTACTTCTTGAGAGCACCCAGTCTAGCCTGTGCTCATTACCAATCTTTGTTCACTCGAACGCTCCTGCGTTGTTACCAATTTGGCCAACGTCACCTGTCAGTTGCCCTTGCCCTACCGTCCCCCCGCCTATCTCCTCGGACCCTGGTCTCGTTCCCGCGTACCAGCAATATGTCACTCACACCGAAGAGCCCTCTTACCAGCCATCGTAGCGATGATTCGCTCGATGATGCAGAAAAGGGCATGTACGATAGTACACTGGAGTTGACCGCACCTGGCTTCGTGTATATGGAGCCTAAGAGGCCGACATATACTGTTTCGTCATTGCTTCCCGCTTCCCCTGTTCACCAAGGCATAACACCATGTACAAGCGTACCGGAGCTCTCGCTCTCACTGCCAAAGGGTCGGAAACCTACCGATGCTGCCGCACTGGACACTACCGTGAAGAAACCGGCAGGCGCCAAACCTCAAAAGCCAAAGATCAGCCGGTGGATCCTCTTTGACCTCTGGTTCAACACATACAGGAAGTTCTTCACATTCGTCGTCTCACTCAATCTCACGGGAATAATCTTGACGGCATGTGGCCGATTCAAGTATGGCGAGGAACACCTCGGTGCTTTGGTACTGGGAAACCTACTTTCCGCCATCTTGTTCAGGAACGAGTTATGGATGCGCTTCCTATACATGGTCGCCATATACGGACTAGGGGTATGTACTTCTCCCGTCTCTATCACGAGTCTTTCTGACCAGTCATCATAGTGGGCACCAGTATGCGTAAAGCTAGCTGCGACATCTGTCCTGCAGCACGTTGGAGGGATACATTCTGGATGCGCATTGTCTGGTGCTGCGTAAGTAGATCTTCCACAACCAATTCGAACAGCACTAACAGAGACCTTAGTTGGCTCATCTACAAGTGCGTCGACATCATCCGATACCGTGCCGTACAGCACCCTGCTGTGATCGCTAGCGGTATCATCACCAACGTCTTCATCATCATTTCGGTCCTGAGCGCCTTCCCATGGGTTCGCAAGTGAGTAGTTCCGATGAACGTGTTACTCTGTGATACCATGCTTACGCCCTGGTCAGCACCTATCACAATGTCTTCGAGAAGCATCACAGATTTGTTGGATGGCTAGGCCTCGCAGTATGGATCCCGATTGCGTTCTTCCGAGAACTCATACTAATGCTCGCTAGATGACATGGGTTTTCGTGGTCATGGGCAACACCTACGACATCAAGCGTGGCGAGTGGAGGACCGACGCGCACAGCTTACTCAGTGCACAAGAGCTGTGGTTCGCTGTCTTCATGACAGTATTGTAAGAGCGCCCATACTTCTACCAGCTGCTCCTACTGACCAGTTGTAGCATTCTCATCCCATGGGTAACTCTCAGAGAGGTACCAGTCGAAGTCGAGATCCCCTCACCAAAAGTCGCTGTTCTCAAGTTCGAGCGCGGCATGCAGCAAGGTCTTCTAGGACGGATTAGCCGCACGTCCATCATGGAGTACCACGCTTTCGGCATCATCAGCGAGGGACGCAATGCTACCCATCATTACATGATTTGTGGTGTTCAAGGAGACTTCACCAAGAACCTTGTCGCCAATCCACCAAAGACTGTATGGACACGCCAGCTCAAGTTCGGTATGTTCTTGCATAACTCTACTTGCACCTCCATTGCTAACACAATCACAGCCGGCGTCGGCCACGCCTCCGCAATGTTCAAACGCGGTATCCGCATCTGCACCGGTACTGGCATCGGCGCCGCTCTCTCAACCTGCATCCAATCTCCCAACTGGTTCCTCATCTGGATCGGCTCTGACCAAGAGCGCACATTCGGCCCCACCGTCACAGGTCTCATCCACAAGCACATTGAGCCCGAGCGCATGATCCTCTGGGACAGCAAGAAGCGGGGTGGCCGACCGGACACAATGGAGTTGTTGAGAGATACGTGGAAGAGGTTCGGCGCTGAGGTCATCTTCATTACGAGCAACAGCCAGGGCAACGATGAGATGATGCAGGGGTGTGCTAAGGAGGGCATGCATGCTTTCGGTACACTCTGGGACTTTTAGAGTTTTGACATGAACTCAATCTTAGACGGAGACGGGTCGGTTCAACATAGTACAGAGGAATATGAACTACAGGATGCTGGAGACTATAGCGGCATTGCGCATCTTGCGGATGGAGTTTTTGGGACTTTCTCTTAGAGGTGCATTGGGTAGACAAAGGGCATTTCTGGCTTTACTTTCACGTTGGTAGCAGCCCAAGTATAATAGCAAAACACGCGGCATCATCGCATCGACTCCAGCTCTCACAACTATCAAATTTGCATGTGACATCAACGTAATCCAAGAACACAGTCAGCAAAACGAAATCACATATCTCGGTGGTAATACAAAGTCTCAGATAGCGATACCGATACCGACCACCTACCACACAGCCGGCTCACCAGCCGCCCCCAAGGTCCAGATCCCACCATCGCACCCACCATCCTCGCAAGTACTAACCACTCCACTACATCCCACACAATACCACATACACGGCGCACGGTAGTCTTGGCCCCACATGGTCCATACCGTCCGATCGCCAAGGTGCGCATTCCCTCACGTGGTAATAACAACCGGCTGATATAGGTACCTGATCCGCGAAAACGGCGTTATTGGAGTATGCTCGCAATATATATTAGATTGGGGTGGGCTGTGCGTGGAAACACACTAGAACATTGTATAATACATCACATGCGATGCGCCCTTTCCATCGTCGATGGGGGGAAAAGAACGAGATTGTGGGTTCTGGTGGTGGAGGGAGGTACAAGTGTCATGTACCTGAGGCCATTGTGGCGCTTCGTGGGGTTGGGCTGCGACGAGGGTTTTCGCTTGCAGATGGGATTGTTTTTTCGGAGCAGGATTCCGTTAGTGAGACGGAGTGTGAGTGTAGTAGTTGCGACGTCATAGTTTGGGTTTTGGTATATTGGAAAGAAGGAACGGGGATATGGGTCGTTGCTTCACCCAAGAATATGTCTGACACGGGAGATCTTCAGGCATACGATGCTATGTTACAGAATGGATGACACCGGCTCGGTGCGATGGTCCCGTTCAACAAGCAAAGCTTAAGCTTTTTGTCTACCCGAACAAGCATCGGTCTTACTCAGCAGGATGAAGGAACTCGGGGAACCAGGGTCTTGCTAGTGATGCTAATTTTATAAATAACTCACGACGCGAACATATACTTCCGGCCTTCCTCGCTGCTTATCCAATCTTCGGGATAGCCTAGTTCAGATAGTACTTTCTGCACAAGTTGGGTTGGATGGAAGTGAAAGTGATGAGCCACTTGGACTGCCTTCGGCCCGTATCTCTGGAGCATTGAAGCCATGTCATTGACGTACGCATCTTCTGTTTAGCAATGTCAGCGCTTTGCAAATAGGCAGTAACATGGGGTACGAGCGTTTGCTAGTGGTAGCTGTTGTGACGGAGGAAGATGAAAGTCTAGAACGAGAGCTTACTTACCTCCTAGCTTGGTGTGGATCAATATGGAATAGTCAAACTCGACTCCGTGTGCGACAAAGAAGTCCTTGATATCCCAGAAACTGAATGGCAGCGGAGAGGCGCTCGTTTTCCTGTCTGAGTACGCTACATATACCTTCTTGAGACGTAGACCGTGGGTTTGCAAAGGGAGTGCGCTGGAGAAGAGGCGATAATAGTCTTCATGGTATTTGTGGGATACTATCGTAGATTTTATCCCCAATGACAACTGCTGTAGTCCACGAGGAAGTACATCCCGAAGCTGAGGGTACTGCCAGCCTCCCTCACCGGTATAATCCATTGAGGGCCTGCCTAGCAGTATTTGAAACGACGTGGTGAGCTTTTCCAGAGCATGTAATCGGTGGAACCCATCGACGCGCGCGTTGGTCAGATCAGGGGCATCTCGTGGGTCGCGATGTGTAAAGTTGAGACGTAGGATGCGTAGCTTGTCTTGCTGCTGCTCGAGACCAGACATGATCTCCGGCAAGCCGCGTAACGAATCATTACTCGAGTCCCGCACATACTCAAATGTCGATAGTTCTTTGCAGTACATGATCATGAGCTTCGTATGTATAGCCGAAATCTTGACTCTGTGGAGTATGAGGGTGGAGACCGATGAGGACCTCTCCTGAATTGGCCAATCTTCTCCTTCTAACATCGACCACACCCCTGCTTTCACGCTTAGACGAAGTTTTCGAAGACTCGGTAAAACAAAGAGGCATGCCACAGTTGAACTGTAGCAAGCGCCATTCTGCATGTTTATATCGATAGCCCGGAGCTCGTTGTAGAATGGGTTGTTGACACTCTTGATGAGATTTCGTTGCGCAACCTGGATGATAGGATAAAGCCATATGGGGGCATCGCCGAGGAACCCGCCAAAGCGCGATGTCGCATGACGGGCGTCCATGATGAACTCTCGTAGATTGGGTGAGTTGGCAACAACCAATGCGAGCTCAACCGCAGCCGGTTGTCCCTCCAGTGCCTCCGCAAGAATATGCCGTACATCATCTGGCCAGCCTCGTTGGGTCATTAAGGCTGACTCGAGCGCCTCTTTTGGTGGTCCTTCGTAAAGTGGCATTCCATCGATCTCAGCATCGCTCAACACTTTGATGTGCCTGCAATCTGAATATGTATGATGATAAGGCCCAGGCCGAGCTCCCTGTGCGAAAGGTCCGAATGGATGGCGGAACTCCCATACGAACTTCTGACGGAGGATATCCCTTGCGACGTGGGACAAGGTGCGACAGGTGCGTGCTAAAGAATAGAGAGTTGCGTAGGTCGTCGAAAGGCTGTATTTGCGATCACGCGCATGCAGCCTAGCTTGCCTGCGCTGACCGTCAAACAAGTGATCGAAGATGAGAGTGAGGATTTCATTTGGAAGGTCGGGAAGCGATGGACGACTTACAATGGCCTCGGTGGACATGCTGTCGATTGACTCGCAGTGATTGTACATGCGCAGAGGTTTGCAATATGCGGGTATAAAGGTTGGGAAGCTGTCTCCAAGCAAACAAATAGGAGATTACTGTGTGGTTGAAACTCTTGGCACATGCATGCACCCTCCCGGGCGACAACGTGTAGTCGTCAGGATGGTGCATCGTGCATCGAAAAAGCGATGAATATTTTCGTTTGTGCTACAACACACATGACGTATCCTATGTCTGCTCAAAATGACCCATCAGCAAATGCATCTGCATCTTCGGAGAATGGAATACAGTGTATTGCCAAAGACCAAGACTGATCGTAACCAGACCGTATGGCCGGCCTGTTCCACAAAGGATTGGGTCACACGGGAACTGAGTCTGATTGGCATCATCCAATGCTTGCAGCCGCTCATGGCCATCGCATTTCCTTATCGCGTCTTTTTATCCGGTCCAGCAGTCCCTCTCAGCTTGTTCAGCTTGAACGTCCTGGTGAAGTAAAGATCAAGCGCCGCAGTCGGTAGGTATGTCCACGCGAACCACACGACCCAGCTCATCTTGCCCTCCCATATCCATCTCGTCTTGGAGAGTATGCCGTCTCCAGCGAGCACCTGCCTCACGCAACTGCTTGCGTATTGCTTGGTATCCATGCCCAATTCCTGGCTGTGCTTCAATCTTCGCTCGTACTCGGCAGCAAGCGGTTGCATGTAGGAGCCCGGTGGCAGTGTTCGGTGTGTTCGCGCAATATTTGATGTGACGCCGCCAGTCACGACGTTGATGACGCGTACGCCTAGCGGAGCGAGTTCGACGCGTAGGGTGTCGGAATAGGCGTGCAGTGCGGCCTTGGAGGCATTGTATGGTGCACCCCACACATAAGGCATGATGCCAGCTAATGACCCTGTCTGTACGATTGTACCCTTTGCTTCGACCACAAGAGGGGTAAAGGTCTTGCACATCTCCATGACAGAGAAGACGTTGACCTGGAAAAGTTCCTGCAGCTCATCCTCATCGTAGTCCAGCGCCGGTACAACGTAGTTTCGTCCGGCATTATTGTACAGTATGTTAAGTTTCCCTCCCGTGATCTCAGTGACGCGTTGGTGGAGTGCGCGAATGGATTCCTTGTGGGGGAGTTCGAGGGGTAGATATGTGATGTTGGCGTGCGGCGAGGTGTATTTGGACGGATCGCGAACGGTACCCAGGACTTGGAAGCCTATATACGCCGATTAGCAACCAAGGATGGTGAAGACAAGATGTTATGCTGACCTCGCTCAGCGAACTCCAGCGCGAGATAGTGCCCAATGCCGCCGGGCGTACATCTACTCGCGTCAGTTGGAGCTGGAAAGAGCTAAGCCTACGACTGTCGCGGCTTGTAGCAGTACTTACCCCGTGACTAAAGCGAATTGCGTTCTCCTTCCCTCGGCCATTGTGTGTTGACAGCTGCCAATATGTTGATGGTAGCAGACGTCACAGCTCACGATGCGCATTATTCAGATCCGCGCCTCGGTTGTTCCTGCCACTAGCGCGTCGACGTCACACACGCCCTGTCCGTATCTTGAACCCCCCAACTGACCTATCATGTCATCGACTACCACAATGCCTGACTAGCATTTGTTCCCGAGCGTTCCATTGGGACATGGAGCTTAGCCGATGATGTTCCTTTTTGGTTTCTGGTTTCTGTTTCCTTTCCTCCACTCTTGCTCTTGCATCCTCATCGATTGATCGCCGTTGCGACCGCGGATCCGCTTCCGAAGTATCTTATAATCGTAACTCCGAGACACACAGGATTCAAAGAAATCATGACGGCGTCACAATGGCTGGGCGAGCATATTCCGACGCTTCTTCGTCCGTCCATATTGCTTTTCATAGCAGCATATCGTGAGTAGCATTGCAACTATCATTTAGGGTACCCGAACTGACTTATACATAGACTTCGTAATGACCATGTTTGAAGTCGTGTTCTATGACTGGCGCCCTTTTTCGCTCTTCAACATTACCAAACTCCGTTTCAAGGCCTTCGCCCGCCTCTGGAAGAACAACGGCGAAGCAATGTCTGCTGAAATGCCCGGCCCTACATTCTCGCTTTTGTCCCAGTGCAAAGGCGTAGTCCTCGACATCGGCCCTGGATCCGGAGAGATGCTTTCACGTTTTAACCCGGATATTATCACTGCTGTGTACGGGGCTGAGCCTGCCGAAGACTTGCATCCAGGGTTGATGAAGAACGCGGAGAAGAGAGGGTTTGGTAGCAAGTTCCACGCCATGGTCTGTGGTGCGGAGCCGGAGAGTCTCATTCCAGCATTGCACAAGAGCGGAATCCTGGATGTAAGTGGAAAAGGCGGGTTGGCATCTGATGGTGTATTTGACGAGATCTGCTGCACCCGCGTGCTTTGTGGTGTTCCCCACCCAGAGCAGACTATCAAGGGACTCTACAACCTTCTCAAGCCTGGCGGTCGTATGGTGATCTGCGAACACGTAGCGAATCCCTGGAGAACCGAAGGCAGAGTCGCTGCACGATTCATGCAATTGGTGTATACGATCCTTGGATGGCCTTTCTTCTTGGGTGGGTGTGAGCTTCAGAGGCATACGCTCGACTTCTTGAGGGACGCAGGTGAATGGGATAAGTTTGATCTAAAGTACTACGGCCCCCAAGATTGTGTACCGTTCATCGTTGGAGAGCTGATCAAGAAGAATGGCTCGTTGGACAAGAGCTACGCTGAGGCTGTCAAAGAGTAGATGGAGGGTCAAGACGTAATGCGGTAGTTGTACAATGACTGTAGATAGAATGCGACCGGACCTAGTACAGAGCAAGCCTGCATGGAACTTGCAGAAATGGCTTCGCTTGGAGGTAATTAAGTAACTAAGATTCATACCGTTGTACATGTGTAATAAAGCAACGCTAAAAAAACGTCCATGTTCATTTCTTCATGGTATTACCGTTTACACCCTGACTCATGACATGATCATGCTACCAGAGACCAACAACACAGAAGCGACAGCCCATCGTGGCCAATACATCTTTCCCGGGGCAGCATTCGCAGTCTGCTCTGGCGCTGTAGCAGCTGCCGTTGGAGAACCTGTTCCCTCCGCGCTGGACAAAACAATTGTTGATACAGTAGCCGGGGTTTCTGCGGCTGAAGATGGAGGACTGCCGCTCGACGGGACGACTGAGTTCGCTGGGCTACCCGATGCTGCTGAGGTAGGGGTAGGGGTCGCAGCTGAAGAAGGCGAGTTCGCATCATCCGTGGGTGTAGCACTCGCGGCCGCACTTGACCCACCAGTAGCAGTAGACACCCTGACTGCCGTGCTACTCGCTGTTCTCGGTGTTGGCAGGCTACTAGGCAACGCTTCTGCACTGCCACCTGCACAATCTGCCTGACCACCAAGCTTCACAACCATCCCTACCCCAGCCATCGCGTCTCCTAACCCATTGTCATCTTGGAATTTCGTAATATCAAAGGCCTCGTCATCTCCTGGTAGTTGCAGATCCGTGATCTCTTTCCGTCCTGGGTTCGTGTACATCAGGAAACTGTATTGCCGGTTATCTCCCTTTTCTCCGACAGATCCAGGAGCAACGTAATCCAGAACAGCAGGTGAATCAGTCTCGATGTTGGTGATGTCGAAGTTGTTTTTGAAGTTCGCTCGAGCGTAGTGGAGTTTTCGAGCATTTGGACATGTGCTATCCACCATGATGATCGTGTACAGCGTGCCAGGGGAGATGCCACTGCTATCGCCAAGAGCGAATGTAGGCTCCTTTGCTACAGCTATACGATGTTAGATATCGTAGTATATGTTGAGATACAAGACCAACCATCTTTCTCAAACACTGTTCCATCCTTGAAGCCATTAATTGCTTCGCCTGTGAAAGACACCTGTACCTCGTCTCCACCTGAACGGAAGCCTGATCGAAGGTCTTCGGGTATGATGGTGTCGTCTTGCGCTGCGACGAATGCTGCGAAAGCAGCAATGAAAGTTGCTTGTTTGAAAAAGCGAATAGCCATACTGTGCAGATTTGAGAGAATGCCAAGTGGAAATGATTAGGGTGGGCGCGCTTAATCGATTGTGTTTTACTCCCTCTCAAAGTACAATGCAGCCCCAGGATATATATCCCCTCCACCATATTTGCATACTCTGTACTCCAACGGCGATATTCACGCCGCGTAGTCCTCCCCACACAGTCCACTGCGCCCCAAACCCCGGAAGACCGTTGTGTCCGGCAGACGCCGGTGGAAATAGACCTTGGCATCTGAATACTGCTTGATCTCCAGACGATAAGCGCACGATCGCACCATTTTGGGTGGTTTGTTGGCGCCCGGCTGTGCTTGTCAGCTGTTTTGGTTTCATGATGTTTCGGCAATCAGGCAGCCGGGCGCTTCTGACAAACGATCGGCTTTACTGAGATTCGCGCATCGGCGGCACACCCTTGGTTGCCTCTGGGTTGCGACAAGTAGGCGAGACGGTACTGTGCCTGAGATGTTGTTGCGAAACTCAGGTGTCACTGCCGAGCCCTTCGTGTCCTTGAACCGCGCGTTCCAACGTAGAGACACCACGAGAACTACCCTCAGACTGAAAGACATTCATACAACCGCATCTTCCAGTATGAGAGGATTCAATGCTCATTCTAGTTGGAGTAACAGTTTGAAAGTGTGCTAGCATCAGCGATAGGACTCGGCTGTACACGGCGCGACAACGAGACTTGGGTGTAGGATACAGTTGTCACATCTGTGTGATACAAACCCTCATAACTGCTTGATCAGAAACCGGCGACGACCATGCAGTATTTCGAGAATCAAATGGAATGCTCTGTCTCGGTGTCTCAGGCCTCTCGCACCGGAGGCAGGGTTGTTCCGGTGCCGCACCACGCCAAGACCCCGGTTTAGCGATTTTTGGCGCCCCACACCACTTTGAAGGTCATCGAATTCAACACCCAGACGCTTCCACACTCGTCAACTCATCACAACCGCCAAAATGACGAAGCGCACAAAGAAGGTCGGCATCACCGGAAAGTACGGTACCCGTTACGGTGCCTCGCTCCGTAAGCAGTAAGTATTCCCTCGCCGCAATCGCAGAGCCAGGGACAGCTGTACTGACAATATCTAGGGTCAAGAAGATGGAGGTGCGCAATCAGACACGACCCGTACAGCCTCAGTAGAACGAATCACTCACCTGCGATAGATCACACAACACGCCCGCTACGTCTGCCAATTCTGCGGAAAGAACTCTGTCAAGCGTGAGGCCGTCGGTATCTGGAACTGCAGGTCTTGCCGCAAGACCACCGCTGGAGGAGCCTACACCGTCTCGTAAGACTCCCCACACACTATCGCACCCATGTGCTGTTGCGCAAAGACCGGCCGCAGACTATATCAGGACAACGCTAACCGCTACCCACAGTACTCCCGCTGCTGCCGCCACCAGGTCAACGATCCGTCGTCTCCGAGAGATTGCTGAGGTTTAAGGGAACATTGAGCATTGGGTGGAGTTCTTCGAGGTTTTCTCTGCATCGGCAGCCATGGTCCGATGAAAGGCTCATCGCAGCAATCGGATGCTGGTCTCATAACGACCAGGGGTTCATCAGGGAATCATACAAAACAATGGCACGATCATGACAAAACAAACACCTCGCTCCTCGCGCCGCGTACAAGCTGTGATGATTGCATCGATGATCTGGGCACGTCACCGGATGTGTCCTTTACGGCTCGCGTTGTCTAACCACGCCGCGTTCCGTCATCTTAGTGAATTCGCTAACCTTGTAGGTTCGTCGCTTTCCTGGGGTATGCAGCGATACCGTTGCAGTAAGCATGGACACTGCGCCGACTATATGGATCTACATTGGTGTCATCATACTGACAACCGTGACAAACGGTGATCATCATTGACCAGGAACACGGTTCTGCACCCAGAGTGTTGTAGTCACGAAACCTTGTTTCGTCGCTCGCACCACATCTCACCAACGAATGATATACACCTACAGAGATCGATACGAGCTACTCTATCTCGGCGTCTGCAATGCCTTAAGAATGCTTTAATTCCCGTGTTGTGACTAGAGTAGACTGAGCGCACTGGTTCGATCTCCTCTATCTATGAGGTGCTCGTGCTTAACAAGTCGTGCGACGGGCTGGAATAGACGCAGTAGTAGCAACGGGTCGTGGGTAATCTTCGGCTCGTGGAAGTCTAGTCTATGCAGATGCGAACCCGCCACCCTCCCACGTGCCACATGGGATTCGAGAAGCAACGCTTCTATCGTTGCTTCGACTCACATGCATCTCACATTCATCAATCCAACACCGCGGTCGTCAGGTGGCGCTATAATCGCCAGTGCGCATGCTCGAGGACGGACAGACCGTACGCGACATGGCTCGCGCTGTCATCGGAGAGGTCGGTATTACCTCAAGGTGAACAGGCATATATGAAGTAAGCAAGTATTATGCGACAGCCCCGTATATTTGACAGATTATGCAGAAGTGACTGAGCCAACCGAGCTTTGCTATCGTGTAAAATCGTGAGGCACACAGTGGAGGTCACTCAACGATCATCGATGCGACTGAAGTCATACGCGAAGAACGTCTGGATCAGACCACCTGAACGCCCGTTACGCGCGTGCTCGGACATGCACGGCTGCCGAAGATAGGCTACAATCTAGGCCTCTCCGAAACATATGCAAATTTTGGCATAGGCTATCCACGCGCGACGTCATGCCGTGATCCTGCCGACCGGACCGCCCACTAAGTGGAGTCCCGCAGAGCCTCAACACCAAACTCTTCTCACAGTCCTGGAACGCTAGAGCACATAGTGTCCGTACACGTTAGAGATAGCAGATTTTTCTCGTCCGTCCACGCTTCGTAATGGCACTAAGTGAATCTATTGGGCATTTGAGCACCGATACTATGACGTCGAAGACGATGAACCTGGGATGCCCCTTTGTAGTGGTCCTCCGTCCTCGTGCCAGCCTGTCGGGTGTTTACGGTCAGGCCATGGACGGGACGAATGCCATCCCACACACCGCCCCTAGTGGCGACGATGCCGTCCCTCGCCGGTGTTGACAAGCAGGATATACATATCAGCTTTCCGTCTCCCAAATTCCATCCCTCTCTTTGATTACGGTCGTCACTCCGCGCCCATTCCTTTGTTTTCCAAATAGGAACCTCCACTTTAATCGTCGATCAACATGTCTGGGTACTACGGTCCCTCCTTCAACCACAAGTCATCGCGACCTCCATCTCTTGCAGCGTCGAGAGCAAATTCCTCCTACAGAGTTGCTCGCAGTGCACCCGTCACGCCTCGCAATGGTTCGATCACCACCCCTCGCAACGGCTCCATTGCTGCCACAATCGCCGGTACGACCGCAGCACAAACAGCTGCCAACACCGCAGCCAACACTGGTGCAACTACACCTGCGTTGCTCTCGAGAGTGAACAGCAGACTAGAGGATCAGGCCAACGGCAAAGAGGAAGCCCCTTCCATGAACTCGGAAGTATTGCGCAACGAAAAGGGCGAGCTCATTGTTGGACGAATCGCAGGTGGAAAGCATCTTACCGACGACATTGAGGACATCGATCCTGGGTGTGGTGAGATCAAGAAGGTCGACTGCGACATGCCTCTTACATTGACCGAGATGGTCCACCATGAGGGCAAAGACTACATCGTGCTCAGCTTCGCCACTGGTGACAAAGAGAACCCGTTCAACTGGAACCCCTGGTACAAGCGCAGTATCACCACGATGCTGAACTTGATGACGCTCTTTATCGGTCTCGCAACAACGGCATACAGTTCGGGCATCAACAGAATGTGCGAGGAGTTCGGCGTTGACACAATCTACGGTCAGCTTGGACTGTTCACCTTCAACATCTCGTGTGCCATCGCACCCATGGTACTAGCTCCGTTCTGTGAGCTTGTCGGACGCAAGATCGTATACGCCAGTGCCTTCCTCTGCTTCTCACTCATCTTCATCGGTCTCGCGCTTGCTCAGAACATTTCCACCATCATCGGCCTCCGCCTACTACTCGGTCTCTTCGGCTGCGTCGGTACCATTCTCGTCGGTGGCACTTTCGACGACATGTACGAACCCCACAAGCGTGGCCGACCGATGGCCATGTTCGCTTTCGTCGCCATCTTCGGTACTGTCGCTGCACCCATCTACGCCGGCTTCATCGACCAAGCGCTCGGATGGCGATGGGTTGAGGGTATCCAGGGCCTCGCCAATATTCCTCTCCTGATCCTTATCTTCGTCGCTTTCCCCGAAACACGTGGCGGTGCTAGACTACACAAGCGAGCCAAGCAGCTGCAAAAGGCAACTGGAGATGAGCGATACGTCGCGGAAGATGACATCTACACTCCCGATGTCAAGTCCATGCTGAAGGCTTCGTCCGTCAAGGCCATCCGCATGCTTGTCACCGAACCCGTCGTCTTCGCCTTCGGTCTCTGGATTGCCTTCTGCTGGGCCGTCGTCTTCCTGTTCCTTTCGGTCATCCCAATTACTTTCACCGAGAAGCGTGGTTGGTCTGAAGGTGTCAGCGGTCTACCTTACATTTCTCTCGCCATCGGTACTTTCCTCGGCTGGGCTGCCCACCACCTCCAGATGCGCAAGTACAACCAACTCCAAGAAGACCCCAACGTTCGCATCGTTCCCGAGCACCGTCTCTATGGCGCCATGTTCGGCGCTGTCTGGCTACCTATCGGTCTCTTCATCTACTCCTTCACGCAATACGGATACCTGAGCTGGGTTGGCCCCGTCATCGGTCTCGCACCTATCGCATTCGGTATCTTCTTCGTCTTCGAGAGCACATATTCCTACACTGCCGATTGTTACGGCGAGACGTCTTCCTCGGCTATCGCTGGTCAGGGATTAATGAGGAACACGCTCGGTGCTGTTACCCCACTTTTCGCGAGCGCTTTCTTCCACAACGTAGGAAGTCAGTATGCGGGTTTGATCCTTGCGATGTTCGGAACTGTGCTGAGTTTGATTCCGTTCGTCATGTTCAAGTATGGACATCTGCTCCGCGCGAGGAGTAAGTTGGCGAAGGAGTACTAGTGGAGGAGAGAGTTGTTCAGTCGTTCATAGCGCATTAGCGTAGCATACCCATCAACAAGTCGTTGTAATCTATCATACACAGAATCTTAATCGCATCTTAAGCTGGGAAAAAGCTAAACAGGTCTGCAGCCTACATGAACATGCAAACATGCAAAGTGGATAGCCCGACGCCGACGTAGGCTCTGGATGTGCTCAGCATATTTCTTGTCTCAGGTGATTGCAGACTTCTACCTGATGATTTCGCATGCCGTCCACGGCTGATGATGACGACAGGCACACGTGGGTGGCTTCCCGGGTTCTTCAGCCGCAAGCGAAACAATAGGCAACAGCGATGTAGCCTTCTGAGCAAGATCCTGTACACGACTACAGCTCTACATCCTGCACTCATCCCGTTCAATCGCATCTTTATTCTCATCGTTTTCATAGCTTTAGAAGCGACTTACCCACCAAAACGAGCGTAATCATCGCCGATAACGTTCGGCCCATACTCCACAGACGCCGGCAGGTCGGAACGCATCCTTCTCCGAGATTACATCATATGTCACCTTCCGAAGACTCCAAAAGACCAAAACCTTCGGCGGGACTATGAAGGTCGTCACTCCGAGTTCATTGTGCGAAAATTGTCAGGAATTTCGGATTGAGCGTCTGTTTGGCTTGACCGAGCCAAAGGATAACGACCCATACCATGCTCGGCTGATTCCAGGAGGATGTGGGCTCTGTGAATTTTTCATGGAATGTTTGCCAGAGCGGTGCAGAGTACGCAGTGCGGATGGCAAGTGGTCAATATGCCTGAACTCTGCGTCTTCTCCCGACGCAAGAGATTCTGCATATGGAAGCACCTGGTGCGACCCGCGTGTGAAACAAGATGGATGGTCAGGGGTTCTATGGATAGTTGTTTCTTCTGAGAAGGGCTTGTTAGAAGATGTGAGAGTCTCTCCTTTTGTCTGTATAGACAACGGTAGACTGCCGACTTATGCGCTCGAAGCCTCACCCTCAAGACTCGATCTCGCACCGATATCTGAGTGGTTGAAGACAGAAACACATACGGGACAAGCTCAGCAGTATAGGGGAGTGGCTAGCGCAAACTTAGTACTTACCGTCATCGACTGCAATACGCGCAGACTTGTTCCATTACTCGACGAAGAGCGTTACGCAACCCTAAGTTATGTTTGGGGACCTCCTGGCCAGCCTTCACTAGACAACGCTAACGGCAATCGACTGCCATTACATCTACCGAATACGATTCAAGACAGCATTGACGTTTGCAATGAGCTGGGCATTCGTTACCTCTGGGTTGACAGATATTGCATATCGCATGAAAGTGGCTATCTCCGGAGTTTGCAGATCAGTAGGATGGACGAAGTGTACCAGAACTCGTTTCTCACAATCGTAGCATGCGCAGGTGCAGATCCGAATTTTGGCTTGCCGGGAATTTCTAGACCGCGAGATCCAAACCCTTGTATCGAAGTTGTTGGACTTGGCTGTATAAGAGGGTTATCACATTCTATCGAGATCCATCATGGTATCTGGGCAACACGTGCGTGGACGTATCAAGAAGCTCTTCTTTCCCAGCGCCAACTATATTTCACAAACAAGGAGGTATTTTGCGGGTCAGCTAAAGGCACGCAAGAGATAGGATCTTTGTCCAGAAGCAGTCTAGAGCAAGTTTTTCAACATTTGCTCAATCGGTTTTCTCTCTCGAATTTCACGCGCGATGAGTACTCGATCAAAAGACTGGACGTATGGGAGTGCATCCGCGAGTACTCTACAAGAGCACTATCGTATCAAAGCGATATTCTTAACGCTTTACTCGGTATCTTGGCATACTATCGGCGGGAACATGGCATTTGTCATCTGTGGGGCATTCCATTCACTGACTCCGTTCCAGCGCGAGCGCCTTCCACCTTTCTCAGGTTCGAGTTGAGCCTGCGCTGGATCGTTATTGGCCCTTCCTCTCGCCGGGAAGGGTTTCCCAGCTGGTCCTGGACTGGTTGCTATGGTCGTGTACAACATCTTGGCATAAATCAAGGGATTTGGTCTAACGTGGCTACGATGAAAGAGGAGGGCATCAAGATTGAGGTAGAGCTTACATCTGGTCGACTCGTGGAGTGGCCTGATTATCAAGCCGACTATGCGAACATGGAAGACTATGGTGGCGCTCAGTCACCAAATGAGAGTCCTAATCAACCCAGTCGATTCATCCATCTCGAGGCGTTCACATCTCGGATTATTGCAAAACACAACGCAGCTATCGATTACTACGCTATCGATGCATCAACGATAGCGCCCGGTATAATTGATTACTTTGGATCGGTGGAAAGTCAAAGCTGCACAGAGTCTCATGCAAAGATCGAGGAGAGTCTTCCTATTGGCTCACTTCTGGCATTGCATTTGCCCAAACTCGACAGCTCGAGCTTCAGAGGAGGCGTCGATAGTGGGGCGCACCCTTCGTTCTTGAATGATGGATGCGCACTCCTCATCCGAAATTTTGGAGACCACTGGGAGCGAGTCTGCCTGTTGGGGAGTTGTGGGGGCTTGAGAAGAGAGGAGGTTCATAAAGTCCGGAGGAAGATTCGGTTGGGATGAGCTCGCGACTAGGGGTAAATGCAATTTGTGTGACATTCTTCAAAATATTTATTAGGGCAGAAGTCTACATCATCTTACAATCTGTGCAGTGACTAAGTATTAGTAGCATGTACACTGCAAGCTGTGACACCAGTTTTACAAGGATGAACTTTTATTGTTGGCTAAAATCAAGTAATCCGAAACTCCCGCAACGAAAATAAAGAATAGAGAGCATGTAACTTTTTAGGAAGACTCGATGTAACAGGAGATACTCAAGAGGTGCCAGAACAGTGAGACCAGTTGGTATCGGGTCAGATGTATTGCTTCTGTGCCATCGTTAGTCGGACGTCTTGGTTAGTTAAAGGACGCATACGTACGGCCTTCCATCCGGCCCAGAGATCCTGGTGGGCGTAGCGCTTGATGATCTCGCGGGCTTCCTTCAAAATGCCGTAGTCTCCTACGCAATTGAGTTTCGCGGCCCGGCATCGGGCTGGCAGGAGACCGTCATAGTCGATTCCGGTGTTGTTCAAGTAGGTCCAGTATGCCAAGACACTGAGATGCATCGAAGACAGATTGTCTGGAAGTGGATGAAGTTCTGCGGCGTCCAAGACTTTAATCGTCAAGCCAAATTGGGTCAATGGACAAAGTTTTGATCCACACTTGCCGACATCCTTGGTGAAAGTGTTATGCAAGGCGGTTTTGCATGTCTGTAGGAGCTCCTGAAGTACGGTGGTGCGGATTTGACCAGCTTGAGCTATATTCAGGATTAGCATCTATGAGATGGCAAAAGTAGGGCATCGTGCAAGGGAAAAAACTGAACAGCCCTGCAGCCTACATGAAGATGAAAACATGCAAAGTAGATGATCCAACGTCAACGTAGGCTCCAGGGTGTTCGACTTTTTTCTTGACTGATCTCGGCCTGTGTACTCACCTTGGATACGGGTGGGGAAGTCAGCTCGGACATGCACCAACTTATCATCGTGTACCACGCAGTAACGCTTGTCTTTATCGACTGAGATCTCCATGGCCAGCTTATTGATCAGGTATTCGTAGTCAGCCGTAAGCCCGAACGCGGCCGTAATCATCGTAAAGTCCTGAAGATCGATGTCGGAAGGCCAAGACACGCCACCGTCTTTGTGTTGTTGGATCCAGTTCTTCAACTCGGCTGCGGCATGAAGGAGACGCTCGAGATCGTACTTGTCTGACAAGATCGCGATCTGTACTAGCTCCTGCTGCGACAGCGTTTCAGGTAGCTCTTGAAGTTGCCAGTGAGCAATTCGGAGGACAATATGGAAGGCGTAGGCTGAATCCTCAGGAAAGGCGATCTCGGACATGTCGCTCTCAGCCCAATTGCCGCTCATCATGGCGTCCCAGGCCTTGCTAGCATGTCGAAAGACGCCTTTGTTGACTTGATAGGCCTTTTGACCGCCAACGTGCTCCGGAGACCCTACGATCAGGGTCAGATCGTACTGCCTGTCGATCGTAACGATTTCGAGGTCAGGATCGGTAATTTTTCTCTTGTTCTGGAGGTCAAGTGGCTCATCATGGAACTCGAGCGACTCTCCATTGTAACACCCACTACCGAAAATGGAGTCGTCGTTCGTAGCTGCAAGGGTGGATTGAACATCTGATGTATCTTGCAGGGTATCGCCAGGGCTGGCAGCACTTGATGGTGTGGTCATGATGTAGGAGGCCTGAGGACTCTTGATGATTCTTGAGGGATGCTTTGGCGATACTGTATACTCGAAAGTACAGTGCAGAGTTGATGGTAGAGTCTTGGAACAGATCACGTAGGCGGTAGGTATATATATTACCGGTCGGACGGTCAGCTAGCAACAGCTGAAGCTGTCAGGCAGGTGAGAGAAGCTTGAACGATTCCATCTTCCTCGACGTCGTATGTTCTCCACCAGATCTGAGGTAATGACTTCACCTATCGTGGAAGCTCCTTTACCGACCCCTTCGGTGATTGCAAGGTCATAACTTTCAGTAATTAGATGCTTGAATCGTCACCGACGTAGCCCATGCCCTTCCTCCACCAACTGCAGACACCCATCTTCTGCATGCTAACTCCGAACTCTTTCACGCTCTCC
Source organism: Alternaria triticimaculans (assembly GCF_023758025.1). Classification (NCBI taxonomy): domain Eukaryota; kingdom Fungi; phylum Ascomycota; class Dothideomycetes; order Pleosporales; family Pleosporaceae; genus Alternaria; species Alternaria triticimaculans. The sequence continues at coordinate 1,239,879 of NW_026055965.1, forward strand.
ACCTCTTCTAGTTTTCCGTACGCGATGTTGTCTTCCGCCTCTTTCCCTTCAACCTCCTTTCCGGCAGGCTTCTTTACCAGCTGGAAATCCTTGTAACGCAGTCTCTGAACACTTGCTACCCATTCCCTTACACCCGTTTCGGAGCCTTGGCAATACATAATGCCTGGACAGCCACCATAGCGTAGCAGAGCGTAGATGTGACAATTGGATGCAGCAGCTTTCAACTTGGCCACTTTCTTGCGGGAAGTTATGTGATGGGTTCGTATCAGCGCGTTATAGATCGGATGAGACATGCCATCGATAGGGGTATACCTAAAGCAGAAAACGGACGTTGTGTTCGCAATGTCATAGTTTGCGAACGATGCACGAGAATGAACGCGGCCGCACGTGACGTCACTAGCGCAAAATGATTTTCCAAGATCGCCGAACGCCAATGACGTGCGGGCGAGACGTGAGCGATATTTTCGAACGACTTCAACAACGACCGTATGGATCGCTGCCGTATACGGAACTCTACGTATGGAAAGTTATGAAGCCTACTTTGCTTCATAGAGTCGCCGCCCCATCACCGTCGGTTCTGAGCTTCCTGAGGGCCCAAGTCACCAATGCATTCGAGCGACCGCTGGCGCAATGCGCACAAGCAACCCAGCAACGACGCGGATATGGGACGAAGCTTGGTATGAGATGGGCTTCGGGAGATGCGACATGCAGGATAAAGACACAAAGTTGCAAGAAGAAAGAGTGCAGTAGGACGTTCGCAACTTCGCAATGTCTGCCGGCCAGGAAGGTTTCGCAACCAGTCCTCGAGACTTCGCTTGCTGTTACACAGGCTACGGCTCTTTCAGTTCGAGACGTAGACCCTCAGGGTCACCGCAGTTTCTCTACGACACCTTCGAACAATGGGTGGAACATCTTCAATTCAGCAAAGATGCGAAAACTGGCACAATTGCAAGCACCGCAGCCGCCACCAGAGGAAACTTCGTCAGGCACAACAGGGTTCGGCAGCAGCCTGGGGCGTATAATGCGACCTACGAACGAGCTCAAGATGAGGTGCACAGAACTTGACGAGCACGGCAATGTCACCCTTGTCAGTGGAGAGTTCAAGAAGAGCGAATTGATCGCGAAGGTACGCATTGAAACGGACCTGCCTAGAATGCATGACTGATAGTTGAGAGTAGTACGGTCTACTTCCTCGCGATCTGCGCAAAATCGATTCCTCGCTCCTCCCACATATTCTCGTCCGGCCGTCTGCGATCCTGATAAACCTCCTCAACCTTCGTGTCCTCCTCAAGCACAACCGCGTACTTGTCTTTGATGCATACGGTACCACCGACTCGAAATCGCAGTCTGTCTTCATGTACGATCTTGATCTCAAACTCCGCCAGAAAGAATCCACCGTCAACGGCACCCTCGCGTACGAATTTCGAGCACTTGAAGCTGTCCTCATAAGCGTAACACTGAGTCTGGAGAAGGAGTTCGAAGGTGTCAGTGAGCCAGTGGTGAGAGTTCTCAGGGAGCTCGAGGAAGACATTGATAGGGACAAGCTACGGTACCTGCTCATCTACAGTAAGAAGCTGGGTAGTTTCGAACAAAAGGCACGACTAGTCAGGAATGCGCTCGAAGAATTGCTGGAAGCGGACGATGATCTCAGCGCCATGTACTTGACTGAGAAGGCTGAGGGCAAAACGCGCGAAGACGACGATCACACGGAGGTCGAGATGCTCCTGGAGTCTTACCACAAGGTCGCCGACGAAATCGTACAAGCAGCTGAGAACTTGGTGTCGAGCATCAGGAACACCGAGGAGATGTATGTCTTATAATCTTCGTAACCATTTTCCGGCCACTAACCATCCACAGCGTCAAAGCCATTCTCGATGCCAACCGCAACTCCCTCATGCTTCTCGACCTCAAATTCTCGATCCTTACCCTCGCAATCACCGCCGGTACCTTCGTCGCCGCTCTGTACGGTATGAACTTGAAGAACTTCATTGAAGAATCCGATCTTGGTTTCTTCGGTATAAGCGCCTGGTGTTCAGTCTTCGGCTTTTTTGTCGCTGTATACGGTTTGTCGAGGCTTCGAAAGGTACAACGGGTCAGCATGTATGGCCACGGACCTGGTGCGCTCGTTAGCAGGGAGCCAACCAGACCGACTGTAGCTCCAGGCGGAGGATGGGGCCTTGGTGCGTGGGGTGGTGGCAGTAGAAACGGGGTCAGTCGAGGAGACATGGGCAGTACGATGCCGACCGGAGCACCGGATCTGGGTGGAATAACGAAGAGAGGTGACACACTAGCCAGTGTCATGGAAAGAGAAAGAGCGTTGGCGAGGAAGTTGGCCAAGGTCGAGCAGAGGGCTGACGATGCTACGAGACGTTGAGGTTGGCTTCATGTGCCTGTGTGGAAGGTTCTTGCATTTCTCCGATCCGGTTTTGATCTCTGCTCGATATCCCTCCTCTTTCTTAGACGCTTTTTGTATGAGTAACGCAAAGGTTCGGCTGCATAGCGATGGCGTTCGGGACTAATGATAAGTTGGGCACTCTTAGACGGGGTACTCATTTTGTATCATCAATGTATAGTAGTGTATACGTCCATAACCTGCTCAGATCTACTATGTCTTCCGAACAATCATAGTTGGTTTGCATCCATCCATCGCGTCCTTTCGTTCGTGAAGCCTAGTCTCTGCCACTATGCGCCGATAGTCCTGTCCATATCCTTGTCTCCACCGTACCCTTGCTCTCTCCTCTGCTTCGCCGCATTCTCGTCATCGTCCTTCAACGCCTCAGTACCGCCGAATCCACCTGCTCATGATTAGCCTGCCATGCACAACTACAACATCTATTTGCCGTTGACGTACCTTCCGCGTTCGCTTGGCCCGTTGAGCTTGTTGTCTTGCCACCCATACCGCCTTCTTGGATACTTTGTCCGTATCGGATCTTGTCTGCGGGGGTAATGCCTTGGGTGTTGGGCGCGCCGGGGTCGGAGGTCTTCTTGTTGACTGAGGTGCCTGTTGAGGGATCTGCGGAAGCCATTGGTTAGCAATCGCACGTCGAGAGGGAGAGAGGGGAAGGTATACCGCCTAGTTGACCGGCTTCCTTCGCGTGAGGCTCAACGAATGTGTGAACGCCTTCGTACTGGTTCTGGCGCTCGCCGCCGGGCTCGGTGTCCATGAGCTTGTCTGACATGTTTGCACGTACGGAGATTGTGTTTTTGTGGGTATGGGAAGGTTTGTGTGCGGAGGACGTGTACAAGAATTTGAATTGTGTGAGATGGTAGTGGTATTGAAGCTCAGAAACTCGAGGTATGGGGAAAGCTCCATGCTATGACGTAACCACCAAACGCCGAACGCGAGACGCGCTCTGCAGCGCCAGAACACCCTGGTATGATGACACATTATCTACTTTTCCTCCACGCCTGGACCGTATGTGTGTGAATGTGCGACTATGATGAATCGAAATCGATGCCCATGGCGTAGCTGCGACAGTTGTTAGTGTAGGCCCGACTTTCTGGAGTCCAGTACATACCTCTCGTACAATCTCATATACTTTGCGACGAAAGCCTCCAAATGGAAGATCTGCTTGGCGCCCATCTTACACCTGTGCTCGTAGAACGCTGCCCACTTGATAACCTCAGGCTTCAGCGCATCTTCCGTCATTGGTATGAGTTTCCAGGTAAGTGTTTTTATGATGGTCGTAGAGTCGATGCAATGCGATAGCAGATCGTAGAGTGACGCGCGAACTTGCAGGAGGCGTTGAGGAGATCGCTCTTCGACGATTTGGCGGGCGATTTGCTGGATGAGTGCCTCCCAGTCAGGCGGTGGGATGTGCGTCTGGTCTGTGATTTTCTCGCTGTTGACACGTTAGCATAAGGTTGGGGGTGTAGAAAGAGATGAAGCCATACTTTTGAGCGTGCACTGCTTCGAACATCAACAGCGCTTTCCTCAGGTTTCGCCCGCTATCCTTCGCTATCCTCTGGTTCAGACTCTCAACATCCTTCCATCCCTCCTTCTTGCCCACTTTGCTCAAAACACTGCAGATCTCGGTCTCTGTAGGCGCTGAAACCCTCACAAGTAGCGTTCGACTCCTGATGGGCGCGATGATGTTGCTTGTGGAGTTGGCGAGCAGAATCAATCGCAAGTTGGGACTGTACTTCTCCATAGTACGTCTCAGCGCCGCCTGCGCATCTCTTGTCAGATGGTCTGCCTCATTGATCACTACGACCTTGAAGCGCTGCTTTGCGCCCAAGTCGACCTGCTGTGTTTGCGCAACCTCCTTCAACAGATCTTGGACAACTACTCTGTCGTAGTTTCCGACATCTGAAGGTGTGATTTCAAGGTGGTATACGGAAGCGACGATGTTGAATTCGAGTTTGCGGTTCGTGGTAGTCTGGAAGACGCGCGCGTCGATCTTGATCTTTTCGACACCGGGGCCGTAGAGCTCTTTCAGTGTTGCGACTATGCGCGTCTTCTTTCCTGCGCCGGAAGGACCATATACGAGCAGATGTGGGAAGTCGCCGCTTTGTGCCTACACAGTGTTGCGTTAGTTGCCGCAATCGATGGAGCATGTGAATGTTTCCTTACGAGAGCTCGGAGGCGATCTGAAAGCTCGGGATGGTAGCTGAGTGCTTCAAGGTTGCGCGGTCTGTGTTTGTCTACTAGGAGCGCCATTGTTTGGGTAAGTCGTGGTGTTGTTCGTGAATTTGCGGCTATCGGTGGATGGTGAGTTGGACGCGTCTGGGCGACGCGTAAAGTGGTGGGCTAGCTTGGCAGCCCACACGTCAACGCCTGATCGCGCTCTGCATCACACTCCATCCTGGAGCCAATTTACACGAATTTCTAACACAACGATCCCTTTGCCCACAATCACAACAGCCATTTGGTACTCTACCAAGTGCACCTTTCGCTAACCGCTCGAGCTATGCGCCCATCATCTGAATTCTAATCAACATCCTTTCCAGTATCTAGGGCCTTTCTCCTTGAGGGGACGCGTATACGCCAGAGAGATCTTAAACCTGACGTAAATCCAAGCTTCCTGGGACCAAACACTTACATGCAAGTGAGACGTGTTATAATCAGAATTCTGGATTCATAAACTAGGTGAAAGCTCTGCCTGAGTCACGTTCAGTTAGTATTGCGTGCAACAGTCAGAGTATATTCACCAGTCGCTATCACACCTGGCCGGAGTTCTATCACGCAGTGGAATCACCTGGATCATACAGTACGGGATATTATCATGTTCTTCCTCCCTTACAATGAATCAGGAACACATTCCAGACACTTCACCGCAACTGCATACTTTCAACTGCCAGGTCTCAGGTGCGGTTCAGAAGGATATCCACCAAAACGACAGCAAACATCCCGTCGGCTTCAACTTCGAACTTCTAAAACGCTATGACAACATTCCATGGTCCTTCAACCACGCCATCAAGCGAGCTGAACTCCTCAGAGTCTGGTAAGCTGATGAGAAGAACATCAAGCGAGTCAAGCGACTGCAATAGTGAGTCTTCCGGCACGGAGCAATCCTTTCGTACAGCATACGCAGATATGCCTCCAAAGCCCAGACAGACTCGTTTCATCGAGCGCTTCGAAAGCGTGAAGCAGCTGACCGAGAGAAACCTTGCTACCTTGCAGGCTGGTTTAGACGGCGCATCATGTCAGCCTACATCACCTTTAGACGGCGAGCTGCACCTCAGACCGTCTCCACGCGCAACAGCATTTCTCGTAAAACGCAAGCCGCTCCCAGATACAGCGCAAAAGGCACTCATAGAAACGAACGACGAGGCAGATATAGAGTCACATGCAAAGAGCGCAGACGAAGTTTCCAATCAAAACCACACACTTGGACATCCAAGTCACGGCCGCAGACCATCTTTCCACCGCACAAATACCGTCTTCACGGATTTCTTGCCGTACGATCAAGTGCGAACTTGGCAACAGGTTGATAACGAGGAATATCAGGACCGACGTAGGCATTCGCTCTCAGCTATTGCACTGGAGGGGATGAAAAAGCTCAATCTCGACCGCGATGCACTATCGGCTCATAGCAAGAAGACTGCGAATCAATTGAAGAAAGTGATCAAACAGCACATACTTGACAAGGAGAAGTCAACTTCGTAGATTTTGGACGTACAATAAGTTGTTGCGCGACGCATGTTAGATTGGGAGTCGTAAAAGTTGTGCTTGGTAGTAAAAATGTTCCTACGACTGCGTCTGCAAACTTGACATTCTTTACAAACCACATCCGCAAAAAAAGTGTTTCGTTCTCAGATTTCGTCCCCTGCGTCCCAGCGGCATCGCATGAGCAAAAAGAACGTCGCCCGACCAGGGACTCGAACCCTGAGCCTTGAGATTAAAAGTCTCACGCGCTAACCAATTGTGCCAGCCGGGCTATGATTTGTTGATGAGCAATTTCCACGCAGCAAAATACTAGTACTCGACGCATCCACGGCGCATCTGCAAAGTCGAATTTTGCCAAAGGATGTTTGACACAAAGAATGTTAACCGGTTCCATGGGGTCACGCTGCGAACGATTTACCTAATGGTTGGTGACAGTGGTGGGGTGGGTCCACGCATTATGCGTCATCGATTTCCTCCATCAAAGGAACCATACAGGCAGCATAAACAAAGAATGTAGTCATTTACATGCCTCACAGCTAAAGCGTCGAGCGAAATCCAGAGAATAAGTTTAAATGTTGTTAGATGTAATTACACATCTCCTAGATCCATTTACAGAAGTAGGCACTTTTGTGCTATATATCCAACATGCTTAAGTCGTCACATCATGGATGCCCCAGGCAACAACACTTACTGTGGCGCGTTGACCTTTCCAGCAACAAGCGCAATGAGCGCGGCACCAACACCGGATCCATCCTTCGCGATACCGATCCTGACTCTCTTCTCGCCCTTTGCACCGATTTCGGGCACCGCACGTAGCGCCTCACGGATGTACTTCTCGAAGTTGGGGTAAAATTCAACGAGCGAGCCATCGACACCGACATCGATCTCGTCGCCTTCAGTGGCTTCGACATCCCCACGTGCAGGCTCAATGCCTGACTTTTGCTCTGTGGTAGCTGATCCCGAGGACTTGTCCAGACGACCTGTATTGATGACAATACCGGCGATGGCGACGGCAGCAAGACGCGCCGCGCGGCGACCGATCGCTCCAGCAATTTCACGGACTGCTTTTGCGTCCTCTTCGCTGACGGCGGAGATTTTATAGGGGTCGTTAAGTGCCTGTCGGAGCATCTGGTGGCCAGGCTTGTCATCGCCAGCGCACACGCTGAGGAAGCTAGTGTCGAGACCCCACTGCTTCCATATCGGGCTATCGTCGTGAATTTGAGTGGTGCTGTGGACATCGTTTGAAGACGAGTTGTCGTCAGTGAAAAGCGGAACATTGGGGTCCTTGATGAGCTTGAGCAGGGCAAGACGTAGAAGCTCTCCCAAGAACATGCCCGACACGCGCTTTTCGAACATTTGGATTCCAGGGTTCACAGAGTCCTTGTCAAGCTGAACGTCGTAGGGGCTGTTGGGCAGAGTGCGGAGAGAGTTGTCAAACGAGCCCCACTCAGTGTTGACAATCATCTCCCCGGTTGAATTGTCGTATGCGCCATCGCTGGTGTCCTTTGACATCTTCTTGACCTTGTCCAGCTTCTCAACGTAGGCTCCGTTGGTACCAGTTCCAAAGATGGCACCCAGTAATGTGCCAGTCTTGCCGGGCGAAGTGTATGAGCGCGCCATGAGAGTTCCGACAGTGTCATTCACCAACGCAGCCACCTTGACAGGGAGGTGGAGCTCGTCGATCTCCTGCTGCAGCAGAGCGCATACATCCTTGCCAACCGCATCTTGAATGTCGAAGCCCTTTGTCCAGCGCATCAACATACCCTTGTTGATTCCGATCTGTTGTACAGGGAATGAGAAGGTGAAACCCAGGTTGAATATCTCCTCATCTTCTGGCTCGCCTGCCTTTCCCTCTCTGCGCCTGAGTGTTCCAGCGTAGTGTTCTTCGTGGTGCAGTTTGAGGAAGGCTTCGATCTGTTTCGCGAGGAAGGAGAAAAGCTCTTTCGATGTCTTCGCGACCATCAGCTCGTGTGGGATGGCTACCTTGCTCTGGGTGAGGGAGAAGGTGGTGTTGCCGTGGAGCTCGATAGAGCAGACGCGGAAGTTGGTACCGCCGAGATCGACGGCCATGTAGAGGCCCTGTACAGCATTAGATGACGGTGAAGACCGGCGCATATAGGACCCATACCTTTTCCGTGCCATTGGGGACGGCAGTGACGTATGTCGGGATCTGGCTCATCTCAGTGCCTTCCTTCTCTAGACCCTCGTCTGCGCGTCGTCAGTGACCAATTGCCCACTCCATATTCTCGTGCGTACCCATCTCCCGAATAAACTCCTTGACGGCCTTGTTGACGGCATTGTCGTCGAAGTCGAACTCCGCGGCGACGCGCTTCGCCTGGTCTGCGAGTGTCATGCTGCGCTTGTATTGGGTGTTGAAGGTACCGACGAACTCGACCTGCTGCTCAGGCTTCGGGCAAATACTCGGTTCCTGAAGGACGATTGGATTCCGGAGGGTGAAGGAGGGAACTTGTTTGTTGATAACAGTGCGTAAGACGGCGTTGGAGAAGTGGGGTGCGAAGAAACCGGTACCCAGCGCTAGCAGCAGAACAAGGACGGTGACTACCGTGTGGGTCGCGAAGGGACTTCTTGTAGGTCTTGGGCGATCGGGTCGCGCGCTCTGTGTCGGGCTCTGAAGCGGGCGCGTGGCTTTATTGGGGCGTGACAGCGAGCTGATGCTCATTCTGCCCCGCGTTGTCCAGCTATGACGGAGAACGAGGGGTAGGCAAGCTTGGGCGTGCAATTACCATGCATGAACACCATCACTTGCATGCCAACGCGTTGGGATACGAGTCAAATTCACTCCCGGGACGTGCAATTGGTTTAAAGGCGGGACGAGAGCATTGCCTCTCTGTCGGAAGCTCTTTGCACGGCACGCTGCGCTAGTGAAAGTAACGAGCGACCTAGCCGTCGGCATCGTGAAGTGAGGAGCTTGAGCACGTGCACAATTTCCCGTGATCTACGTAGGCGGCTGATTCCGGAACAACGGCACTACGCAGTCTCCGCACAATCACAGAGCCCAGAACTTGGCAACAGCTTGATATCCTCTGTTAATCTCTTGCCTCCCCTGACAAGAAATCAGCTCGGGCAGACATCTCGCTAGTCACGAACAGAACATGGGGGAAAATAGTCAGGAGAAAGGAACGTCTTGCTTGCTTTTGTGCTCGTCGGCCTACATATGCTCAACTACGAAAATGCTTCTCCATCCAGCCTTCAAAATGGTACGCGCTACGGTTTGTGTAGCTATGGTAGATATACACAGCACTTGGGAATACGATAAGCCCATGGGGGCAAACAAAGGAAAAAATGAATGACAAGGTACAAGCAAGCAAAATCCATATGCATGTATCAAACTCCGTAGTATAGCAAACAAGTGGTAAAGGGAAATAACCCAACCTCCACTGAGCATAAAACCCATGCAAACAAGGAAAACATGATTAGCGGGCTGCCACAGTCTGTGTGTGAAGGAGAAAAAGGGAGGCTGTTGCCGCCGCCGTAAGAGCGTTCTACAAGTATGTACGATTTAGACAAAAGAGAAAACCCGAAAGCAAAGGCTTCAGTCGTGCGAGGCCGGTTTGTGTACGTCAAATGTGTCCCTTGCCGGCCCAATTCTATTCGTCATTAGGACATCCACCATCTGGACGAGCCTCTGGCTGTCCATGAAGCCTCCCGGACCGCCATGGAGAGTCTTGTCGGCCGGATGGTGATGCTTCGGTGCGTATACGTGTTTGTGGAAAAAGGTGTCGAAAGAGACGTCTAGACTGCTTCGCTAGCTGTCTTAGACGAGAAAGGATATGTGTTGAGTGAGGACCAGTAGATGATTTCGCCAATGTCGTCGAGGTTGAAACAGTGTCCATGCCAGATGCCAACATTCAAAACGGATGGCCGCCAAATCTAAGTCGAACATTATCCCAATTACCGAACGCCAACCGGGGGACGGGGTCCAAGGCTGCTTTGGCTGCTGTGCGCAGAGTTTTCCGTGGAATCTACTGCTTTTGCGCTAGCGGAACTATTTGATGCGCTTCCAGTCAGACTGCGAACTTGGGGACGAGACTTGGGCGGGTAGAGATTGCTCACCCCAGCGTGTTGTTCAACTTGTTGTGGTGCCACCTCGTTTCCAGGGTTTCGTGGCATGGGCTGTCTCATGCCAGGAGGCGATGGCCGCCCGTTAGGAATCATTCCATTTGGGGGCATGCCGTTAGGAGCCATGCCATTGGGAGCCATGCCGTTTGGTGGCATGCCGTTGAAGCCGTTTGGCGGCGAGGGTCGGCCCATGGGTCGCGGGCCCGGACTGAGCGGGTTGCCAGGTGACTGGCTCATGCGACGGGCGTTTGGTGCAGGGTAAGCACCGTAGCCTGCGCCCCCTGAAAGCTCATCTAGACGAGCCGATGTCAGTGAGTTGGTTCTGGATTGCGCGCCCATAGCACCGCGATCGACGTGTCCGTAGCGGTCGGAGGAGTAGCCCATGAGAGGGTTGTTCATGATAGAGTCGTGGAGACCAGGAACATCTGCCATCAACCGAGCACTACTCCGATTCTTGTTCATCCCCGGACGTCCAAATGGGCCCCTGCCGCCCCTGTTTGGTCCAGGCGCGAAGCCTGCGCCCTCAGGGTTTTGACGAATCTGCTTAGCGCTGGGTGCTGAGCGGTTGCGACGCGACGTGACGCTCATCATGTCGAAGTTGTCGGGGTCGATGATTGGGCCTCCACGACCGCCCATGGGATCGAAGAAGTCATCGCCATCGTCATCATCGTCATCAAATCCGCCCATTGATGGGGGTGGCGGAGGACGTCCCCGACCACGACCCATCGGACCCATCGGAGGACCCATCGGAGGTCCCATAGGGCCGGGACCCATTGGACCACCACGTCCGCCTCGCATGTTCATCTCCTGCTCTCTGATCTGGAGTTCTCTCTGCCTCAGCATCAGTTCTCTCTCGCGAAGTGCCAGGTTGTTGGAAGAGCCTCCGGCGCTCTCATAGGGACCGCCATTGACAGCACCGTCTGGAACCATGTCGTCGTAGAGCATGAGGTGGGAAAACTCCTCAAGGTTGCCGGGGTCCTCGAAGGAGGGACGCCTGTTGGGACCTCCGTTCATCCTAGGAGGGTAACCATTGGGGCCGGGGGGCGGACCACGACGCATCATTGGAGGACCTCCGTTGATTGACGGAGCACGGCTTCCCGGGCGAGGGCCACCCTTCATACCGTTACCGTTCATCATGGGCCCTTGGGGAGGGGGCCCACGAGGCATCGGCGCCGAAGATTGTCTGGGAGGAGGTTGCATGCCATTTTGAGGAGATTGTGTGGCGGGAGCAGGAGCAGCTGGGCGCGTTCGGTTGACGATGTTGAGGTGATGGAGTGTGGCATACAACGTCTCGATCCGAGGCACGGCGACACCAGTTTCTTGTGCAATCTTGAGAGGGGACCCGAGATACGTCTCGATCTCCATCGGGCGCTTGGCCTCAAAGTCCATCCACATGGTGCTGTTGTTGTCGTGTGGACGGGTCATCTCTTGAAGCGTTGTCTCGCGGAAATCGTCGGGGAATGTGCAGTTGGAAGCATTTGCAAGCGCGATCATCTCATCGAGCACTCCGGTGATGAGAGCACGCACGCCGACCTTGTCCATGAGTTCAGCGTGGTTGGGTGTCTCGAATACGACACTGGCAGGGTGGAAAGCGATTGGACTGTGGAACGTTAGTTGATGATGTGCGACCATGGCACAAATGACATACCCTATCATTCGCTCGAACTGCTGCTGTCGTATGTTGGACGAGACCTTGCAGTCGACCTGTCCGGAGCTCAATGTCATGGCCAGGGCCTCGGCCATGTCTGACTGGATCTGCGCAGGAATGTTGGCATTTTTGTTGGCAGGACCAACCCAGATGTCGGTCGCGCCTTTGTGCTCGAATTCGCTAGCTCCGAGCTGCGAAATTTCTGCTCCCGATACCAATGAAAGCACTACGTTTGTGGGGAAACGCTGCTCGAGATAGGATTCAACGCCAAGGCTGTGTGTAGTGTTCATAAGGATGCACGTATGCTGAGGGGAGACGACCGACTCGATGATGTTGGCGATATCGTATACATCGGGCAGGGCTTTTACGCAAAGGAGGACGTAATCAAAAGGCTGCTTGGAAGAATGGGCGGCATCTTCGGGTGTGCGGACGACTGAGGGTGTTAGCTGTACGTCAAGGATAACCGTGAGCTCGTTGCCTTACCAGCATGGGGCTTGAATCGCTCGTTGCCGTACAGGGCGGATCTGTGGGCAGTTAGTGAGTGGCTAGAGCAGGTGCGGTGGCGGGAGGGCCTACTTGAATGATATGCCGTACTGGGCAACGCTCTCGTATCCCGACTTCCATACGAGGGTGACGTCGCAGGCATTGGTTGCTTGCAGTCGCCATGATAAGAAGGCCGAGACGGCATTACCGCCCACTGTTTAGAGTCAGCAGTTGTTCGGGCGCTGTGATGACGCGGCCCAACGCCCACGATGCAAGAGCAGGCGTGGGCGGCGTATATGGTACAAGCAGAGCGTGTGCGAGGGCAGCGGAGCCGTCGGCTGCCGTGCGACGCTCGCGGGGAGATGACGCACCTGACAGAATGCGTAATCGGGGGACTGCTGGAGCCATGTTGGGAGCGCCTTAGGGTGGGCCGCGAGGTGACAGGCGACAGCGGCGGCGTGGTGAGGGTGAGGAGAGCCAAAAAGTTGGCGTTGGGAGCGCGCTTCGATGTAGCGCAATTGGCGGGCAACAACGGACAGCGGCAGGTGAATTATCGATTAAGATAGTAGCGGAAACGAGTGTGCGGCGGCCTGGGAGATGAATCACTGGGGCGACTCGTAGCAGAACATTAAGAGAGAGGCGCGGGTGAGGAGGCAGGACGGGACAAGACCAGACGGACTGGGTCGTGACGGGCGCAGACGGCGGAGGGTCAGGAAGCTACCACGACTGCTGGCGTCGGGTCAGCGTGAGAAGGAGCGCACGGCGGGACGCGGGTTCCACGGCAGAGTCTCTACAAAGCGAGCGGACGCAGGCAGCAAAGATGCAGTGCAGGGCAGAGGACAGAGGATGGGTGAGGATGCTGGGTGTCGAGGCAGCGGTAGCGGTAGCGGTAGCAGACAAGCAAGCAAGTGCAAGCAAGGTTGATGCGCTGCCACGCAGACTGGCTTGATATCCCGCTGACTGCCTGCTGGTGCCCACTAGAATGCTTTGGGCACAGGCCCTGCACTTATCGCTGTCGACGCCAAATCCATCGCTGATTTATTATGGGCGGGGCCGTGCCCGTCGTCATTGTTTTTTTGCTTCATAAAAAGGCATATGCGCGGCGTGGCGTGCACATTGCGCTGACGGTGCTCATGATTGCGACAGCGCGAACGCAGATCACGGATAGGCTGCCATTGCCTCTGCGACGCGCTGCAAACTGAGCGTTTTGTTAAGCGTCTTGCTGAGCAGACGTGGAAACACGCTGGAAACAAATCCACCTCGCAAGCCCTGGCTGCTGGATGCGTGCGCGGCATCATCCCGGCGAGCCATGGAGATCCGCTTCGCCCACATGCACTCGACGATCTGAAGCCCTCGCCTATCACGAAAACCTGCTGCACCTCGCGCTTGGTGTCGAGCGCGCCGGCCATGGCTAGCTTTATGTCGCCCTTCCTACACGGCGCTGGCACGCTGCCTCAACCACCTGCGCGCGTCTGGTTCACAACTCACCACCGTCAGCGCCAGCCCGCAACCGTGCTAGGCCCAATCAAACTCGCGTGCTAGTCGTCACTGCAGCTCCGCGCGTCTGACGTCGACGTTCGCTACGTCTGGGCCAAGACCAGACCGTCCCAACGCCTATTCCACCGTCGAACTGGGGGCCGTGCGACCGCTGTCAAGTCCCATCCTTGGTCCATCTCTCAACGGGCAGCCTGAAAATCCTCTAAAAGGGGCTGCCACTGTCCGAGATACAGCCCCGCCCAGATAGGGCTATGGCTAATTTCCACCTGGGCCGTTTGCACTGCTCGGAGCTTCATTACGCCCGCTGCTGCTCCGTCGAGTTTAGTCCTCGCGCAGCCTTACTCAGTAGAATAACCAGTGGGCCTAGCTGTACCTTGGACTCGGTCTTTTCACCACCACCTCGCCGCGAGCGGCAGTGCCGCCCGGAGCCACTACCGTACCATTTCCTGCGACTAAACCCACCGACTGGAAATGCACGGCTCGACTTGCTTCCCGCACCCGAGCCGCGTGCGAGCTTACAAAATCAGACCAGAACTGGAGCGCCCAACACAGCCCGGGTACATGTGCCAGCAGCCAACACGACAGCAGCAATACACAGCGCTCGCCGTGTCTGAGGTTGAGCAACCCATCAATCTGCACTCCAATAATTAGCTGTCGCTCTTGCCACATTCTAATACGCCACCAGCTGCGTCGACCACTGCCAGCAGCCTGTGATATCGCCGCATGCAGCAGATCCGCGACTTGCTCCTGGATAGGACATCTCGCCAAGACATGCGCGAATCACTGTCCATGATCACTGCTTCCTTCGCCTACTCCGTGTACTCCTACCCGCACAACTGAGCTTCAACAGCTTCACACAATCAAACTGTGCGAGTTTATCTGGAACCGAAGCCATCGCCCTCGCGCTGTCGACTCCCGACCCACTGCGATCGAGATCTCGCTTCAGACGCGACCGCTCCTTCCTCGCCCATCTCATCTCTGCCTTGGCCGCAGGCGACTCTAACACAGCTAGTTGCACTCGCTCGGTGGTCGCTCCTTCTACTTCCGTTACGTAGCACATCAACGCTAGCCTTCACTTACTTAGCCCATTCTTTGGACTCGCCCACGGTCTCCTTTCACACCGTGGTACGTCTTACATACAGAAGTTGCCGCGCGATGCCGGTGACTCTGACAGCGGGCGCCAGAAGGCGGGAATTACAACCACTCCATTTCGTCCGTCAACGTTGAAAAGCTTAACGCCTTAACCTAGCTAAGCAATCGCGCCTTTGATGTTCCCTGCGCCCGGGGCAGGGGATCCCGTATTCGTATCCTCCCGCCGCGTTGGAAGCAGTCGAACTACTAGCAGACGACGGACGTGGAAAACGCGTCCAGCTAGGATGCACGCGTTCCGGCCAACGGTCGCTCAGCATGTTCCATAACACGCGTCGTATACACGGGGAGCGGGACAGCCTAGATGTTTCAACCGCTAACACAGCAATCATACGCGCTAACACTACAGTTGAGACGCCACATGAATGCGATCGAACATGTATGGGAAATGACGATTGCGATTTGCAAGCCTGCCTATAATGCAAAACCCTATCATATGCGGTGAGGCAACCGCTTTCGGAACATCATCTCAAAATAGATCCCTTCCCCTCTGCCCATCACTTTACACGCTCCCTGAAGCTCATCTGCAAAGGGGCGACACGGCTCGCCGCATTATCAGCAAATCGATTCGACAGACGTCTCGCGATAGTCACTGCATTATTGAAACACGACTCTGCATCTCTTTACCTCTTATCGAATCACAAACTATGTGGCTTTAGCCTTCTGACATTTCGCTACCCATGTCTCATTTCAACCTCACTAACCGCTTCCGAGATCCTCGCTCGTGCTCCTGAGCGCCGCCCCGCCACGCGAGTCACTCTGCTCTTGTTCCTGACATGTGGCGCCACTGCGGCCCGGCAATGTGCGCGGCTGCCGAACAAGGGACTGGGTCGCCGCTGTCGATCTTCACATCACGAATTTCCGCAATAGAAATATCGAAATAGCAACGCGGTGATCATCGCCTTATGTTGAGCCCGACCTTATGGATGGTGGTCGCGATACGCGGCAGGCCCCTCCAAACCTCTGTCTCCCGCATACACCGCCTACCAACTTTACCAACTTCTGTCTGTCGGCTAAAGAGAGACCAATAGTCCCTGATGTTGACAAAATACCGATGATCTTCAACTCACCAATCGTCTCGTTTAGGGGCACCCGCGACTCTGATCGCTTGCTCGGAACCTGTCGCAGCCGTGCTCTATGCTCCGCAACCATATTTCGACGTCTATCAAATCTTATTGATGTGATATGCAAGTACGGACACGCCGTTGATGCTCGAACGGGAGTTGCAGAAGCGAGATGAGCTTTGGTAGCAGCCCTTGCCCGTGAGAGCGCATATGGAACCCGCAGGCATCCCGCCAACTTTTCTCCGCTGACCTGCCGCACCAACAACTGTGCTCATATCGGATATGAGTAATCTATGCGATACCCATAGTATAGCCAGACGTAGTATACACCAAGTGGAGAGCGAATCTTATGTCATGTTCTGGTAATGTATCGGCTCGTAGATCGGTACATGTTCCCCGTGAACATATAGACTGGGGGCTTGCTTATAGCTGATATGCGGCTCGGGGCCCGCGATCTAGAGAAGAGAAGCTGTTTGCTGATCTACATTCGTAAAGCACAGTCTCTGTTGCAGCGACTCTATCATCCTCGCTACAAGATTGGCCGACTATTTTACAAGTTTTTAAAGAGGATTGCATGAGTCTAGTAGGCACAACACGAAATACCGAAGCCTTCAAGCTCATGGTAGGATCATGCCGTTTCCGAAACCAAGCCATTGCTAGAATTTGTAGTCGCGTTTGCTGTATGGTGTTCTGGCTGGTCGGTTCCAGATGGAACATTGACACGCAACTCCACAGCTTTTCGATACCGCTCAGAGTAGGCTGAACGTCTATCGCATAGTGAAACCACATATAAACTCCCCGCACAACCTCGAGAGCAAGCAAACATGTATCTAGCAGCCTTTCCCTACACAAACACGTCTCAGCCCTCGGTAACACCATGAAAGCAACCTTCATGTACACCAGACTCCCGTCCCACGCGTTCGGTAAACCATCCCCAAGCCATCTGTACTTTTCTCTACCAAAATGCACATATACCCTTTCCAGACAACTGATCTACAGACCCTGAAGCGACGATGGTCGCTTACTGCGGCAGTGGCCGTGGTTGAGGAAGAAGCAAGACGGGAAAAGCCCTCTTCTAGCCTCCACGCTCGAGCACTAATGAGCCTATAATTAGGATTACGCTGAGAGAGACAGAGCTTCGGACTCCGATGTCCTTTCCATTCTTCTTTAGCACGCGGCACTCTTCGGAAGCAGGGCGTGTTGGGCCTGCTTTTGCGATTGCCCTAGCCGAGAAGATGTCGTGCTCAGCCAAAGCAATGCGGGTAGGAGAAAAAGAAACGAGGTACAGTGTCATGCTCGTGCTCGTTGTCTAGAGCGTCGGAACGTTGAGATCACATTTGCGCAAAAGAAGTCATTGTGGACAGAAGATTCGCATATCAATTTCTTTGGTTCCTCTCATAGTGAGATAATAACTCTTGAAGACTGGAATTCAGAACAGCCTTCACCAACTTAAGAACCACCTTGCGCCGTTGCTTACGTGTTCATTGCACCGAAGGTCAATCGTGACTTTTGTCCAAAAGAAAGAACCCTCTCCTGCACCTTTTCCGTCACTCCGTCCGGGCGGATTTTAGTTGTCCATGTAGGTGGACGAGTTGATACCATCCTCGGGGAACTCAGGAAGCTCGACCTGGAAGCGCTCCTCGATCGACTTGAGGACAGCCTCGTCGTCTGGGCTGCTCACAAACGAGATACTGAGACCCTTGGTTCCGAAACGACCGGCACGACCGACGCGGTGGAGGTAGGCATCGGCCTTGTCGGGCATGTCGTAGTTGATGGCCACGTTGATGCGCTCGACGTCGATACCACGACCGAAGATGTCGGTGGAGACACAGATACGGGTCTGGAACTCCTTGAACTCTTTGTAGCGCTTGATACTAGAAAAGAATTAGTTTTGAGCTAGCAAGTGGGGTACATTTGAGTACATACCGCTCTTCTTGGCTGATGCCAGAGTGGACAGCAGTGCTGGGGAAGTTGCACTCGCGGAGAAGCTTGTCGAGCTCAGAGCAGCGCAGAGTCGAGCGAACGAAGATGATGACCTGGTTGAACTCCAAGCTGTCGAGAAGGTCGTTAAGCTTCCGGTTCTTCTCCTTCTCGTCAAGCTTCATGTAGTACTGCTGGAGACCGTGAAGCGTCAACTTCTTCTCGTCATCGACGTAGATCTCGAGCGGGTTCTGCATGAACTTCTTGCAGACAACGCGCACCTCCTTGTTGAGGGTGGCGGAGAACATCATCACCTGCTTGTGCTGGGGTGTAGCGCGGAAGATGGCTTGAACGTCGTTGCGCATGTCTGTCAACTGTTAGCGGAAGTCGGTCAAGACAGATGGTTTGTACTAACCGGGCTGGTCCAACATCTTGTCACACTCATCGAGGACGAAGTGCTTCAGGTTGGCAAGGCGGAGATGCCTATCGCGGACGAGGGCGTTGATACGACCGGGAGTACCGACGATGATGTGAGGGTGGGTGTCCTTGTTGCTAAGGAGCTCGATGTCCTTCTGAACGGGAGTTCCTCCGTAGAAGACACCAACCTTGACGTCAGGCAAGAACTTGGCGAAGCGGTTGTACTCGTTGCGAATCTGGTAGGCCAACTCGCGAGTGTGGCACATGACCAGGATAGTGGCGGTACCGGGTTCGGGCTTCTCGTCCATCTGCTGGAGGGTTGCGAGAACGAAGACGGCGGTCTTTCCGAGACCGGACTTGGCCTGGCAGAGGACATCGTTTCCTAGGATGGCCTGTGGAATGGTAACTTGCTGGACTGTAGGGCACACGTTATGTCAGAATGGTCTTTAAAACGGTCGAAACGAAGCGTGGGAAGCGAAGCGTCCGTCCATCTTGTGTAGCCGAGGTTTTCCATCTAGCGCGCGTGCCAGTCTGTCTATCCTCCCCATACGCTCAATGGTGTACCTCCTCCTATACACCCGCAACATGCACTCCTCCTCTGAAACCAGTCCTTCGGGACCACGGTAGTGAGCCAATAGGCACCACTGGCTTCTCGATGCATATACCGGTGCGCCTGCGAAATGCAGTGCGCGTCGACGCTCGTGGGTAGCGGAAGGCACTCGGTCCCTCGCCACTTTGCTCGAATATAGACAGACCAGGCCGCATTACAGATAGTGCTCGTTTCGTAGATGGACAGACGCTTGTAGGTGGATAAGGCTGAGGGGAATTATTAGACTAACCCTCGGAAGGATGTTCGAAGCCACAGTCCGTGATTGCTCGTACGAGCTCGTCCTTGAGCAAGAAGTCGCGGAAACCGGTCGAGTGGATGCCGACGTAGCTGCCCTTCTTGTCGCCTGCAGCATCACCGGCGGTGACGCCGCCCTTGGTTGCAGCTGCGCTGCCGTTGGCGGGCGCATCAGTCGTCTGGATCTCCTCGTCGGAGTAGTCGATGAGATCTTCCTCGTGAGACATGATGGATTATGTGTCCGTGTAGGAGTGTGTGTGGTGTGTAGAGTCGGTGATTGCGCGTGTCGCAAGTAAGGCTGCCAAACAAAGTGGAGTCGCGACGATACCGGGGCGAGGTATTATACTAAGAGCTACGAGTAGAAGAGATCAGCAGTTGTTTCGCGATTTCACGATAACGCGAATTCGACGAGGTTGCTGTGGCTTGAGAGGTTCGTGGTGGGCGGTGGACAAGAGCGGTCGCCGCGCTGATGTCGAGGTAAAAAGCTCGGGGCGCCTTGCTGGGCGCGCGCTAGGCCGCAAGCGGACTGCTCTGAATCACGACCCACCACTGCAAATCCTCTGACCTTCTATCATCTATCTGTGAAACCGTAATTTACGTAGCAGGCCAGACGACAATACAGCGGCGCATCATGAGCAAGGTCAAAGCACCAAAGACGAAGGGCATCCCGAACAAGCATCTGCACGCCCGCTCGACTTTTCTCTACCAAGCAGCCACATATCTGACGCTGCAAACGGCTACGCAAGAGGACGTCGCAGCTTGTGTCGCACGAGACAAAGATGATCGATCGATCGAGACCCAGCGACCTTCGCCGTTGGCACTCGAACTCGGATCCGATCTTCAACAGGTATCACGGAAAGGTCAGCTACGGCTGGCTGTCGACTTGAAGCGCTCCATGTGCAAAAGTTGTAATACAGTCCTTGTTCCTGGACGCACTCTTACTCAAAATATTGAAAATCCCAGCAAAGGCGGTAAGAAGCCTTGGGCAGATGTACTCGTCATTACTTGTCTTATTTGTGGCGGAAAGAAGCGGTTTCCAGTGGGCGCAACGAAACAACTCAGGAAGGCTAAGAGGATCACAACGCATACAAGTCCGTTGTCAAAAACTGCTTCGGAAGATGGCCAATGCTCAGAAACTACCTTTGCGACGGGTACTGACTGACTTGACGTCACGTTGTGGTTTATTCCACTCATTTGCTACATGCCACGCCGGAATTGCTCAATTGAGGAACCCATGAAGGCCTCCAGAACTCCCGAATCGATTCACCAGGAAAAATTTGAGAGCTGCTATGGCTCAGACCGCGGAGATCACAGTGAAATACACAGGAGCATTTGCCGCCTCTGAAATATGGTCGTTCAACGCACGTCCAGTTACGCCACGAAGGGATCTAAAGTTTCGCATGGACAATTTCTCCAGTCAAAAATCCGAGCGAAAACATCGCATGGGAACAACTTGATCTTCACCAACCGTTCTCCTCAACGTAAACGATCATGGATAGTCAAGCTCCCAAGGAAAGCATCTCGCCTCTCCAGTCTCTGCCACAAGAGATCCTGTCAAGCGTCTGCAGTTACCTACCGCAAGGGGCTCTCTACCAACTAACCCTCGTCAACAAAAATATCGGTCAGCGCGTAGTACCAGCCCTGTACGGTTCCTTCAGCCAAAATGGAGGCGACAGCATGCAAGTTCGACAGTACTTCAGAACCGCGGTGCGGGAGCCTGAGTTAGCTGAGCATCTTCGCGAGGTTACTATTCAGGGTTCTATCAATTTAACCCACAAGCAAGTGCGGAAATGCCTCCGGAAATTGGACAAAGAGAGCTGGGCTCATCGGCTTCACGAAAATCATCCTCACCTCGCTTACGATTATTTTTCGTATGGACCGGACCTGGCCATTGCTCTGTTACTGAGCTTGGAACCCAAGATACACTCTATTCGTGCTCTGCATCCTCCGAACCCCATAAAGAAAGGGAACTCATTTAAACTCCCTATCTATCTCGAACCCATTCGAGGCATTCTAGCAGCAGGCTCTCCACTGCCGCAATGGACCAATGATTTATCCACGTTAGAGATCACCCTTCGGACCACATCATGGCAGTGTATTGCCCCGCTGTTCCAGCTACCGGTACTCAAGACGCTGATTCTGAGTGGTGGAGGTGGATTCCACATGGCTACTAAAAATATGGAAGCTGCGATCCATTCGTCACCGATCGAAGTACTTGACTTTGAAAGGTGCGCGGTCCCATTGACGACCATTGCACAAGCTGTATCTGCTTGCAAGTCACTGCGTGTCCTACGACATAGCGATTGCGACAATTGGGCGGCAGCTGATCATTTGCATTTACTCCAGCAGTTATATGAGCACGCGAGCACGCTGTCCACCCTCAAAACGTGCTGCTGGCACGCCCCCAAGAGCCCTTCAACTAAAGATATGGTACTGGCGGACTTCACTGCTCTAAAAGAGCTCGAGGTGCACTACTCTCATGTCGAAGATAACCTCTTACCGCCAAACCTTTGCCGGCTCGTCGTATGCGCAACTACTCGCGACAGAGAATGCATCATGAAAGACATGGAAACACTCGCACAAAAGCTCAGCAAGCGATCAAACCTCGACGTAACACTGAAGTATCGGCACTACAGGAAGTTAAACTACAAGCTTCCAAAACTAAGCGAACTGCCATCTGTGTTCGCTAAGTCTGATCTCAATCTGTCGCTTTACGTGTATCCTGTTGTCGGCTCATCATGTAAGTTGCCCGCAGTAACGTCCCTTTAGAACGAGCTAACAGTCAGAGTAGGGTACTTGATCGCCAAGTTCGATCACCGCGCTGCATGGTTGTCGCAGAGACCTAGCGAAACAGGCGCAAAAGAGTTGAGAGCTTGGTCAAAGCGATTAGATACGACGTACAATTATCGGGACATTGTGCTCGAGGAGATCAAATGTATGGTCGAAAAGCACGAGAACCTTTGGAATAGCAAGGACTACGATCTCGACTTCATGCTACCGTATCTGTTCAGAAATAGGTACAAGGTCTGAAGAGGAAGTCAGTTGACACGAAGATGCGAGCGGAAGGATGGATCTGTCACGAATGGGAAGGTGGATTGGAAGAGTAATGAATGGTAGCTCTTTCTCCAAACTGAACCTCGCTTTAAACACATCACCGGCGCTATCTCTACGGTCATGATCCTAGTTACCTTCATCATCTACTACTCACCACTTATACCTCACCGCTCGTGAACATTTCAATACCGACTCATAAAACTCCCATCGTCTTGACCTACCAACCTTCCACCCCAATACCTAGATTTCCTACATCTCAATCACAGCGCCTCCTCATGACCTCTAACAACTCTGGCGACGGCGACGGCAACGCCTTCGACCCCACAGCTAACAGCGAGGTCTACAATGAACGCCACACCGACGAAAACGTCCACAAGACCGGTGAAAGGATGACTATGCTCGATATCTGCATGCTCGTTCCCTTAGCCCCCTTTGTGGCACTCGCGATCGCGCCCGATGTGGGAATTATTGTCGCAGGTGAGTAAATCACCGTAGAGCGCTTTGTATAACGGCCTCTTTGCTAACCAAGTACCCAGAATTATTTAAAGCAGCTGGGCGGTCAGTCAAAGGCCGGATACGGGCGCACCAGGATTCAAGGGCCAGAAAGTGGCTGGGTGAAGCTGTCACTTGAGTGAGCAGGAGAGAGAAAGTGAACAGGTCATAGTCTTTATTTGCTCTGTCCTATAATGCTGTGTTAGATTAGTCTTCCTCAATACAGCTATACATCTCTTTGGTGTAACGAGCTCTAAGACTAGACTAGAGATAAACGTTATTACCTTTGTACCTAGGCTGCTAGGAGTCGCTTAATTGTGCAAGTGAAGTCTATTCCAAAATCATCGTAAGAGCCTTGTGCTGTGTTCTCCATCCGGTTCACTTTCACCACTCACCACTCACATCTCACTGACCGCAGCTTCTTCAAAAGCCACCAACAAAATGTAGATCTTATCGCCTCAGCGACCTCCCATTTGACAATCCAAAGCTTCGCATGCTACCTACAACAACCTTGAAAACACGAAGATGAACTCTGGTTCTCTACTTCTGGAAGCGTTCTGCCAGATCCCTCTCGCTCTCGCACAACTCTATGGTGGTAAAACTCGACCCCTCCCTACGAATCTATGAAGTCAGAGACTAACAGATCGAAGTCCCGATTACTACGTCTTTGGTAGCCATCACGGTGATGTGTGAGGAAGTTGCTCACGCGGCAAAGAACAACTCCAACCAATACGATGGACAGAAATGGCACCACTGGCCGGGTTATCCCGTCGGAACTATCGTTTGCACTGTCGATGGGGAGTGTGCGGAGATCAAAATACGGAAGTGAGGAGCTGATCTCACAGCCATCATGACGTGGTGACCAGTACCCTGGATCGATTACGAAAAGCAAACCTCTGAACCAATCGCCAGACTTGCACACAGGCACAAAGACAAAGGAAGTGTACAAAACTTCGATCTGAAGATGATTATATCGATTTACGCGTATATGTAATCTACCTATACAGCGTATAAGTGTATTCCATCTTCTACACCCCCAACACACCCCTCAACCCCCTAACCTTCCCCCTCAAATCCCCATACCCCAACCAAACAATCCCCTCCGCCATCTTCCACGCCTTCTCTCCCGCTCCCTCTCCCCTAAGCGGAATATCCATAGGCGGCGGAATCGCCGTCTTGATCCCCGCCCAAGCCCACCGATCCCTCGTAATACTCTTCTGATTACACAGACTCCTCAGTCCTTCTTTCCCGGCAAAGCGCCCATAGCCACTACCCTTTGTACCGCCAAACGGCATCTGAACCATGTAGTAGACTGCAAAGTCGTTGACGGCAACCATGCCGGCTTGTAGGGAGCGGACGACGAGTTCGAGGTCGCGGGTCGAGGTGCCGAAGACGGAGGAGCCGAGGGCGTACGTGGTGCTGTTCGCGATTGTGATGGCGTCTGTGACAGACTCGGCGCGCATGAGGAGGAAGACGGGGGCGAAGAGTTCGGTTTGTGCGATCTTCATGGTTGGTGTTACGTCGGCGATGAAGGTAGGTGTGAAGTAGTGACCTTGGGGGTGATCGGGATGGGTGTAGCGTTTTCCACCTGCTAGTAGGCGGGCGCCGTTATTGACGGCATCTTGGATGAGCTCTTCGAGCTTCGTGTAACTCGCGTCGGAAATCGATGCGCCGATGTCGATGGGTGTGTCTGAGGTGTTGTTGAGAATGGAGCCTGGACGGAGTGCCTGTATCTTGGGTGTGAGGTACTCGATGAAGCGGTCGTAGACTTTGGGTAGGGCGATTACGCGCTCGATGCCGATACAGTTCTGGCCTGCAGACTGGAATGTGCCCCTCATGAGGATACTGGCAACGCGCTTGAAGTCGCTGTTGGACAGGTCATCCAGTACTATCGCCGGGTCTTTGCCGCCCAATTCTACGCACACTGGTGTCAGTGCCTTCGCCGCCGATGCGCAAACATGGTGTGCTACCGGTCGCGATCCAATAAAGGTTATGTGTGATATCGACGGATGCGAAGTAAGATGATCGGCGACGTCAGGCCAGCAGACGACAGACTGAACGATGTCGGGCGAATGACCGCATGCTTCAAGGGCGCGAGTAGCAATTGAAGCGAAGTATGACGAGGACCAGGCAGTCGCTTCCGAGCCTTTGACGATGATGGCATTACCGGCGAAGATGGAGGCTATTACGGGGCTTATGAGATTGTGGAAGGGGTAGCTGTAGTATTGTTAGCCGCAATAATTTAATCGAGTGACGTTTGATACTTACTTCCAGCTCACGCAAGCCGCAACGACGCCCAGCGGCTCATAAACAACCTTATTCCACTTGTACATCATGAGGAAGTTGGTGTCTCTCTTCTCAGCCTTCAGGCTCTTTTCGCCATGTTTAATCGTCCACCTCAGCTTCTCCACCGTCACCAGAATCTCGCCCAGGCTCGCGTCTACCATGGTCTTGCCAGAGTCCAGACATGCGACCCGCGCAATCTCTTCTTGGTTCTCCAGGATGAACTTGAGCATAGTGCGCAGCACCTTTCGCCGCCTGAGGAAGCTTGTCTGAGCCCATTGTACCTGGGCTGCCTTGGCTTTGGCGATTGCGCGGTCGATGCCGTCGGCTGTGGAGGGGTTGATGCGCCCGAGGGCTTCACCAGTCGCGGGAGCGTAGCATTGGATCAGGGAAGAGCCCGGTACCTGCTGAAGTCAGTCACCGAAACCGAAACCTGGGGAGTACATGTGCACCTTCAACTGCGGCTTCTCAAGCACCTGGCCCTTCCATCCTTTGCGAGCCTGCTCAGGTGTGTCGACTTCATACTTGACAGGCTCCTCGGGATCAGCACGACAAGTAATCCAGATGAAAGAGAGTGCGGCTATCCAGAGTGCGCCATACAAGGCGACATTGAAGTCGTTGTCAGCGCGTGCGGTAATGCGGTCCATGTTGCCGATGACGGTCTGACCAGATGGCGCGTGGTCCAAGAAAGTCCGATCCTGGCCGCCTGGACCCTGAAACGCCATCCCAACACGGATGCGCTAAGACGCGTGGTCATCTGAAACTACTGCAGGCGTCGAGGGCATACTTCACCGGACGAATCACTCCTCAACCCCATTTCCAATTCCCATACTCATGCTCGGTCAGACATTCCCGAGCGAATTGCGTAGAGCTTCCTACTTACGCTGTCAGGCAATTTGGAAGAAGTGTTGATTGCAGTGGAAGACGTCCCGTAGCCACTCAGGGCGCTTTTCTGTGAACTGCCATCCATAAGCCTATGTGACAGCTGCGTAAGTCACGTTCTTGACTTCATCAGGTCTAAGGCTCTTCTGTTGTGGTGACATCCGCAATCATGGACAACTCGCGCTAAGGTAGACCACGGTCAGCAACAAAGGTAGATGTTCACTGATGGTATTGCTCGTCATAAGATTTGATCTCATATATCATACATCCTTCATAGCCACGGTTTCCTGTCCATGGGCCTTTGTGCTCTTCTGATCCTCCAACAACTTAACCCTTGAACCCGCACTTACTTTGCGTTGTTCTTGGGCGCCTCAGTAGGTGGTCCGTCAGGCGTGGTGTAACACCTGGTCATGCCACCATCGATGACGAAATCGGTGCCGTTGACGAAGCTGCTCTCATCGCTGGCAAGGAAGAGGACACCCTGCGCCTGCTCGATGGCCTCACCGAAACGACCCGTGGGGAAGTGGACTTCGCGACGGTGACGCTTAGCCTGGTCGTCACCAAGCCAATCTTGCAGGAGTGGTGTGCTGTTACTGTCAGTATATCACAAGTAGCAAATGGTTGGGAGTGAACCTACTTCAACGGTGCTGGGCATAGCGCGTTGAACCTGAAGCCCTCACGTGCGTGAACCATAGCCAACTCGCGTGTCATGGCCAGTACGGCACCCTTGCTGGCGGTGTATGCGAGCTGAGGTGTTGCGCTACCGACTAATGCGACAACGCTGGCGGTGTTGATGACACTGGTCTTCTTCTTGCCGTTCTTTCTGAAGCTGTTGACTGCGTGCTTGCAGCCGAACCAGACACCCTTGACGTTGATGGCTTGTGTCAGGTCCCAGATTTTCTCGGGTGTGTTGACAGCGTCATCGTCGTCTGAGTGCATAATGCCTGCGTTGTTGAACAGTACATCCAGACCACCCCATGAGTCCACGTGCTCAACCATAGCCTGTACGTCGGCCTCCTTGGAAACATCGGTAATCTTCGTCTCGACCTTCTTGGCCTCTGGGACTATCTCTTTCAGCTTGGCCGAAGCCTTCTCCAGGGCTGGGCCTGAAATATCAGAGAGGAGGACATTGGCGCCTTCCCGAGCAAAAAGAATGGCAGTCTCGAGACCGATACCGCTAGTGATCGTCAGTAGGAAGTTGCGGTATGCGGTATGATTCTGTGCGTGCTGCTCCCCGCGTTGAAAAATGAACACATCGGCGTTGAAGCCAGTAACGAAACATGGTCAAAAGGGTAGATGGCTGCAAAAGAAATGCTGGTAGGAAATGTGTCGTGGTACGTGCGGGATCGGTGCTTACCCAGCGCCTCCAGTGATGATGCAGTTCTTGCCTTCAAGACGACCCATGTTGAATGTTTGGTCTGGTTATTGTGCTGATAGAAGTGTAGTGAAGGTGCTGCAATGCGGTTAATGGATATGAAGGGTGAGGCAAAGTTTTGTGGAAGCTGTGAGATATGACTAATATTTTGCTAGAGGGAGCGTCATGAGAACAGCACACGGGCCTGTGAATGGGGAAGGTTTGCCAAAGGCGCAAACAGTACCAGTCTCCACACTCACCTATGAATCGGACTTTGCAGTGCGGGCTGGCGTATGAGGAGCGTCGTCGGAATGGAGAGTGCGAGGAGATGGAGATGACGGACGGGTAGTCTCGGACAGCTCACAAGTCATTCAAACATCAAGGGTCCCGAAATCGGCCCATTGCATTGATAGACTACGATAAGGGCGGGCTATCGCGTTGGCGGCTGTCATCTTTGGGCACACGACGAAGGAGCGGTGGGCGAAGGCACGATAGCAGCCTCGAATTAACAACTGTCCTACACGGCATGGATGCGCCAAACGCCGTCACGCGTCAGGGCTGATGAAGTATGGCCACTACCCCGCCATGATGGATGACGTGCGTGTTCGCCCGTCTCTTGTATGCCGGCGCATCATCACGTTGTCGCATAGGGATTCATGTTGTCGCATTGGGAGGGTGTCGAGGTGTCGCGTAGGAGAGAGATAGCACACATACGCGTGACTATGCAAGATATAGCCTGTACGCGCATGCAAGGCCAGGCTATGATGTCGTTGGATGCATCGCAGCCCGCATCCCGATAACCCCTCATTGGCCCACCCCAGCTGTCCCGCCTATCGCATCCCAAACGCCTTGGGCCCTTAAACTCTCTATCCGCGCAAACCTGATTGCGACGCGATATCTCGTACCCACGACACGACGCTCCTTTCACCCATACAGCGTAAGCTTCAACAGCTACATCTGCCCGCCCCCTTCATCCTCACCATGGCCGCCGAATTCGATGCCTCCAAGCTGACGGCCGAGCAACTGCCCGAACTCCTCAAAAATGACCTTGCAGTCAAGGTCGCGGGCATCGATGTCGACGGCGTCCTGCGCGGAAAGCTCATGGCCAAGAAAAAGTTCCTCAGCATAGCCAACGAGGGCTTCGGTTTCTGCTCTGTCATCTTCGGATGGGACATGCACGACCAGACATACTTCAAGGAACTGGCCATCTCCAACAAGGAGAACGGCTACCGCGACTTGCTCGCCATACCCGACCTGACCTCCTTCCGGAGGATACCGTGGGAGGACAACGTGCCCTTCTTCCTCATCAGTTTCCACGACCCGGACACCAAGGGCACCCTCAGCGCATGCCCAAGAAGTCTGTTGAAGCGCGCCGTCGACAAGCTGAAGGAGAATGGATATGGCGCTATGGCTGGTGGTGAGTCCAACGCCAGTTGAAGAGCGGGTGCTGCGCGTCGTCAATGAAGCTGATGTGTTACTGTGTAGCCGAGTATGAGTTCTACCAATTCCGCGCGCCCCAGAGTCACGATGGCTCGGAGAGGAACACGTCGAGCACCGCCGCCTTCTTGCGCGACAACCCCGTCAACTCGCTCCCGAGTCTTACCGAAGGCATGTTCGGATACAGCATCACTCGGCCGGTTCACAACCAAGAGTACTACTACGGCATCTTCAACACATGCGCCCAGTTTGGCTGCGGAATCGAAGGATGGCATACAGAGTCCGGCCCGGGTGTCTTTGAAGCGGTGGGTGTATCAACTCGGGGGCTCGGGCAAAGCAGACTGACACAGCATAGGCTCTCGAATTCGGCGAGATCCAGCAAATGGCTGACAAAGCGTCGCTCTTCAAACTTGTCGTCAAGTCACTCGGATCCAAGTACGGCATAACACCGTGCTTCATGGCAAAGCCGCGCGAGGGTCTCCCAGGAAACAGCGGCCACATGCACGTCTCAATCGTGGACAAAGAAAACAAGAACCTCTTCTACCGAGGCGAAGAGGACAAGAATGCGCCATACTCAGACATCGCGTACCTTTCGGACCTTGGTCGGCATTTCCTCGCGGGTTTGATCGACGGTCTCCCCGACATCATGCCTATTCTCGCACCCAATGTCAACAGCTACAAACGGCTAGTAGAGAATTTCTGGGCACCTGTTACTGTATCATGGGGTCTTGAACATCGCGCCGCGTCCATCCGTCTTATTTCTCCTCCCACCTCTTCTGGTAAGGCAACACGCTTCGAAGTGCGTGTGCCAGGCGCAGACACAAACCCACACTTCGTCCTTGCTGCCATTCTAGCTCTTGGCTGGCGAGGTATCGAGAAGAAGATGGAGATTAGCATACCGCCTCTAGGCAAGGGCGAAGATGTTGGCGGAGAGGCGGATAAGGGCGAGCGCCTAGCCAAGAGCCTGAAGGAGGCCACAGAGCGGTTTATGAGGAAAGAAAGTGTCGCGAGAGAGGTATTTGGCGATCAGTTTGTGGACCACTTTGGCGGCACCAGGCAACATGAGATTAGGCTGTGGGATGAAGCCGTGACTGATTGGGAAGTCAGAAGGTATATCGAGACGGTATAAGTTCTTGTTCGTAAGAAAAGTAAGATTGAGGAAAGAGATGGAATATTTCACAACGTAACCTACTGTTGATTCTACGATACCACATTCCCATCCGCGATACGCGTTGTTCTGCCTCAATATACCTTTTCCAAGAGTCAAATACCAGTTCCAAGACTTCATTTCTAGTAGCACCGGAAGTATTGACGCCCAGAGGAATATATCCGGGAGAATTTCCCGGTGCGTCATTAGCGGCAACGAGAAGTGACACTACACATGCAACTACCTGATCCTACCAAGCACTCCAAGCTTCACTAGAACACACAAGGCTACTCTTCGGCGGGCACTGCGCCGAATACTTGAAGTCTGGGGTAGATCGCCGCTCACGATGCGGAGGTTTTTGATTGCGGGTGCAATTATCCGGCTCAGGCGTGCAGGAATCTGGGAAGGTATTTAAGTCGACAATGTGATGAGGACAATGAAGCTATTGAATGCATTGGGTTCGTCTATAGTCTAAGATGAGGGCATTCAGCTTCGTCGTAGCGTATCTTGCCACGCGTGTAAGTGCTGCAGTAACGAAACGTAGCAGCACAGTACTTTCTTCAAGTACGTCAATCAAGCTTTCTAATTAACGTCTATGTCTTCTCACTAACAGTCCCAATCAGATGCCCAAGATCTTTTCGACTGGTCCATGCACATCCAAGACAATCGCTACGATGCATCCTACAACTTCATCCAATACTCCGACAAAGGACCATGGTCTGTTCGTTTCACAGCGTGGTACGTAGCCGGATTGTTGCACAGAAACCAGGGAGACGATGTGAAGCATGCAGAAGCTTCTATTAGGAATATGTACGTATCATTCGAACATAGAAGAGTCGAAAGAAAAGAAGCTGTAGACTGACGATGAGAACAGACTGGCATGTCAAATGACAGAAGATTTCGACGCTCCATGGTACGGAACCTACAAGTTATCCCCAGATGAACCAGATCCAACGCCCGATTCAGGTTTATACGTACCAAAGATATACGTACGTTGCCCGGCATCTACCATCACAAGCCTCGGCATCCAAGCTAATACACTCCCCCCCGAAGACGACCTACGACCCCAACTGGCGCGACTTCATCGGCACACAACTAATCCAGATCCTCTCTGAATTCCCCTCCCTCCTCGCCCCCTCGCTCATAACCTCCATCGAAGACTCGCTCGAAGTCGCCGCCGTGGGCAGTATGCGCCGCAACGGCACCTACCCCACAATCGACGACAACCTAACAATCGGCTACACGAATCCAGCTATGATGCGCGCTCTCCTCTGCGAATACATCGGCACACGGCGATCCAACTCAACTTTCACGTCTTTCGCGGAAGACCAAGGAAAAAAGATATTACAGTTATTCCAACGAGAAGGCGCGGAGACGGTTAGCGAGTATAACGCGCCTACGTACTACGGGATCGATGTCTGGGCCATGGGTGCGCAGATCAAATACGGTGTTGGTAACTCTAGCATGACGAAGGCGGCGAAGTATATCCTGCCGCGGATGATGGGTGATTTGGCGGATCATCATAATGGGTATCTGGGGAATGTGGTAGGGCCATATGATAGGGCGTATACGAGGGATATCACGCAGCATTCATCCGTTTTGTCCTTGGTACTGTGGGGTCTTTGGGGCAGGGAGCGGACGAGCCAGCCGAAGAAGATGGAGGGGGATTTACTGTTCGATGTTGCGCAAGGGGCCGCTATGGCGCTTGTCCTGGGGGATGTAGAGGAGCTTTTTCCAGCGCATGTGGAAGAGGTGTTTACGACGAGGGACTTCATTGGTAAGCCGAGGTGGCTGAATCGAACGGTCTGGGATGAGCTGGAAGGAGGTGAACCGAGGATCGCGTCGAGTTGGTTGAGCAAAGAGTTGATGATTGGGGGGCAACAGGTGGATGAGGATGTGAACAGAGGGGATCAGTTTGTTCCTGCTATTGTGCATTGGGCGGGTGATAAGGAACACAAGCCTTATCCGCTTAACACCTTCTTTGCCCTTTACCCGTCTGCGTCCTCGATACACGCTATCGCATCGCCGAATCATCTCTCTGTTAGCTACCCGAACCGCACGCAGGAGGGAAGCGAAATCTTCACGTTTGCGCTGTCGAATGTTCCGCCGAGTTGGACGCTGGGAACCGGAAGACGGATTACGGGATTTGAGGATCTGCCGTGTGTGGACATTGAGGTTGAAGCGGAGGGTTTGGTGAAGCAGAATGTGACGTATGGAAGGGCGCTGAGGAACCACCTGTTCTACAATATTTCGTATGTGGTTCCGGAGGATTTCGAGGGTGTGCCGAGGGTGGAGTTGGATATCAAGTATACGTGCTAGCTAGCTGGCGACGTATAATATGTCATGGCTAGCCGTTCGAAGGGCCCGTATCTCCCGCACTCAACTTGTCGTGGCCTGTCAGCAAGTGACCCTTTTCGCCGTTGGATATCAGCCCTTGAATGCTTGGCGCGATGTCGTGGGTTCATTGCTCAAGCATCAGATCTCTTCCATCGCATCCTTCTCGTGTTGCCCAAAGAGCTCTTCTACCAACCCAACGAACTCGGCCATGGCGTCTTTCTCTCCCTCTTTCCCCTCTCCTTCTCTTATGCTCTTCAACGCCTCCATCGCGTCCTTGTCTCCCTTCTTCTGGGTCCAGTACTCTTCCTTCTTCTCCTGCCCTCCATTGAAACCTCCACGTCCACCTCTCCAGGCTCCTCGGCCCCTTCCTCTCATGCCTCTTCCTCGTGAGGCGTTTCGCTCGAGCATGCGCCGCCGGCTCTCAGCTTCGGGATCTGGTTTAATGGTCTTGGCGTATACGCGTTGGAGTGTCGGGAGTAGTGTTGGGTGTGTTTTGAGTAGCTCTTGGAATTTCGGATTCGTTGCTAATACGGAGAAGTCGGTGCGCTGCTTTAGGTAGCGCGGTACTGGGGCGGGAGGAGGTGGTTGTGGGAGGGCTGGTTCTGCTGGCTTTGGGGCGACTGACGTGGTGTCAGGATGTGTTGTTTTGTGCGATTTGAAGCATGATAATGAGCAGCTGTGTGCGATCAGTATTATAGATCGAAGAGATCCCAAATGGCAACGAACTATGGAAGCGCGCAAGTCGGGCACTTGTATTTCTTGGGCTCTGCGCTGCAGACGCCGCAGAGGACTTCTGACATTGCGCTGGTTGTTGGCGGGGATCGCGACTTCAACCTTGGGAAAGAGAAGACGAATGTGTGTAGTAGGAATGGTGGTGCTGGAAGTATCGAAGATGACGTCCGCAATCACTCGCGACTTTTGCGCTCCAAGACGCGTTCCCAATCGGGCTAAATCCCGCGGCGAACTTCCATTGCTCATCACTCCGCCGAGGTTTCCTCCATTGGCTCGTTGACTCTTACAACACAACATGTCTACCGCATCGCCATTACGACAACTTCCCTCACGGTCGCTGGGATCCTGGACTTGCCTGTCGTGCTCTCGCTCGCTCAGTAAGATACCGCGCGCCCGCAATTTCGCAGTGACCGCACGAAGATGGATGAACAGCACAAATCCCGCGCGGCAGCATGGCACCGTGCCAAGAATGGACCAGATGCATGCGCAATATAAGATGAAGAACCGCACAGTCATGTATGTGCAAGTCTCTGGTGACGGAGAGCGCAATCGCTGATCATAGTGTAGGAACTATGTCTTCAGTGTGATAATAGGCTTCACAGCGCTCAGTTATGGCTCAGTACCGTTTTACAAGATGGTATGCTCATAGATCATCACCTTGTCGACAAGAACCCAATCTCACAAATTCTACAGATCTGCCAGGAGACTGGTTGGGGAGGCCAGCCCATAAAGTCAGCGGCCCACGGCGGCGATACTTCCGTCGATCCCTCCGAGCGCCTAAAGCCCGTCGAACACCACCCCCGTATCCGAATCACATTCAACGGCTCCGTATCCGACGTCCTACCCTGGAAGTTCGTTCCTCAACAACGCGAAGTCCGAGTCCTCCCCGGCGAGACCGCCCTCGCTTTCTACACTGCGACCAACAAATCGTCAGAAGATATCATTGGCGTAGCTACATATTCTGTCACACCAGGACAGGTCGCCCCATACTTCAGCAAGATCCAATGTTTCTGCTTCGAAGAGCAGAGACTAAATGCTGGGGAAACGGTGGACATGCCCGTCTTCTTCTACATCGATCCCGAATTCACAAAGGATATTAACATGAAGGGTATTGAGACCGTTACACTGAGCTACACGTTCTTCAAGGCGAAGTATGACAAGGATGGCCATCTGACGCCTGTCCCTATGTGAGGAGGAATTGGGGCATGTACAACATATGTATGCATCACTATGGGATAAGGCCTCTACACGCAACCAGGCGAAGGCTCTCTTTCCAAGCAATGTAATATTACGCCTAGTCTAAGGTCTGGCAACAATTGGACACTGTACATTGCACTGCATAGTTACTAAAGCACAGAGTTCGTAACAGGCACTACGGCATATGGGATTGGATCAGACGACTGAAAGCGAGCCCCACAGTCTCGACAGTAGCGACGACGAAACGACGACGGGTTCTCCATGTTCCTCTGATTCTGCTTTTGGTGTCATATCCTCGCCTGTCTCTGACACCGTCGGTGTCTCCAATGAATAGACTTTCTTCATCAACGGCCTCCATTTCTCCTCCATCCGGATGCGACTGCTTGCGAACTGCCACAAAGTTCCTGTTATACACGCATGTTGAAGGTCTAGTAGATGCGCGGTCTGCAAAACCCTTTTGTAAATTTCAATCAACGTGTAGGTCTCCTCTAACGTGTTGCAGTTGACGAAACCATAGTCGAGGCTCACCGAAGGAATGGGCGGGTACTTCACTGGGTCTTCGATGTCAAGGAACCATTTCAAATCCCATACGGAGGAGCATGAACCGGACAGGAAGACCTCCAAGAGTGGCAATCTGGATCGAAAGTTCTTGAGGCCTTTCGAATCCATAAGCTGTATGAGTGTTCCCGCTTCGTACGCTTTCCAAAACTGCGTCAACCCGACAGGTGAGTTGTGGTCCCTTCGGCTGTTGTAGAACTTGTAAAAATAACTCCCATCATCTTCAAGAAGGAGGAGCTGGTAGACTTGCACGAGTGTGTTCTCCTCACTCTTTCCACGACAGGTTACGAACCCAAAAGAGTACCAGTTTTGTTCGATCGGATTCGGCGACATCTGGTGAGACAGTTGAGCCAGCAAGGTGAAGCTATCCCGCTTGGCTTCAGGCATCAACTCATCAAGCGCTCTGTTGCGATCTTCGATATCCAAGTACGGTCTGGCTTTAGCAAACATGCTTGCGACAAGGTTTTGCATCGCCTGTTGTTCGGTCGTGGGCCGCTCCAGGAGAGGGAGGTTTTCCAAGAACCAAGGAAAGTAGCTTCCACGGGAATCCTCCGGAAGGCTATAGAAGAACTCTTTGATCTTTTCGGTCAGGATACCTCCGATACGCCAGTTATGGAAGTCTTCCGCTGAGAACCTGCCGGACCGATACAGACCGGCATATACACCAAAAAGGTATGATCTTCCTTGACCAAAATTCACACTATTGAACCCAAAATCCTCCAAAACCTCTTCTTCCTCTGGTATGAGGTCTTCTGCTAATGATCTCCATAAGAAATCAGCTGTCGTGAGCGGGCGTTTTGAGCAATTGAATACATGCCGCGAAGGCATCTTATCCTCACAGCGTTCGCTGCAGAAAGAGTCCTTGTTGCAGAAACCGCATCTTCGAGTCGTTCGCTTGCAGCATACGTCACACTCTCGGGCCATATTATCTTCGTCAGAGAGTGGGTATCTATACTGGGTTGATCTGGTAGTGTCCTCGTCTCGTCTGTGACGGTTAGTCAAAGGTCTGATACTAGCTGGAATTTGCGACACCAAGAATTCGCAGCATCACTGACCTTCGAAAGATTTCTAAAACTCTGTCGTGTACGCTTTTCGCTCTCAACTGGTCGATCTGGGATTTTCTTGATGATGCCTTCTCTGGCCACTCACTCACGATACTACTCCCGCCAACTACCGAAGTTCGTTCGTGTCGAATATGAGTCTCAATCGACTCCTTCAACTTTTTCTTGAGCTCCTTTTGGACTGACACGAGAGCTTTTGCTATGCGGTCCGGCTGTCCTGGCAATAGCCCATCTGCATTTGGTACCGTCCACGGTTTGAAGAGATGGCCATGGCACCCTCTCGTAGTAAATCGCCCATATGCCTGTATGAAACGACTACACATGAAACAGCTCAATTTGCTGCACCCAAAATATGGGAACAGATCCGACTTCACCGATTCATTCGCAGCCAAAGCTATCAGCATCTGCACCTCAGCGTGCACGTTGAGGTTCTGCTTTTGCAGATTCTTGAACTTCTCTTCAGTCTTATTGACGGTCCAATCATTACCCAGGACTTCCTTCGTTGTGTTGCGATTCAAGTCCAACTTGAGCATTCCCAAAGTTTGTTTTAAAGTTGCCGGTCGTTGAGGTGGTTTTGGAGATACAGCAGGACGGGGAATAAGGACAAATCTGACGTGGCCAAAACTTGGCAGAGTCTGGGCTATTTCGATGAAGGTGCGGTATGCCACGCGAACACGGGAGAATAGGCAGATGCTGCTCCACAATGTCCTCGACCTGGGAGTCGAACTCGCGCCGCTATTCAGTGCCTCTTCAACGGCAGCTTCCCGGCGCAGGTCGTATGACGCCACAATCAGCTTTGTGTGCTTATCAAACGTACTTAAGTCATTCGGCAGGTTATTGAAGAGAAGGTCACGCAGGGCGGATAGCGCTGCATCGACGACTGACCGATCTGCTGTCGTGTTGGCAACGTGTCGCGTTTGTTCAGCGTCGTAAGCTTTGAAGCTTTTCCCCAGTTTAAAGATGTAGTCTTGTTTGATCCGGCTACTGTGGTACGAAACCATATGTTCCCATAGGAGATCCTTGGAGTCCTCGACTATGAGCACGAGCCTAAGTTAGCGCGCGAGCGCATATGGCAGTGTCACGGAACTTACCGCCGTTGTAGGACAGAGAACTTAGTATTGCTCCTAATTTCTCGAAAGCAGGACGATCGCCATTGGAGAAGCCGTCGTTGCGAGCGAGCCAGATGACGACGTCATTCTCAGCCTCTTTCATAGCCGAGCAAGCAACTGCTGTGCCGCCCTTTTTGTTCGCGGCGAACCCAGCCACAGCATCGAGAAACCGCCTTTTGAGTTTACCATGACCTGATTCAGATATCTGGTTTGCCAAAGCAGTGTTGACACTACGAGATTCCCAATCTTCTTCGTCATTGACCTCCAAATCTAGCTCAGGCTCAGTGTCGAATTTCACAGTAGGCTCGACTTGGCCGCCATTGCGAAGTGAAAGAAGGTTCGCGAGTGAATGGAAGTGTGTCCGATTCAGATCCGAGCGGCTCCAGTCAAAGTTTTCCATCACTGTGAGCGGTGGTGTTCATCAGCGTGATGCTGTGAAGTGTTATCGTGCGGGGAACCTTGTGACACGTTACTGAGCTGCCGTTAGTCAGCTATGCAGCTCGCCCTCGCTATCGAGCGAATAGTAATCGAATGAAATGTTGTCATAGGAATGTCAAGACAGCGATTGCAAGAGACCATCAATACGTATCGTATAAGTTATGACTGCATATTGAGGCTAAAACCATGAGACGTCTCCAGGGCAAGGAACAAGCTATCAGGCAATAGGTGACTTACTTTCAGGGTTTGGAAGGCGACGAACTTCGTTGAAGTACAATGGTACTCATCTCTTTTCCCCTAAACCTTTGTCTGCCTGGTCAGCTTCTGACATGTGTTGGGTCAGTGCAACTCCTCACTCTAGGATCATGCAAAAGTGGCTGGCAGTCATTCGCTGGCCTATATCACTCATTTAGACACGAAGAAAAGTGCAGTGAAATCACAATGAGTATTTGGGCCTTTGCCGAAGTGCTATTGTTTAACAGTGCTGCATCCCACATTGCATCATTCACCTCTTGAAAGGCCAAGCCACCCCGGACCTCCGGGTCCTTTGCGATTCTTCCATTGACTGGAACCGTTCCCCCTGACGGCTGTAGTACCACTGTCAACCCTCTACTTGAAGACTGCATACACCTTACTATGGAAACACACCCAGAAGAAGAAGAGCTTCGAGAAAGCTATTACGTTCACTGCCGAAACAGGGGCTACACCATCGAAGAAGCCTCCGAACGCAGCCTCAATTACATCAAACGTGTCCTCAACGCTGATTCATTCACCTCGAAATGGTACCTGGAAGAGATATATCAAGCGAGTATAGCGCACCATAACTATTCATCGTCTCCACTCTCGTACGATAATAACCCGTCGATGCGTAGCTCACGGAGAGCTAGAGACGGCAGTGGCGATGCTTTTAGTGGGTTCTCCGGCATGATGTGGACTCTTTTAGACAACAATGACAGCATATTTGCAGAGATGCGAACGCAAGCTGAAGAAGACTGGAGCATACCAAGTGTACCTGAATATCGCGCTACTCAGTACATCCCCTCCCATTACGGCTATCAGGGTAACGACCGAGAGCCACAATGGCAACACGCAGAGGATCGGAGTACACCGAGCTATCGCCGTCCAGATTACATCCCTTCTGCCTACGACTATCAGAGCAATGCTCAGCAATCGCGAGCAAACTCTGATAGATATACTGCTAGAGATTCTGGCCCGCAGCGTGCTTTCTCTTATGGTCCACAGCGTGCATCCTCTTATGGTCCACAGCGTACATTCTCTTATGGCCCACAGCGTTCATCCTCTTATGTCCCTCGTAACCATGCATACGGCTGGTCTTCCTCCAGTGGTCAAGACCGCAAGCCACCTTCGGGCTATCGGCGTTGGACTGCAGAGTTGAGTCATCCCTCGTACTCTTCATCACCACCAAGCTATACGTTTTACTCGTCGTCCGATTCGTACCCGACCAACTCTTCTTATTCTTTCCACCCCGGCGCTCCACCTAGAACCTCTTATGTACCACCACAGCCACCATCATCATCTCAACGCCCCGTCACGCCGCCTCCGCAAGGTATCAAACCCGCCACAGATTTGTACACCGTGCTCGGTGTTAGTCGGACTGCCACAGCTGCTGACATCAAGAAAGCGCACCGCGCTATGAGCTTAAAGTGGCATCCTGATCGTTGTCGTGGACCTGATAAGAAGAAAGCTACTGAGAAGATGGCGGAGATTAATCAGGCGAACGATGTATTGTGTGATGAGGTCAAGAGGACGTTTTATGATAGTTGGGGTGTGTTGCCTAGTGAGGTGTAGAAAATGATAGAAGAACTCTGATCTTGTATGGAGTCATTGATTGATGACAGCAATGGTTTGCTGTCTTGCACGAAATTCATCCATCGCGGCCTAGACCCTTGCCACCCTTACGTCCCCATCCGTAGAAGCATTAGTAACATAGCTACTCCTCATCCTCAATGTACCACCCGACGCTAGGGTAGGGGGCGTCTGCCTTGCAACGCACCCTCAACGTGGCTTGTAATGCATCTATCAGAGCTTCTCTTGAATACGATTCCAAGTCTTCCATCCAGCCACCCCCTTCTTTCAAGTCATCGTACGCTTTGTGCGCGACGTCTGCAGCAATTAAGCGTCGCAGTGGAGATCCGGAAGGCGTGCCATCATAGACAATCTTGACGCTCTCATTCCCCATGCACAAGCCGAACTTGTTTTGAGCCGTGTATATAGCCTGGAACAACGCGTTTTTGTACTTGACATCCATGATCCTTTCCGCAAATACGTATGCTCGTGCAAGTTGAGCGAGGAACTTCTCCGCCTCTCCAGCGCTGCTGTCGTGGGTGGCTTCGTGGGCCGCGCGTGAGCCGATCGGAATTTCTCCGTCATAAAGCCACTTGATATAGTCGGTGACGATGTTCGCCGAATCCTCGGGAAGATCCAGAGTCTTTGAATCTTCTTTCCGATCGGTCCACTCGGGCTTCATAGCTCTTCGGAAGAACTCTGAGCTCTTGCCAAGAACACCGCGGTGAACTTGGAGACGCTCCGTATCCCCAGCGCAATTCGGCACGATCAGCTGGATGATGGAGTCCTTGGGACTGCATTGGTCAGCGACAGTAAATAGGTCTTCGGGCTGCAGGGTATAATTACTCCATGTCGGCTGTTGGGTGAGGTTAGGGATTTGCGCATATGCACGCGCAATTTGCCGTAACTGAGGGAGCTGCTGCTATGGGAAAGCGAGGACGTTAAAGATAAGGGTAACAGGGCTGACAAAGGTAAGTGATTTAAATGGGGCGCCGCCTGGGCTGTAGAATTCTGGGTGACTGCTTGTTCCGAATTGGGC
Source organism: Alternaria triticimaculans (assembly GCF_023758025.1). Taxonomy (NCBI): domain Eukaryota; kingdom Fungi; phylum Ascomycota; class Dothideomycetes; order Pleosporales; family Pleosporaceae; genus Alternaria; species Alternaria triticimaculans. The sequence continues at coordinate 1,280,016 of NW_026055965.1, forward strand.
AATGGAGGCAGTGGTGAATGAAGTGAATGGTGAAAAGTTTGCGACCTGCTTTGAGACGCGCAAGTACGACAGACGCACTTTCACAATCATCGCCCTATATCAAACATTGGAATTTCTGATTACAAGCACAGCACCTTTGGCAGAGTTGGTCAAGCTGGACTGTACCAGCTGTATTCTGAGTTGGAAAGCGACGAAGCTGGTATGAAGTGGGCTATTCGGGTACGTAGATCACGCAGCGACTGGTCAGCCTAAAGAGCAACGAGCGAGGAAGAGATTGTAGGATCGCAAACTTCAAACACCAACACTGTCAGGTAAGCAGAAGACTTCCGTATTGTAGATCGTACTACCGATGACTGACATCAACAAGGTACCCTAAGCTTCCTTGAACCACAGCGGCCGGTGCGGACAAGCAAGCTTGTGGAAGTTCATCGATATTGGAATGCTACCGAATCAGCCAAACATCGCAACGTAGCCCTCAACGGACAGAATGACTCTCTCTTCAACTAGATCCAGAAGTCGAACCCCTTAGCCACGTCTTCTCTCGATAAGGACGGCTGCTTGTTTGCAGAAACAGCTTTTGCCAGCGAAGCGTCGGTCTGGCAAGCCGCATCAATGTAATGGGGTTTCTGGCTTTTGTTTCCGCATTGCGAACATGGCCGAGAACCACTACGAATTGTCAAATTTTCAGAAGTGCCATCGGGACGATGGGAATAATAGATAAGAGGTGACTGTTCGACTACCGTCTTCCGCTCTCTCGTTGTGTAATCTGACCCAGCGGATCGAACACTTGGCACGTCTGGGGTAGATCTGATCGGCGAGACTTGAGGACGCGTGCGGGACGATGCGCTCGGTTTGCGATCTTTGGGATGGCTTGCGGCAGTGCGCGCACTATTCATGCCGTTCGCAATGATCGGTTGTGGGCGTGATGTTTGTCCTGAGCCTAGTGCAGCTGCATCACGCATAGCCTTCTCTCTGCAGTCCTCGTACCATTTCCTGTGATTTTCCTGAATCTCTTCTCTCTTCCCTTCCTCTTCTTCTTTGTAAAGACCTCGGGTAGTGCGATGAGCGTAGCTTTGTCTCGATTCGAAATTCTTGTGACCATCTTCACCTTGGTCACGCGACACATGTGAGGTGGAACTGGTCGACGAGGCCTGGGCACGAGTGCTGGATGACGCGCCCGGTTTTTGACTTTCTGGAGTACTTGTGGCACGCCGCGAAGTGCGCCTGATTCTTGCCATAATTGAGTTCAAATCTGTAGCTTCCCGAACAGCCCTTTCTTGTAAGTCGGTTTGTAACTTCAGTTGGCGTTTTATATCCGCCATCATCCAATTTCTCAGCCGTCTCTCATGTTGTTCGTCAACACCACTGAGAAAGCCATCGATGTAATCTTTCGTTAGACCGTGATCTTCAAGCGTATCTTCCAATATAGTCAGTGGCGGGTTATAGATTATGAGGGCACAGATAGCTTACCTCGCTCACGCTCGCCGTGAACAGTGCGCCGATCTTTCTCGTGGTGATTTCTAGCCTCGTTGTTCGTGGTAACACTCTCTTGCGACAAGATACGGTTTTCTTGTTTGGGCCTCGGTGCTAGCTTTTCACCAATGCCCTCGGCTCTCCCATGGACTCTGTTCTTGTCGGAATCTGGTTCCCAACGATGAAGAGCGCCTGTCTCGAGGTCCTCCTCTTTAACGTAAGCTTGCTTGTCGGTGTTCCTTCTCCCGCGATCATGATGTGCAGGAGAGCTATGTAACTGACGCCTTGCGCGCAACCGATCGCTTTTTGAACGATCTGTCAGCGCATCATCAAGAAAAGACCTTCTCGATGACCTTGGTCGAGGCTCAACAGATTGGCGTGGCCTCGGTGCCTCCGCATGCGTGGACCCCGGATTGGAGTATTCTTCGTGATCTCGTAGAAAAGCTTTATATGCCTCGCTTGTCATGGTCCCTAGATCGTGAATATAGCGATGAGAGTGGCGTTGTCCAGTAAAGGTTCTCGAAGTCCAAGGACTTTTATATTACGTCCAAATGAGTCCACCATGGTGGTCGAGTGACTGGCCCGAGTAGGAAAACCCATGGTCGTTGACGGCGTCTGGGAAAGACGTGTGAGAGACGCCGTGTCAAAGATGTATACATGTTGACTCTTCGTTTGACGCATATCACTGTATGACAATATGCGAACGGTATGACTTCGATGTTCTACTTCTCATCAGATACCGACTGAGAAGGCTGAATCAGATAGAGGAAGAGACACTGCGAGGAGATGCGTGCAAATCCTGGCCCATGAGATTGCGGCGTTTTCAGGCGCATGAAATGCCTGATCCTTTGCGCCACCGCCAGATGCCCTCACCTTTGGGGCCAACAACAATCGCATTGAGCTTGGACTCCAGAGTTTAAATCGATCGCAGCGGTGACGAAAGCCCGACTTGAAATGCCACGTATTTTGCGCATGAAAGTTCACCTAAATGGGAGGGCGCAGCGCATGTTAGATCCGCGGAGCAACTTACCATGGACCGTGTAATCAGTAGATCCTTGGGCGCGACCGTTTTGGGTGAAGACTTAATGCTTGTAGTGTTCGAATGTCATCGTGCGTCGAAACTTGTTGAAGTAGTGGTCCAAGACATGCGCAAAGGGCAGCCCCTTGCTGCAGCCCTTTGTCTTCGCATACGCCCCTGCCCTCAGTTTCGGCCGACATTTCTGAGTGCAGATTGGTCCAAAGTCAATTGCGCTGCAGGGAGAGAAACATTACCGAGCTGCCACGATTGTAAATTTAGCAGCCGGCAGTCGCTTCTGTCCATATCTAGTGGGTTGTTGCCCACGATCATGTTTACCAGCGCCCTCAACAAGTTTCAAACACCTCAAGAGAATTGCGAATCCAGTTTATCCGCTCACGACGAGTAAATACACCGTCAATACTGTATGACGACCGGAAAGACACGGGACAAAGATACCCATGACGTCCAGATCTTCAAAATGGCTCAGCGGCTGTCGGTGGATTGTATAATGACCTTAGGGAGCGAGAGGGAAGACATAGAATGTGCGGAAAGAGAAGGAAAGGACGAGCATGCAAGGCCTGTGCTATCTCGCAGGCACACCGATCCCATACCTTTTCGAACCACGAAGCCAGATCTGGATGTCGCGACGAATAACAAATCCAATAGCGACTCTCACGTTATTAAAGACGCGAACTCGCTAGTGTATCGCCGCGCACTTTATGCGCAGTCGTCTGGGAAACAGTGCTCTGAGAGTACGATCGCAGATCCGCCACTGCAGTCGGAGTCTTCGTACCCGAAGAGCAGCCTAATCTCGTCAGCCACACGGCCTGATGCCTGCGTCTCAGGCGATCACCGCGTCCTTGGGGAGCGTATTGGAGCTAGAGCAAGAAGTCTTTTGAAATCGACGATTAGTATAAGGCACTCGACATTGGAGAACATTCGCAAATCCGTCGTGCAGACAAGCGACTTCCGCTTACCTCCTCAACAGCCGGAGAAACGCTTCGTTGACGACATCGGGATTTTGTTTCCTGGGGTCTCCGACCGTCAACAATGTGCTCGATCCGAAGCGCATTTTGTGACATCCTTTCGCCTCTGCGAACCTACAGAGTACACAACTGCGCTAGCAGACCATGGTCTTACGTACGAAGATTATTGTCGCTTGATAACTGCGTTGAGGGACTTTTTGAACAAGATCTGGACGGGAGTAAGGAGAAAGAAATGTGCTGGACCGGTCGCGACATCCCCTGCTGAAGCCGGTCAACGCAAGACTTCCGGAAAGAAGCACGGGCCAGGCAAATGCGGCAGATTTTGGGATACAACCGAACAGCTGAAGAAGAACCAGCAAGAGGCTGTCGCGCTCAATCAGCTACTTGAAGAGATAACATGGAATCTTCAAGCCAGGGGCGTTTCGGTGATGGTTTGCGTGCATTCGTTTTCGGTTTTCGCGCCCTCTCGTGTCTCAGAGTCACATATCCAGATTCTCCATGTCGACCGCGACCAGACCTTGCAAGCGGCACTGATGTCTGCGCCTCCAGCCAAGCCGAGTCATCGTATGGGTCAGCGTCTGTCCTTCATCGATGTATTCCCATGCGCTGAGTCTGGACCAAGACCAACACTTGGGCGCCAAGCAATGTCCGCGGTAGAGACGATCAGGTGTGCAGATGACCTCATCCCCCACCACGCACAAATTCGAGATCGTTCGAAGCCATATCCTCTTTGTCCCAATGCTGTCCCGCTTCGTAAGCGGGAGGTTCTGAGTGCCAATATCGATCGATACGGTGTCGACCCTTACTTTCGAGCCTGGATGAGAGCAAGCATCAATGCCAGTACGCGGCGCAGTACATATGCAAAATATCTGGCTGAGATGGAAGACAACCCTCTAGTGAATAGGAGGAAGCAGTATGCCGATACTACACTGAAGCAAGATATCATTGCCGCGCTGGTGAGCGATGATCGGGCGTGGAAGGAGCAGTTTCCTAGTGCCGTGAACAGAACCAGCTACGAGCATAACAGAAGATTGGAATGCCGTCAGACGGTAGAGCGAGGAACAAGACTCCGAGTACTGCGCTTCGGATTCAGACATCCCATCTATCCGCCTCATACACCTGAAATGGACGCCCTCGGTCTCAACAAGCATGCGTACCACGCGATCTTGACGGATATCGACCGAATGCACACGAAGCTGCGCCTCAACACGACATGTCCAGGAATGTATGTGGTAGCGTCGGTGATGAAGGTTCGGCGAAAGGGGACTAAAGACGCGGTTATGAAAGCGAGGGAGTACATCCGTCGATTGAACGCGTCACAACGAGAGCTTGTGTGGACCATTGAGAAGATACCCTGGGTATATGACAAAGGGGGCGGGAGGAATCGTACAGAGTGGGAAATCAGCGCTTGGAACGCAGCAGATCCACTCGAGTTGCTCATGCAGCTTGAGAGATGGGGGATTATCGAGAACAGAATGAGTCTTGGCGATGAAGATTGAACGCGCGTTCGCTCTAGGTTGAGGTGCGAATGTAAAGATTCATCTTGCTGCAACACATAAGTAACACTGCACTGACGTATATGCGCGGGTTGTATTGGTGATGTGACGAAGACGGTGGGAAAGCGCAAAGTAACAGCTCTAGGAGATAGATGACGACTGCGCGTGCGCGCGACTTCCACAGTCACGATCTGGATCCGGCTAGCGCCTTGGCGTGGCGGTGGATTTCCGCGAGATGTGCTAAGCAACCCCAACATCAGCCTTCTACGAACTTGAACCTGATCTATTGACATGATGATTTCGGCGTAATTACGAGATTAACCTTCGGCGATAGAGCCCTCATCTTGCACTACTTCCGCAGCGAAGCTTCTGGAGAGTGGCTATCGGACAGATTAAGTACACCGACCTTACACCTACCCAAGCATCTAGGTGTCGACCAAGACTAGTATCGTAAGCAATGGCGCCACATCATAACTAACTTGCATGCCATGTGCGGCTTTGTTTCAGCCTTCATTACTAAGGCAACGCGGTTGTACGACGCAGATTTACAAGCAGTGCGGATTTGGGGATGTGGGGCACTGTACCTGCATCATAGCCATGCATAATCACGTCTTCGTTGTGGTATACATAAGAGAGCGTCTTCGCCGGTAAAGTAAGCCACACAATTTACGACACCCACAGCATCAAAATCACTACACACTCTACAAACCATCACAGATATCGACCCGGTTCAGACTCAACAATCAACAATTATCAAATATGTCCATCAAGAACGTCATCATCATCGGTGTATGTATACCTGCCAAGCTGCTCATATGTATGATACTTAACGATACCAGGCGAGCGGTAACCTTGGTCCCTCCATTCTGAACGCCTTCCTCAAGGATTCCTCATTCAACACAACTGTCCTCTCGCGCCAAGGCTCCAGCTCGACCTTTCCCGAAGGCGTGAAAGTCATTCGCGCGAACTACGAGTCCCACGACAGCCTGAAGGAAGCCTTCCAGGGCCAAGATGCTGTCTTGTCGCTCGTCGGCGGCATGGCACTGGGCGATCAAAACAAGTTGATCGATGCCGCGATCGCAGCGGGCGTGAAGCGCTTCCTTCCTTCAGAGTATGGAAGCAACGTCTATGACGAGCGCGCTCGCGAGATCGTGCCCGTATTTGAGCCCAAGTTCGAGACGATCAAATACCTCAAGACTAAGGAGAAGGAGATTAGCTGGACTGGCATTGCCACTGGCCCCTTCTTCGACTGGGGCCTCAGGGTAGCGTTCTTGGGCTTTGACGGCAAGTCAAGGACTGCTACCCTCTTTGATGATGGTGAAGCTGTTTTCTCAAGCACCAACCTCAACCAAATCGGTATCGCGACCGTCAACGCACTCAAGAACCCCGACTTGACTAAGAACCAATATGTCTACATCAGTGGATTCCAGACAACGCAGAAGGATATTTTGGCCGCGGCAGAGAAGGTCACTGGCGCGAAGTGGACTGTCAACAAGGTCAATGTAAAGGAGCACATCGAGCAAGGACGTGCCAAGCTCCAGTCGGGAGATCACAGCGGTATCATGTACTTGATTCAGGGCGCGACGTTTGGCAAGGAGCAGCAATTGGGTGACTTCTCATCTATGGGGCTTTGGAACGACAAGCTGGGTGTGCCTAAGGAAGATCTTGAAGAGACTGTCAAGGCTGTGTTTACCTGAGAAGTGGGCAGGCAATGGTGAATTCAGTCAATCGTCCGATGTAGTCCTAATATACAGTATGCCTTATAGTTGAATACCAAATTAGTTACGAATGTTTTGTGAACTTGCCAGAAATGTAATGCTTTCCCGATGTTGTGATGCGAGAATCTTTATTTCTATGAGAGCGAAGACAAGCGCTAGCCTCTTTAGGCCTAATTAGGACCTGGGGAAGATCCCGGCGAATCTCCATCTGAAGGTTGATGGAATGGCCGATGACCAACACGCGTAGAATTGTCGCAACACGCCATTGGAACCACTTTTAATCTAGAGGATATCGTCTTACCAATCGCAAAGATGGCAGATCGCGCGGCGAAACGAATGCGACGGATAAGCACCGAGCATGACGAATCCGAGGGTGAGGGATGGGACCAGCGAGGAAACAGCACCAGGTATGTGGCTGACAAGGCGAGCGAATAGCTTGCACCCATCGCCAAGGGAAGCGCAGCGAGTACAACATCCCCAAGACGCCGTCACTGCCCCCAGAGGCGCCCCTCTCACCACCACCGTTGTGCCACCCGCCTGCACACCCCTGCCCCAGGCCAACGGACCCGACGGCCTATCTGACGCCGTCGCAATCCTTCCTGACTGCCTTCTCCCGCTTTTGCCGGCCTCGCACTTCGCTCCTCTGCAATCATGCCTCGCCTCCGCGCGCGCGCACCTCCAGCTCCTCTAACAGCCTCCAGTGCCCCGACCGCTTCCTCGACCCGCCCTCGCCGCGGCACTGCCAACCAGTCGCCCGCTGCGGCCGTCATACAGCGCTCCTCGCCCGAAGAGACGCGCCAGTCGATCCACCTCACCGTCAAGTCATCGCCCAATAAGCTCAGACAGGCCACTGGCGGAGTCGTACCAAAGGCAGGCGTCAGCAGGCAGAATATAGTCGCGGGCAAACGCGCATCGAGGAGTAGTCGCGTAGTGCGGGAGATCGACAGTGAGGACGACGAAGACGAAGATGACGACGACGCCGAGGAGGTTGATGCCATGGACGTGGACGACGACTCCGACGAGCCAGACGCTGAAGGAGACGAGGATGAGGACATGGACGCCGAGGGAGATGAAGACGACGACATGGAGGACACGCCAGCACCACGCATCACCGTAAATGCGAGCAGAGGGATCCCCGTCCAGCCAGCGCCAGCCATAAAGCTCACAAAGGCCCAAGACAAAGTCGAGGCCAAGGAAATGGCCATGGACGACGACGATGACGACGACCTCAGCGACCCTGACTCTGACCTTGAGGAGGAAGACGCAGAGGGCGAAGACGAGGATGCTGAGGGCGAGGAAGACGACGACATGGGCGTCACACCAGGTGGAGACATGGACGAGATGGACAGCGACGAGGACCTCAGCCGCGACCAGACCCCCGATGTCAGCAAGATGACGAAGCGTCAACGCGCCCTGATCAACGAAGAGGAAGACGGCGCACTCCTCGCCCTCTCAAACGAGGCGCAGAAGAAGAAACACCTCACAGCCGAAGAGCACGCTATGCGAAGGGCAGAAATGGCAAGGCGGAGGAAGAACCTCAGCGAGAAGAGGAACGAAGAGGAAAAGGTTTGTTCAACCCTAGCATCTGTCAATATGTACACTACTGACCTTCCACCCTAGCTCGACACCATCAACCGCCTTCTCAAGAAACAACCCCCGAAACGCGGCCGTAAATCCATGATCGAGCTCAACGAAGATGGCGAGGAGATCGAACAGGAGCCTGAGCGAGCGAACCCACTCTACGTACGATACATCCAGAACGCCAAGGGGACACAACTTGCTGTGCCAGATGAGTGGCTCCAAGCCCCTGTCGGCAGAGTATTCTCTGGGGAGACACAGAAAGCGACCCAGAAGCCTTTCAGTGGACGCATGGTAGAAGAAGTTGCTTAGCCTTATCATTGGATACATTCATCGATGTCAAGGGGAAGAGTAGATGTACATTTAGCGGTGCATAATCACGGCGTTGATTGTCTTCTCTTATATATCGAGCTTCGATAGACCAAATATCCTATTTCTTGTTTCCATCTACTTCACCTCCAATCTCATCGCGTCGTACTGAACATACACTGCTTCAGGCAACAAAGCACTCTCATAGTTGGTTCCGTTGTACGGTAGGCTAAGTATCAGGCCGTTCTCCCCTTCCTTCAGCATGGACGAAGGGAAAAGGAACTTGTGCGCGAGGTTGTAGCATATGACTGCTGAGCGGACGGCGCAGGATGAGGATTGGTTGTACCTGGTATGATTGTTAGTACACTTTGATGATCAAAGACGGAGAAAGAATGAGAAACTCACGGGATAATCCAAGGCTCAAGATCCACCCCATTCACATTAACCGTATACGGCAGATTCGAATACGGCTCACTCGCATTGAAAACATCTGTATTCCCCGCCGCCGTCTTCGCACCCGCAAGCTGCACCGTAAACGTCGCTGTAGTCCTGTTCTTGAGTTCATTCGCCTTGGCATCAAACAGGATAGTCCAGTTATACGGATGATCAGGTACAGGTTCGGGACGCTCGTAGTTCGCCTTCCCGCCGTAGACAGCCCAGTGCACGTAGTTGAGTGCTTGAGACGCGTCATCTGTACTGACTTTGTATGTCACGCCTTCGGGGAACTCGTCGATGAAATCGTAAGCACCCCAGTAGAGGCGATATTCTTCTGTGAGGAGGGGATGTGTGGGGGACTGGGCGTAGCCGTGGCGGTACTCGCCTGAGGATTTGTCGGGGGTGCCGATGCGGAAGAGTTCTTTGCCAGCGGATTCGGGGGTCCATGTCGCTGTTATGGAAGTAGCTTCTCCTGCTGAGACGAGAACGTCGTCTTGGATGTAGTCGCCAAAGATGCCGTCGGCGTAGACTGTGAGACGGTAGTTTCCGGCTTTCACACGCGGGATGGTGACTTCGCCGGTGGGGGAGATATCTTCCCAGTATTGGTATGCTTTCGTGTCAAAGACGTTGTCTTGGAAGTCGCGACCGCTCTCTGTGAGGATGGCGATGGGGCTCTTGGCTCCGGTGGGCAGACTGATCTTTGCATTCAAGGTACCACGACCGGAGGTGGGGACGAGGTTCGGCACATGTTTTGCAATGGAATCGTAGAAACCGGCGTTCCATTCTGGACGGAGACCATACTGTTCGGCGTCTTCTCGGAGTTCTTCGAGCGAGCCGCCTGAGTTGAAGTGGAAGTATTGCGGTCCAAAGGTACGGTCGAAGCCATCGGTGATGTTGGGCGTTTGATCACCGTGGTGGTTGGAGACCATGTAGTTGTACACGATACCGTCAACGACAAGATCGGAATGAACAGGGCCGTTGAAGTAAGTCTCGACTGTGTTGTGTACAAGCCACGCGCCGTAAGTTGAGCCGTTGGCGCTACCGGTACCGTCGGCGTACATGCCATGGGCCTTGTGATCGCGCCATGTGTCTTGGAAGGTGTACTTGGTGAAGTAGTCTCCTACGCCTGTAACGTATGGATCTTCTTTATTGGCCAGCCACCATGTAGCATCTTGAACAGTGACTTGTCCTTCGGTATCCGGGCGGGGTGCAGCAAACTTCTCGTTGGTAACGAAGTGCGTGAAGAGCGCGGGTTCATGGTTTGGCCTGAACAGTGTGCGGAACTCTTGCAGGTTGCGCAAGAATGGAGTGGTCTTGTTGTTGTACACCACACGGCTGAAGGTATGCAGTCCTGTTTCCCCTTCTCTTAGAAACCAGTACTGCTCTAGCCTCTGACCGGTCGGAGTGTAGGTCTCGCCCATGCTGATACCCCCATACGAAGTATTAGTAGAATCTTTGCCGTTGAACAGCTGGTACTGAACATTGCTTCCCCGGCCTGGTGTCCAGAAGCCAGATGGAGTGCAGTAACAGTCGAGATAGGGACCGACTCCAGTGTTGCCATCTTCCGTCCCAAGGAGGTTCTGCCCGTCAAGAGTAAGGACATTGATATATCCTCTTGTCTTGCTCACCGACGCAACAAGACGATCGTTGGCAATGGTTAGACTTTGGTTGTTCTGACTCGCGTTCAGAAAAGCCCATGCTTTCGAAGTCAACAAGAGCGCTGCCGCGGTCGCTGTGGTGGAGCGCATGTTGTGAACGGAAGGCGCCAACGAGCACTACATGCCCTCAGAGGTACTTCGCTCCCCATTCTTATACAAGCCGTATCCAGGTACACGGGAAAATTAATTGAAGCTAAGCTCGATGATCCTGGCCGTAATCCGGGGTAAAGGAGGAGAGACTGCTATGGGGAAGACGCGCTACTCGGCCCTTCGGCGTGAAAACGACCGAGGACAAGGTCTGTTGGACAACTGAGTGGCCCACATGCTCCTTCCGGAAGATATTTGCTCGAGCAGAGCATGTTCCGTGTCTCGTTACTTGTGATGATGACTTCATGTTAGATATAGAGAGTTGGTCATGTCGTTGTTAGGCGGTGTCCGCGCTCTAATGTTTCTAATATTTTAACATAATTTTATTACTAAGACGCTAGTCTCTAAGTAAGTTTTCTCTTATAATTTTACTTTAGTATTTTATTATTTTTACTAACTTATATTTATTTACTTTAGCTTAAAGTGCTTTTTATAACTAGCTATAATTATAGTACTAATTCTACTTTTTTTTTTTTATATACGCATAAGCTACGCTTTCTTAGTATTACTAAAAGTACTAGTAATATACTTTATAAGTAGCTTATTTAAAGTATTAATTTTTAGCTAAATAAAGTTAATATTATTATAATTTTTATTTATATACTATTAGTAAGCTTACTTTATTATTACTTTATTTACTTTATATAAACTAATTTTTTTAAATATTATAATAGCTAGCTTAATAGCTTTACTTTTTTTTAAGTTTTTAATAAGTTTTTTAACTTTTTAAATTATTTTTTATACTTTTAGTAATTAGAAGTTTAGTAAATATTTTACTACTAGTAACTTAAATAGTTACTTATAGCTAAAAACTAAGCTATTATAGTATTTTATTACTATATTATTAAAAAGAATTTAAATAAAGTTAGTATAATATAATTTAAAATAAGTAGTAATAGTACTTTATATACTTAAACTTTAACTATAGTTTTACTATTTTATTATAAAGTTATTTTAAAAACTTATTACTATACTATAAATATATATAAAGATATACTAGCTTAAAATTAGTTATTAGTAAATTATAGTTATTATATACTTAACTACTTAAAGTACTATTAAAGTTATTATAATTAAATTATTATAAGACAAGCGCGTAAACAAGAAGATGCAGTGTCCGCGACTCGCTTCGCGACGTCCTCAAGGTTACTATAATCCGGCGAGTCATGACGTTTCGTGCTTTTTACCGTAACCGCCCGATCATCTGCATCATGTTTACCATTTCGTACCCGCCTACATTTTCAGCTTTGCGTACGCTGGCTCATATTACTGGATGCTCTGAACATCAACGGACTATTTCATAGCTAATCTGACCTCTAGTTTCCTCGAGGTTCTCTACGCGTTGAAACCTCTGTCGACTGTGTAACCAGCTTTCTTTTAAGCCCGTAACGAGATTGACATTGCCTTTCCAATAGTATTCCTTTGGTCCATGCCCTTTCGTCCTCAGTAACCAGACTACCCTGCGTCTACCTAACCGTCGCAACAGCACTCCATGAGTCCAGGCTTTGAAGCGAGTGAAGGATGACACCAGACCTTGTCGTTCTTTCGTTGGTGCTCGCTCCTGCAACTTCGTGACCATCATTTGGACGCAATCTTCGATGACAAGGAGGCCGGGCGATACGCGGTAGATGCGCCAACCACGGTCTTCAGCCTCATCGATGAAGAACCCCTCCTTATTTGGGACTGCGATAGTGACAGGACCAGAAGTGCCACAAAGTGAACCATCGGCGTGACCGACAGAGGTCTTATAGAGCATTACCGAGAGTCGTTGGGAGCTGGAGAAGGAGACGATGCGGTTGCGGTCGAGCAGCGGTAGTGCCGGTAACGGAGCCGGGGAGGCTTTCTATTGAAATGAGAACTTATCCTCATCGTTGAAGCAGGCGTTACGATAGGTACTTACATTCCTAGTCATGACGTACTCGCTATTGAGAAGTCGAACGAACATTGTCTGCTGCATATCCACAGAGGCCGCCGCTATCTTCGCCTTCATGAACACCAACTCAAGTATGGCTATAGATCGGAAGATCACGTAGTCCCTGAGAGTGATCTTTGACGACGAACCCTTCAAGTATACTGCGACATAGATCAACGTGAAGAAATTCACAAGCGGCGTATCGGACCAGATGAAACGTCCGGTTCTTCTTAAAGCCATAATTGGCATCACAAGGCTCCTCTCCCGGCAAGCCACTAGTGCCGATGCAATGAATGTCAAGCCGAAGGTTGTCGCGATGAGGATGTTAAGCGCGGTGGCTGGAAGAAGTAGGTTCATTGCGATGGCACAGGCGAGCGAAACGGTCAAGAGAATGAACCCAGTGTTGGTGAAGTATAGCTCTGCAAGCTCACCATCGTGATCTCGCGAGAAGACGGAAGTGTAACCGTCAAGCACAAGAGCTTTCTTGATCCCAGCCGTGTCCTTCTGACGTACTGCGAGATGGTAAATTATAGCAAGGCCGTTGCTGATCTCTTTCAGGAAGACCGTAATGCAAGAATGTAGCAGCAATGCGCTGCCGAAGTTGATCTCCTTGGTCCACGGGACGGGCGACATGATGAAATAGGGCTTTCGAACAAGGCTGTGGTGTGGTGTTGTGGAGAAGAAAGGTACTACTCACAAGGCTGAGCACTTGAGAAGTAGCTGATCAATAGACTGCATTAGCAATAGCAGGAAGTAAGCTGCGAGTGTACCATGCACTCCTCAACCCAGCCTACCCACATGCTGCCCGCAGCAGAGAAGCAAACACATGCACCTTCAGGCGCACGTATTGGGGGCGGAAACGCTGTCCCACCCATGCCCAGGCGAGGCAACCTTGGAACTACCGCGGCATCGAGTTTGAAGCCATGCACCGAGGTTGTCCAATAACTTCTGTGTATCTCTAACCCCATGCCATTTGACATGCATAAATGATGCCATAGAGGAATGTCAGCTCGTTCGCGATCGATGGTGGCTGCGTTCGCGGCTTAATCTTTCCCGCAGAAAGGAAGCGAGACGTCACGCTAACTGACCCGGCTTGAGGATGCAGCTGTGTCAACGTGAATGCTATGCTACGGGACACAAGAGATCTACAGTAGTGACCTGTTAAGCAATGTGCGTAAAGAGGAGAGTTACTTACGTGCAAATCCACAAGGCGTTTTCTGACCGACATCCGGGTATAGTGCAACGCGTGGGCGGGCAACTTCAAGCCTTCCAAGGTTGGAATGTGCTCAGATGTTCACCTCGGCAGGATCGTGCACGAGCATGTGCACGGGCACTCGTGTGCGTCTCGCCATTTCCTAGACATCTCGTGCCTGTCTAGGTACCCAAGTTACCACGTTGTCGGACTATTCCAGGGCTTTTTGGTTTTACCAATCATTACCTTATATTTCGCGTTTGCATAAAGAAGAGCAAGCGTGGTTAGCTCTCGGACTTCCGCTTAGCTTCCTTTCGGGTTTGCCCTTATCGCGCCACAGGCCGTGCCACATCGAGCGCCGGCATGCCGGCAGCTCGCCCTTGCTGGGGGTCCGACAGATTGTTACGAACCTTGACGCCCAACTCATTGCATTAGAAAGGGTCACATCCCTAGATAGTATCATACTCGAGAGACTGATGACCGTCACGCACAACTGGAAACCTCATTACGCGTTCTTTCGAAAAAACACTTCGAGAGGCATCGATCCAATATGCGCTCCTCTTCAACGCTGCTGCGCTCACTCAAAGAGAAACTTATCGAAACGTTAATTGTCGCGCCTTACGACCGCGGACTAAAGAGAAGCGCACGTAAGCGGAAGGAGTACCGCGATCGATTGCGAGCCGAAGCTTGTGCTGCTTGGAACGCCAGACTTCCTAGAGTAAGGCAGAAATCTGCGGACGCCTTTGACTGTTGTTCAGCCGCCGACGTATGCACCCAACAACAGTCGCCGTTCTTCGCGAAGCTGCCTCTCGAGCTACGGAGGCTTATTTATGCATACGCCATGGGCGGCCAAGTCCTCCGGCTTGAGCTCCATGGCCAGGACGATAAACAGCTTCAGCGTCAGATGTGTGAGGAGAACGACGACGAGATTCCATTCACGCTGAGTTGCGTACAAGCAAGGAAGCTGCTCGGGTTCCCAGCGTCGTGCAAAACTGCGTGAGTAAAGTAAATTTCTCACATAAATAACGTTACTGCTCCATGATACAGTATCTAACTGAATGTGCTAAAGCTACGTCGAAGCCGCACAATACGTCTATAGCGAAAACACCTTTCGAATTCCCAGCCTTACCGCCTTCTTCGCTCTTCACCGTATTCTTCCTCCGCGTTGGTTCCAAAGCATTCGTTGCATGATTTTGAGATGGGCGTATCTTTCGACACACGAGATGCACAAATTTCTTGAAGGCGATCCACCGTATAATGCTTCATGTTGGTCTTCAATGTGGTTGGAAATATCAAAAATGAGAGCACTAGAGCATATGGAGGTCGACATGGTGATCTGGGCGCCATATGTCCGTGCTGCATATGAACATGTCCTCTTTACTCCGCTGGAAACTCTGAGGGGTTTGAAAAGATTTGCGGTATACACTAGTTGGAGCGAAGATGGAAACTTTCGACGTGAGAGTGGAGGAAAGACATGGCCCTTCGAAATCACGCGAGGAATAGGCGTGAGTGACTGGTTGCCCATGCAATGATGTCTTTTCCATTAAACAAATTACACTATGAAGTCAAACTTCACTCGACCAAACAGAGCCTATCCAGCCATGAATTCTATTGGGTCCGCAAGGAGCTAGTTGTGTCACGGTCTCAGCCGAGGGGCACCTTGCATAAGCCACGCCCCGACTTTGATGATGCTGTGCCGCAATGGCTTTGCCACAGCAGGGTGACTAGGCACCAGTCTACCGTATCACTTATGGGCCACATTCGACTTCGGAGTGAACCTCTTTGTATTGATGATAAGTATCGAACAATCAGGACGTCGATTACATGGTATCGCTAATGCCCTTTTCTCCCTTGACCACATATTTCTCAACCCTCTGGCAATGGCCATGCGACCAATCAAAGACGCAGCCTGGTTTGTGCTCAACAAGTTTGTGCAAGCAGTGATCGAGCCTAGAATTCATAGGACCAGAGCCAAGAGATTTCAAGAGCGAAGACGAGTAAGCATGGAATGGCGGAACACGCGTCGGGCGAATTGGAACGCATCTTTACCACCTATCCGCTCTGACACGATGGAAGTCTCGGCATTGAGCGCAGCAACGGATGGATTCTCCAATCAGCCACAATGCTTATTTTTCACGAAGTTGCCTCCAGAGCTGCGAACGATGATCTATCCATACGCCCTCGGAAATGAAGAACTTGAAGTGGAGCTCATCCCCGAAGAGAAAGAGTTGTGGATATATCACGACCAGACGGTATCGTCCTTCGATTTGAAATGCGCGAAGTTTCAGCAGCTTATGGCCTTTCCCCGGTCGTGCAAGATCGCGTATGTCTCTTCCCCTACCTGAGGTCTCACTGGTGTACGAAATATGACTAACTTGTTTGCGCTAGGTATCTCGAATCAATACAATATCTCTATGGATTCAACACTTTCTATATCCCTACCAGCACAGCATTCTTCTGCCTCCATCGTCTTGTACCCACCCATCACTTTCAAGCAATTCAATCGCTACACCTGAAGTGGAGAAGTCATGACATAAGCATGCTATGGGAGATGGCGAAAGGTGTACCGCCTTACGATTTGTCATGCTGGACTCGTACCTGGAAGGAGGTATCAAAGATGGAGGCCCTAAGATACGTTAGGGTCGACCTGGTGACATGGAGAACGCGTCCTAAACCGTATCACATCTACGAGGACGCCTTGTTCACCCCGTTGAAGAAAATTAAAGGCTTGCAACAGTTTGATGTATTCGTCAGTTGGGAACTCGGCGAACAAGTAGAAGAAGGAAGGCAATGGCCTTTTACGATCAAAAGAACTATGGAACATATCCCATGAGCACACCCGGGCGGCGTGGAGCTTTGGATGGACACATCGAGCAGCTCCCCGGGTAGTTTACCTATGTCAGGTTATCGCGTTAAGCTCCCGTCAGTCGAAGTTGTAACAAAATCGCGCAAAAGTAATGCTAGAGACGCATAACCGCAAGAATTGAAAGTGTTGTACTTCTCCAAAATGTCATGTTCCGGCGTTTCGGTGCTAATCCGGGACGAATGACCGGTGACGTCATCATCTGGGGGAAACCGAACCCGCCTTGTGTACCTGCCTTCCGAAGCATCAACACCAAACATCGGAATCCCCGGGATCTTGTCAGCTTGCGCGGTCTTTTTACGCAGTGATGAGCTCTTCTCAACCAGAGAGTCAGCCTCTGCTGCATAGCTCTCCAACAAAAGTCATAGCTTTCGAACCCCACGATCCAGACGACCCCCGGAACTGGTCGAAAGCGCGCAAATGGCTAATGGTTGCCGCCATTGTCCCCATAGACCTCAGTGTCTCCTGGGGCGCGAGTGGCTTTAGTCCTGTCGCGAGCGACTTTGCGAAAGACATGGGCGTGTCGCCGAGCGTCGCTGTTCTGGGACTGAGCATGTATGTTCTTGGGTTGGCTTTTGGTCCTATGACTTTGGCTCCTCTTTCGGAATACTTTGGACGGAGACCTGTCTATATTGTGTCTTACGGTATCTTTCTCTTGCTACTTTTGGGGACGACATATGTAGAGAGCCTTGGGCCGTTCCTTGTCCTGCGTCTGTTCTCGGGTTATTTCTCATCCACGACCATCTCGAACTTTGGAGGCACCATCGCGGATCTTTTTCATCACCATGATACCGGGCCAGCGATGTCCTGGTTTCTCTGGGCAGCGACGGGTGGCAGTCCGACTGGATTTGTGCTCTTCTCGTTCATCGCGCATGGTCGATCGTGGCATACTGTGTTCCGCATCATGTTCTTCATCTGCTTGGCCTTCTGGGTGGTCATGGTCGTCGCGCTCTATAGCCTTGGAGAAACAAGACATAGTGTTATCCTCTTGCGGAGAGCACGGACCCTACGACAGCAAACAGGCGACGATGAGATTGAGGTGCCGGACGAAATGAAGCAACGAGGACCGAAGCAGCTGTTCACTACAGCACTCGCCCGCCCATTCAGATTCTTGGGCTCTGAAGCTATCGTGCAGTTTGGTGCACTCTACAACGGGTTTCTATACGGCTTGAGCTTCCTCTTTAACGGCGCCTTTCACATGATCTTTGGCCCGAACGGATACGGTTTTGATACTATCGGCGTCGGTATCTCATTCCTGGGAATTGTTGTTGGCATCACGCTTGGTCTAGCTACGAACGTCTTACAGGAGCGATACTACCAAAGGCGGGTTTCGCAGGCCGGCCATCGCGACGTGCCCGAGGCGCGAGTTCATCATGCGAAGCTGGCGGCTATTGTGCTACCAGTGTCTCTTCTGGCTTTCGCACTTACCGCAACGCCAAACATACACCCCTTCTTCGCAGTCCTCGCCAGCGCGTTCTGGGGATGGTCGTTCTACACTCTCAGTAAGTTACAGAGATGATCCACGTCAATCATGCTGCACTAACAATTCGATGTAGTTCTCATGACGCTCACGTACACCGAAGACGCCTACAAAACGTACTCAGCATCAGCTCTTGCCGGAATTGGACTCATTCGGAATCTCGCTGGTGCTGGATTCCCACTCGTCGGAAGACACCTGTTCTTGAACGTAGGCACCAGGAACGCGAGTCTGGTACTGATGGCGATCGCCATTTGCCTAGCGCCAATACCATTCGTGCTTGAGAGAAGAGGCGTATCATTGCGCAAAAGAAGCCCATGGGCGGCCGCGCATGAAGATGAGGACGAGAACAGCTGAGCCTAATGCCACCGGTGACAGCTGTCTCGCATGATAGGGCTCAGTCTGTCCTGTTTATGGGAAGGCATTGGTGGCGCGTCAGATACATGCTCCAAGTTCGAAGGATTTGGCTGCCATACGACTCGCCATGGACCGCCTGTACACGATCTCATACGTTAATGATGGCCGCAGTGTGCCCGGTCAAGCATAAATGTCTTCGCAACTCTATACCTGGGCAAGCACGTGGAATGGATTCCTGTATCCGACGAACTCCACATCATAATCGAATCAGAGAGCCCTGTCCTACTCGCGTTCAATCTGTCCATCAGCCACTGATATGCATTCTCCATTACTCAGCCCTTCGGCCGTCTAGGCAGCGGCAAGTTAGCGACCCAAATGGTTCGATTTCGCGCACGTGACATCCACTACACAGCAAACCCAACACACCCATTGGACAAAACAGAGCATGACGGCTACCCAAAACCAGCATAACAACGTTTCGAGCACAACAGAACGTGTTGTTTCGGATCTGCCCGTGGTTTTAGCGCGTAATCCCATTGAACGTTGCGGGCCAACCAACGCGTCGCGCAGCCGAGAGGGTCGGCGCGTAACGCTAGATCTCGCGCTGCCGACTACCCACCCGCGTATCCACCTGAGATATTCTTAGACCGTACGAAGTCTACATATGAGGCTCTGCTCTTGCGATGATAGTGCAGTATTCTCCAACTTCAACCATCTTTCTTTCCTTCAGTCGGTTTTCATTCGGTTCTTTCCTTTTGAGTCTGTTCTGTGAACAACTCTGTGTTTCATTCGCGACATAACTTGCTTGTTTCCTTCAGTCAAGTCTCAGCATAGCGACGGAGTTGTTCTCTTATCCATCGTTTTTCGTCGTTTCCCGGTTTCTTGTTGCGAGAGAAATATCGACCAGCGCGCAAGTCGTGTCTAGTACCTACAACGTCATCTCGAATTACGACTACACTGCGACTCAGCTACGAAATATTCGCAAGACCCCTCGACAGCCTCTCCAGGAATTCCGAACATCCACGTCAACACGACAAACTCTCGGTAAAAACACAAAAATGTCGTGCCAACCATTCACTTCGATCCCTCAACCACCCACCAACCTCCCGTCGTGCGCCGTACCTGTCGGTGGTTCGAACTCTTCAATACTAGATGCATGCTGCAACGGGCACATCAACGCGATCGCGACTTATTCCGCTCCCGACTCAACCACATCATCACCATCCGCGTCCTCAACTCCAGTCATCGTTAACTCAGAAGACAACGACGGCTGCTTCCAATACTGCATCACCGATTCACCAGACATCGTTCAGAGTTGCTTGGCACAGAAGATGGAACAATACGAGAAAGAAGGCGCAAGCGGCATGGGCATGTTCGGCTGCTTCAACACGGACAAGGCGGTCGGTGCGAGAAAGGTCGATGAGGAGCGAGGTTATGCTAGTGCGGGTGTGAGGATCAGTGGAGGCGCGAGTTGGGCGGTATCAATGCTGCTGGGTCTGAGTGTCATTGGTGCAGTTGTCAGAGGCATCTGAGCTTCATTGAAGAGATCTGGACATGGCATCACCATAGAAAGATGCAAAATGCTTGATTGAGTTGTATACCCAGGGGTTTTCTCTAGCATCTCCTAGCGCTGACGCTGGACGTAATGAATAATGACATTTTTCAATCCTCGATATAGTAGCGGTGTGGAACGACAACACTGATGAGATCTACGATACGATGATTTGAACGACTTGGTTGCGCATCCGAACCGCAGAGATATCCGTCCAGTCCCAAAAGTAAAAAGTAAAATTTCCCCAGCCTCAAATCGTCTTCGACACCTACAAAGGCGGTGAGTGAGCAAAGGAAGACATTCCCCACACTCACAAAGCGCCTCAACAACATTGTGTGCAAGGAACACGGGCGCAGATCCCATCATGCTTGCACTAAGTAGTGGTGTAGTGGCTGCGATAAAATATCAACAGCTCTGGTGTTTCTTCTTACAACTACCATCTGAGCCTGTCAACCGGAGACCATGTCAGCAATGCCGGAGCAACCACACATCGTCAAATACTGTGACCAAGAACTGATGCACCCACAACCTCGGCATCCGGTGCCTATTGTCGAAATAGAAAGAATAGCAGCCAACGCTGAGAAACAAGCTTCTCCAGACCTAGCCTTCGCATCGCAGCAACAACCACAGGCGCAACAACCACAGGCGCAGCAACAGCCACAACCACAGGCGAAACCAGATCATGTTCCCCAACGAAAGCGGAAAGACAGCGCAGCACCTTCATTATATTGCGGCTCCCCCGTCTCGGAACAATACGAGCAAGCTCCTGGAAAAGAGCTGCTTGCTGCCTCACACTCGCCTAAGCATGTGCCGGAGCATTTCTCCAACTCGGGCTTATTAGAAGCTGGGTTCAACCAGGAGACTTCTCGCAGGAATTCCAACTGGCGTCGCTTCTTTTGTAAGCCCCCAATCGTGAGAAGTTCTGATGAGAAGTATTGCTAAGTTTTCCTCCAGATGGTTCTTTAGAGTTCTTGATTCCTTTTGGAAGTGAATGGGATAGCCCGTGTTTAGCGTCCCGGAGGACTTCCGTTTGAATTGTGTCGAGAGCGCGTACGCTACTTATGAATGAACGAATTTTCTAAATATGAGATCTTTTCGCAGTTGACACTGCAAGCTTGATGTGTACCTGATGATGATGGGTCTGTGGCTGAGGGGCAGCCGATGTGGAGACGAGGGAAAGTTCCCCGCGACATTTTAGCGCTATCGCACCCCTGCCGCCGATGCGGAGCGTCATATCTTTTTCTCGAACGCGCAAACAGTCACAGCCCAATTCCACACGTTATCCTCTCATACATCTCAAGATGGCATCCGAAAAGAAAGTAGCAGAGAACATGCTCTGGGGAGGTCGTTTCACAGGTTTGTGCAGCCATTGGCCTGTTGAGTCCATCGACACTTGAGATGACTGGTGCTAAGACGCGTTGCAGAGGGCCTCGACCCAGTCATGGAGCAATACAATGCGTCCCTCCCCTATGACCGTCTCTTCTACGCTGAAGATATCGCGGGTTCCATCGCATTCGCCCGCGCAAACAAGAACAATGGCATCCTCACCGCCGACGAGTTCGCAGCCATCGAGAAAGGCATGGCACAGATCAAGGAGGAGTGGGCAACGAATTCCTTCGAGGTCAAGGCGAACGATGAAGACATTCACACCGCCAATGAGCGACGGCTAAGCGAGATTATCGGCAAGGACATCGGAGGCAAGCTGCACACAGGGCGAAGCAGGAACGAGCAAGTCGCGACCGACATGCGGTTATGGTTGAGGGAGCAGCTCAGGACGCTAGAGGGCTACCTGAAGCTCCTGATCAAGACATCGGTACAGCGAGCCGAGGCTGAGATCGACGTGCTTATGCCGGGCTACACACATCTCCAGAAGGCACAGCCCGTCCGGTGGTCGCACTGGATCCTATCGCATGCTACCGCTTTCGCATCCGAGCTCGAGCGCCTCCGCGAAGTCATCAAGCGTGTCAACCGTTCCCCACTCGGCTGCGGCGCGTTGGCAGGCAACCCCTTCAACATCGACCGCGACGCCATGGCCAAGGAGCTTGGTTTTGAGGGCCTACTCACAAACTCCCTCAATGCTGTCGGAGACCGTGACTTTGTCTTCGAGACACTACAATGGGGGTCGAGCTTCATGCTCAAGATGTCGCGCTGGGCGGAGGATCTGATTATATACTCGAGTCTGGAATTTGGTTTCGTGCGGTTGGCCGACGCCTACTCTACCGGAAGCTCCCTGATGCCCCAGAAGAAGAACGCAGACTCGCTGGAACTCATCCGAGGAAAGAGCGGTCGTGCGTTCGGGCACATGGCGGGCTTGTATGTCACCATCAAGGGTCTTCCTACGACCTACAACAAGGATTTGCAGGAGTCTGTTGAGCCTCTCATCGACCACATCAAGACGGTCAGCGACTCCATCCAGATCGCCACTGGTGTCTTGTCGACCCTGAAGATCAATGCCGACAAGATGCACGCTGCACTTGCCCCGGAAATGCTAGCCACAGAGTTCGCAGACTACCTTGTGCGAAAAGGCGTGCCTTTCCGCGAGGGTCACCACATCTCTGGTCGCGTAGTTGCCTTGGCAGAGGACCAGAACGTGCCCATGGATAAGCTGAGCTTGGAACAGCTAAAGGGTATTGACTCCAGGTTAGGCGACGACGTAGTTGAGTGCTTAGACTACGAGCGCGCGGTAGAGCTGAAAAACGCCACTGGTGGCACAAGCAAGAGCGCCGTCATGGAGCAGATCGACATCTTGAAGACGATTCTCTAGAGTAGAGGTTTGCCAAGCGACGCCTAAAACGGGTTTAGACAAAATTCACGGTGGTCACAGGTTATGAGAAATGAGAAATGATTCCTACACCACTTAGATGTCGAGTGGTGATGAAGGTTGTTGCATGCGTGCGCTGTTTGCATGTGCTTACCCCACTTCATCTAGCCAGCGGATCCGCGTTCACATCGCAAAGAGCCCTATGCTTTCGTAGATCTGGATTTACTGCAACTAACTCGCATCTCACTTCTACGACAATCATTAGGGTCGAACATCTGTCTAAATAAAGTTACCATGCAGCCAGATCCACCCAACACCGATGTCGTCGCCAACATAAACTACTTCCCTGCCACCGGCATCCCCATCACCAAATCAGAATGGAAAGTCAAATACCTCGACGACAAAGATGAATACACCCGTCCCATGCTCATCCGCGACGTACGAAAAGCGAATAAGACATTCGATCTAGACGTCAACGGCTTCACATTCGTCACACTCCCTCAGAAGCAGAGAGTAGACCGGCACAGCAGCGAAGAAGACGTAAAACAAGAATACTACCCCGAGTTGGAAGAAGTAGTCAAGAACCTGTAATAGCCCCACCAATATCCCCCATTTATGACCTCGTCCCGTCATAAGAAAGCAAAAAGATCTAACACCACCCCCAGAACCAACGCCTCAACCGTCCACATCTTCAACCACGTAATCCGCGCCCACACCTCCCCCTCCGCAAAGGGCATCCAAGACGCCCTCGGCCGATGGCAAGACATCCCCTCCGGCCACCCGCACGTCGACTACGCAGGCTCCGCGTCCGCCCTCAGCGGTACACTGACTGAACTCTCGTTGCCCGCTCACATCAACAGTCTCTTCACAACATCCACGCGCTACGCCTTCCTCAACTGCTGGCGGCCCCTCAAACGCGTGCGTCGGGACCCGCTGGCCGTGTGCGATGCGAGTACGGTGCCGGAGAGTGATTATCAGGTTAGGTTGAGGGAGTTTAGTCGCACGGGGAATAGGAGTGAGAATTATGTTATTAGTTGTGGGGCGTTGGAGAAAGAGGAGGATGAGGGGGTAGGGATGGAGATGGGGATGGAGGAAGGGATGGGCAAAGGGCATGAGTGGTGGTATATGAGTGGGATGCAGCCGTGGGAGATGGTGGTGTTCAAGGGGTTGGATTCGAAGAGGGAGGAGAGGGGGTGGAGGTGTCCGCATACGGCGTTTAGGGTTGAGGGGAGTGAGGGGGAGGAGGCGAGGGAGAGTATTGAGGCGAGGGTTGTGGCGTTTTGGGAGTAAGATGGGGATGGGGTAGTGGTTATGTCATCTTCGAGGCTTTCTCTTCGAGATCTTTTCTGTGAATTCGTTTCGCAACGAGCTATCTACGTTACTTGCTCTATTTTCCGGACTAGGTTTTGCTATCGGTATGCCGCGCATCGTGTTCCTTCTCTCATCGCTTTCCCTGAAATGCCTCCGATAGGTAGATGTGCCTCGACGACGAAACGGATCACTAATAGTTGGTCCACAGTCCCGGCCGCGCCGGCCTTGATCGAAGTGAACCTAGGCGTATGCTGGAGGTAGACAGTGGCCTCGGGGGCCTCTCAGGCCGTTCGCGTATGCTGGGTAGATCGTGAAGAGAGCTTGGTCTGCGTAGGTGCTCGCTGTTCCGTCGCGGTACGTCAAGAAATCGGCTACTCGTCCTAGGTTCCGCCTGGTTGCTGTCTCTGAAATCCGACTGCCCACTCGCCATCGCAGCCTGCTGTTCATCGTGGAGGTATTTTGTAAAGACAAAATCTCTCCACTTGAGCTCTTTCTTCAAAGCGATAAACTTTGGCTCGGCATAGATCTCTCGGTAGATTTTGGCCATACCGTATTTGCAATGCTTGCGGTTGTAATCTTTGATTGCCTTGCCGAGCACTAGCCGAAGCGCTTCGCACGACCTTGTCCCAAGCTGTGCAACAACCATATCGTCAGAGACAAGTCGACGTGCGAGCAACTTCTGACTCTTATCCATACCCAATTTCCCCGGCAGGAGACCGCGACCCCGGGTCCAGAAGGACGGCTTAGTGTAGAGTAATGTCTTGTGATGGTTTCCACCTTCGCACCTGTGCAATCGGAAAGCGTACAGCTGCTCGAAGACGTAAGCGATGTCGACTCCAATAGTTCGTGCTGGTTCCATAATGTAGGTGCTGATAAACTCGCGGTCGCTATCCTTGAGCAGGCTCTGGGTATTGTCGACGACAGTCTCACATGCTTTGTGAATGACATCAGCGTATTCGAGAACTACGCGCGTTTGCTGAAAATTCAGAAGGCTGGTATTCCGCGCGGAGAGATTCGTGGTGGACAGTTTGGGCGAACATGCAGCAAGCGCATAATGGAGCTCGTGAAAGTCGACGTCGTAGCTGTATACCAGGATGTCGACGAGGAGGCGGACAAGAAGATCGACTGCGGCAGGCTTATCTTGAGGAAGTTCCAAGTTTGTATCGTGGCCTAAGATTTGCTCTGGCGCGAAGGGATAGGACTCCAGGGGGTGGTGAGAGGTTTCGATCGAATTACGTGGTGTGATGGGAGGGCGATGGCTTGTGCTGTATGTTCGTTTTGGTTGCCCTGCGCTCAGGTTGCCTACACCCTCCTGAGACAGTTCCGGCATTGCGAAGCCCCGTGACGAAACGAAAGCTGTTGAGGATAGCAAGAAAGACGACGCTGATACCGAGTGCGGTTGTTCGCAGGTTTGACAAAGAGGAATGGAGAAAGGTAAATCACAATCACGAGGGTGCCGCTGAGACCCTTTTGGACTTCCTTACATCGACCAACGTAACCATCGTCAAGTTGTGACCTGTAGGGGTCCAAAGCGGAGTCGTTGGTCGTCTGACTGGCCATCCACAGCGATGTATTGCGCGACTCCTGGCATCTCAGCGGATGATTTGTTGAGAAAGTCTGAATCACATATTCAGGGTCGATGATGATGGTACTATTCAGCTTGCTTCAACCGTAAGTGTCATCACAGTAGACCGATGCGACGACTGTCCCTATCAAAGCATCGATTAGTAGAGAAGGCTGGAGTCTTCATGTGATTAGCTCGAAGACACGAGCGGCGTAAGTCGGCTTCATCGCGAGATATTGCATCGCCTTGAGAGAGGAATTGCTGAAGCGTGATGTGCAAAGGCGTGGGATGGAGTTGGGCATGTGAAAGCAGAAGGCGAGGGGTGAATGCAGGGTGGCAGGGGTGTGCTGCATGACGCCACAGCCGAGGAGCCAAAATTACTCGGGCTGGCTTATCGATTAACAAAATTATCGCCGTCCCACTCTCCACCACCCACCAGACAGTTCAGCGCCGAGTTTCTGACACCGCATAGTCAAGGTGGCGTCGATTCCTTTCCGATTCAAATCAGGTGGCAGCGGCAACAATATGGCGCCCATGGCTGCGACAGCGCACCACCACCGGAGCACGACCAAGAAGGACAAGAAGGGCTTCAAGTCCCGCCATGCCACCAAAGGCGCGCTGAAGGAGCAGAGCAAGGGTCAGTCGCTCCTTCCCCGCCACCGCGTCCAACGCTGCTGACTGTTTCTTCTAGGCAAGGTCAACTCCCTCTCGTTCGAATTCGGCAGCCGCAAGACCCCCCACCAGCAAGTCATGAGCAAGTTCGACCGCCGCAACCGCGCCAAGCAGATGCGCATCAACAAGGACCACGAGCACGCAAAGTCGTCCAACGTATTCGCCGGCAAAGATGGTGCGCCGAGGATCACCGCCCTCGTCCCGCTATGTTCGGACGTCTCTACCGCCGAAGCTGTCCGCAGCCTGAACGCCAGCCTGGACATTGAAGAGGAGGTTCCCGAGGCAGGATGGACACGCACAAACGTCGACCGTTTCAAGCAAAAGGTGCAATATCTGATCGTAAAGAGAGATCTGCTGGCGGCTCTCGACGCCTGCCGCGTCGCCGATTTTGTCGTCTTCATTCTGTCGGCGCACGAAGAGGTCGACGCAGAGGGCGAGCTGATCATGAAGTCGGTCGAAAGCCAGGGTATCTCGAACACGTTCACCGTCGTGCAAGGATTGGACAAGGTCGAGCCCGCCAAAGCCAGGCCTTCAGTTGTTTCGTCGCTCAAGTCGTACATCACCCACTGGCTGCCCGCGACCGAGCGCGTCTACTCTCTCGACAACCGCCAAGAAGCCGCAAATCTCGTCCGATCGCTATGCACAACTACCACAAAGGGTGTCAGGTGGAGGGACCAGAGGAGCTACATGTTCATTGAGGATATCGCGTGGCCTGGAGGCAAGTCGGCCGTCAACGCGGACGGCACTGGCGATGTTGTCATAACCGGTGTTGTGCGCGGGCTTGGGTTGAAGGCCGACAGGCTGGTACAAGTGGGAGACTGGGGTGACTTCCAGGTCGACAAGATCGTAGCCGCTCCACTAGAATCGAGGAAGAAGCACAAAGAAGAAGAGATGGCTGTTGACACAGAAGGCGACGGCATCCTGGAGCGTCCCACAGAAGACCAGGACGACCTAGCAGATCTCGCACCAGAGGAAACAATCATGGACGACGTGACCAACTACGCCACATCTATTGCGCCCTCTGAGCGCAAGGGTGTCTTACTAGACGATCACCACTATTTCTCAGACGAGGAGGAAGAGGTCGCGCCCGCCAAAAAGAGGCGGTTACCAAAGGGCACAAGTGAATACCAGTCCGCATGGTATCTCGACGACATGTCTGACTCGGGCTCGGATCTGGAAGATTTCGACGACATGGAAGTTGACGAAGACGCCCAGAGCCAGCCTGCGCACCCTGCAGATGGTGTAGAGGGAATGGATGTCGATGGCAAAGCGATGACCGAGGGCGCTCCTTCAGAATACCCGCAATCGGAGATGTTCCTAGATCCATCACCAGAGGACGAGGCTGCACAGATCGAGGAGTACCGGAAGTCTAGGAAGACAGAAGAGGACGAAGATCTCGAGTTCCCTGACGAAATCGAACTACACCCCAATGTGAATGCGCGAGAGCGCCTTATTCGCTACCGAGGACTGAAGAGTCTGAGAAACAGCACATGGGAGACAGAAGAGGATCGCCCATACGAGCCAGAGGAGTGGCAGCGGCTGCTCGACATTTCCGACTACAAGCGCACAGCGACCAAGTTCATGCGCGAAGCCTGGGCTGGCGGTGTCAAGCCCGGAACTCGGGTCAGCGTTCACATTCGCGGTGTCCCGCTACAATTCCAGGAGACGCAGTCACGACCAATGGCCATGTTCTCACTCCTGAGACACGAGCACAAGCGCACAGCCGCCAACTACAGCATACTGCTCAGCTCTGAGCATGAGGGTCCGATCAAGTCGAAGACTAAGATGATCGTGCAGTGCGGACCAAGGAGGATAGTAATCAACCCTGTAAGTCACCTTAAGCCTCTATTCTATCCCTCAATACTAACAGCATCCAGCTCTTCTCCCACGCCGGCAACACACCGAACAATGTGCACAAGTTCTCTCGCTTCCTTCACCCCGGCCAATCGGCCATTGCATCTTTCATCGGACCTCTAACCTGGGGCAACGTCCCACTCCTCTACTTCACTCGCACAACCCCCTCTCCCGACCATCCCTCCTCCCTTCGACTAATCGCGACCGGAACATCGCTCCCACCCTCCACCAACCGCATCATCGCGAAGCGCATCATCCTAACAGGCCACCCCTACAAGATCAACAAGCGCGTCGTCACAGTCCGCTACATGTTCTTCAACGACGGCGACGTCAAGTGGTTCAAGAGCTTACCGCTGTGGACGAAGCGCGGAAGGAGCGGTTTCATCAAGGAGAGTTTGGGTACGCACGGATACTTCAAGGCTACTTTCGATGGCAAGATCAGTCCCATGGATGCTGTTGCTGTTAGTTTGTACAAGAGGGTTTACCCAAGGGGCGCGAGAGCGTGGAGGGGTGAGCTGGAGCAGGCAGCTGAGATGGAACAAGCTGCTTAGAGGGTTACGACGCGTCAATGACTTTTATGATATCATGGGGTTTTAGATAGGCTAAAATGGGTATGGAGTTTGTTGTTCGTCTTCTACGAATTCAGTCCCTCAGTCAACTATGTGTGAAGCAGAGCCGTGAAGTAAACGCCGTGAAATGCTGATAAAGAAGCGTACTTTTCACCGCCAACGCCAACATGAAGTCTGAGACAGCATGAAGCCAATTCTTCCCAGACTCACTTCCTCGCAAACCTCTCAAGCGCCGGTCCATAATCCTTCTTCAACCTCTCCTTCCTCTCAATCTGCCTCTTCTGCATATTCTTCAACGCCTCCCTCGCGCGCTCCTTCTCCTCATCAACCACATTCTTCGTCCCACTCTTCCTCAAATACCTCCTGAGCGCCGAGTTCCTGCCCTTCCCCCTCTTCTTCAACATATCCACCTTATCCGGCTCCTTCTCACCCCTCGCAGCGCGGTATTCGCGTTGCCGCTCTTCATTAGACGCGAGATCGAGGTTACCGACGAAGTTGGGGTCGAGCGCAATCATCTCGGGCTGGATCTTCTCAAGCAGAGCGTGCACTTCTGTTTCGCGGCGCTGCTTGGAGGTTTCGTAGGGGTTGGTGCCTGGCTCGAGGGTGTCGGGGTTGGCTTCTCCGGCGCCGGGCACGATGATGGAGGTGAAGCCTTTGTCGTGCGATATGCCGAGGACGTCTTCGAAGGGGCAGAAGCGCACGCGGCTCACGTTTAGGCCTTCGCCGCCCCAGCCCATGTACGGCATGATGGGCAGTGCGGCGTCCTCGTGGTTGCGGCGGAAGATGTCGTCTTTGTAGATGGACGTCTGTGTGCCGTAGCCGACGGCTGTGAGGTTGCGGTCGGAGATGGAGAGTGTGGTACCGGGGACGCGGAGGTGGGTTTGGTACATTTCCTTGAACATGCGGACGTCCCAGACGGACATGCGTCGGTCTTGGGATGTGCTGACCATGTATGTTCCTGATCTGTCCACTGCGATGCTTCGGACGGGGCCGCGGTGTGG
Organism: Alternaria triticimaculans; assembly: GCF_023758025.1. Lineage (NCBI taxonomy): Eukaryota > Fungi > Ascomycota > Dothideomycetes > Pleosporales > Pleosporaceae > Alternaria > Alternaria triticimaculans. Next base: position 1,309,919 of record NW_026055965.1, read on the forward strand.
GAGGAGTTTGACGAGGGGCGTGGCGCTGTTGGGCGACCAGAGGGTTACGAGACCTTTTTGGTGGCCGACGTGCAGGATGGCGTTGTGTGGGTTTTGTGCGAAAGCTGTCGCGGGACCGAGCTTGGTGTATAGTTGTGGTAGTGACTGTCCGGTTGAGACATCAGTGTATCGTATTATACCCGCGGTCGATACCGAGGCGAGGAGGAAGTGGTAAGGGAGGTATTCGAGGTGTGTGGCTTCGGAGTGGTTCTTGAGCTTGTGCATCTCCACACCGTCGCCCGAGTAGATGTAGACACAGTTCTTCTGCGCGACCGCAAAGTTCTTCTGGTTGCTCGTGTGCAGCCATCGCGCGTCTCGCACTGTCTCATTAAGTTGGAGTTCGCAGCCGACCTTTCCGTCTCGCCAGTCAAAGGTCGCGACGTGTCCTTTCCTGCCGGCGATCAACAAGTCACGGCCATTGCGACTGTACTCGCATACATCGTAAGGACCCAGACCGTCTAACTTCAACTCGAAGCCTTTCTTTGCCGTCTCCAGACCAACTTCCCGCTTGATGTCGTCTTGTCGCACCTTGTATGTCCTTTCCAGCTCATTTTCGGTTTCCAACAGTCCTGGGTTGTTCTCGAGCAGGACTTCGACATTCTTTGCTTCTATTGCCGCCTGCTTGTTCTTCGCCTCAAGCGATGTCATGTTTCTCCGCAGCTTCTTGTCCTTGACTTGTTTCGGCCGTATGCGGTCGCCGCGCCCATATTGCTTTGTGGCTGATTCGGTGAACTCGGCGATCGCGCGGGTATCTTCGTCGTCTATGGGCGCTGCGTTTTGCGACTTGCGCCGCGGTTGCGCTGTGCTGGGCTTGGAGCCGCGTTCGGTGGCCATAATGCAGTTGCGGTGGCTGACAGCCTTTTGCGACAGTGGCAAACTTGATTCGCGTCGTAAGCTAGTTTTGTGACTGGGGAATCCACTGCATGTATTCGCTGAGAGTGTATGCGCAAAAGGTTCCTGGTCGCGAATGCCCCAATCCTAGAATTATTTCTGCCGGCGTTCACCGCCTCGAAATCTTGGCGACACTAGTGATGCAGCCGTAGACCTCAAAACTCCACGCCTCTATCACTGCACTTCTGTTCCGTTGAATGCATCTGAACTTCAATGCCATGTCCGCTGATTCCGTTCATGACTCCAGGGCGCGGTCATATATATCAAGGCTTGCAAGCGGTAACATCTTAGCCTGATATTAGCCCTGTGTCCCCCTACACAGGAGTTATGTTTGTGTGCCGACATCCTTCCTTTCGAGTGTTTCAAGGCCAGCACTGGGGTTGGAGGTGGCGTTGGAATTGGAGGAACCCTCGTTTTGTCTTTCGGGGCTTGCTGTAAGGTCTGTCGCCTCGGCATTGCTCGACATTTGAAGCTGAGGTAACGGTTGAGCGGCTGTTTGAGCTTGAGCATCTGCAGCCGCTTGAGCTTGCGCTTGAGCGTCAGCTGCTGCTTGAGCCTGGCGAAGCTGGAATGCAGCAGCGCGGGCACGCATTTTAGCCTTCCTGGCCTCTGATGGCTTCCCAGATTGTCCCTTGCGACCCATGGCAGTAGTTAAAGAGAGATTGGAAAAAGGTAGAGGACCTGGCTGGAGAAACTGGAGATGTAGCAGATTGTTGGACAGTTTCAAGGCTGTATGCTCAGTGTGTATGCTCAGGTGTTCGTACAGGACTCCAGACGATGACGCCGAGATCGCAGTATCACATGCTACGCATGTGTTGGGCAGCTGCAGCTTCTCTCACTGGCTCCTGCCTTCACCTTGAGTTCAGCCCAAACAAACAACGTGTACCCTTAGGCTTCGCTTAGGCATCTCTCTCTTATTCCCACCGCCGTACAGGGTCTCAGGGTCTCTCATCAACCCCATTCCACTCTCTCTCGTTCTCATACTTCACATACTACTCTCTAACACCAGTCGCCAACGATGGGAGGCCGCCGCAATGTGCACGCTTACAACCAGGACGAGATCGACAGGTACGTCCAGATAACATTTACTGGAAATGCCAACGACAGCGTGACTATTATTGAAACAACCCAGTGGCAGTCCAATTTGACGCGCTGCTAACTATTCTTCCAGGCTCCAGGGTATCCCGCTTCCCATGAAGATCAAATGCGGCCGGTGCCACAAGAACCTCCCTCAAGTCAAGTACTCCACCAAGCAGCTGACCGATGCACGACACCAAATCAAGACCTCAAGCAAGATCACCAAGCCCATCAACTGCCATAGTTGCACTGGACAGCAGAAGGTCGAGATCGAGTGCACCATGTGTGGCAAGACAAAGGGCTTGGAGGAGTTTGCGAAGTCTCAGCGCGCCAAGCCCGACACTGCCAAATGCTTCAAGTGTGTTGAGCTTCAGCTTGCTGATGAGGCCGTCGACGAAGACCGCTATGTGGAACCAGATAGAGCCTTTGTTCCGCCCGACCACTCCCAGGGTCAGTTTCCCGAATACTGGTCCGCAGCTACTAGTGAAACATCTTCTACTTATGTGAGTTTTCCATAAGGGCTGTCTATGGCCGTCATACTGACCTGTATAGGGAGATGATGAGTGGAAGACTGTTAACGGCATCAACCGACGAACCGAGCGCAAGGATGTTGAAGACGGAGGTATTGCGCTGTCGGCTGGCTTCCAGAAGGCTATGTCCATGAACGGTTCAGCGGACGAGAGCCTCATCGACACCGAATACTCCTACCCGGCTGGCCATGGGAACGCCAACACCGACAGCTGGAGCGAGGTCCGCACCAAGTCCTGGCACACCCAGTCCAATGCGGCTCCTAGTGCGAGCTCAGGCTTCAACCCCAACGCCTATCGTCGCTCGACTTCCTCCATCACCGGCTCGTCCCACACCTTCACCTCCAGCGTGGCTGAGCGATCTGACACTTCGGAGATCCGCCCCAATGGTTGGGCCAAGATTCGCGCTGCTCCTCGAGGTCCTCCTATGGTATGTACAACGATGAATCCTTCGGATCTTGAGTCTTGGCAAAAGCAATACTGACTATTTCATAGATGCCTATGGGTGATACTGTCCGACAGACGGGATCCACTGTCGATGCTTGGGACTCGGATGAGGAGGAAGACGAAGAAGACGAGGACGATGATGACAGTGACGACGACACAGTCATCTAGTCACTTGACCCCGGTTTATGGAGATCACAGAGATTGACAAGTTTGCACAACGGACAAGGTCCTGTTCTGCGAGGGGATGCGGGAGTTTGGATTGGACTGGCGTTTGATGTGTACATGGATTATTTGATTTAGCTGTGATCATGACGGCGAATGGTCCACCACGTGCTGTCCCAATCGGAAGAACGTACATAGTACTACAAAAGTTGAATTCTTGAATCGATGGCGTTGTGGATAGCCCTATCGCGCGACTGTGGTGATAGTGAAAGGAATGCCGTCAGGGGTAGACTAATCCGGAAAAAGCGACTAATTGCCACCACGTGATTGCGCGCCGTACCCCAACGCGCCTTCCTGTGCATGTCCCACCCCACTCACGCCCAGCGCAGTCGCACCACCACGACTGTACCGCAACACTTTCTTTCAAATAACGTTCGTTTCAATCGCTCTTACCGTAGGAAATAGATACAGGCATCATGTAAGTTGAGTTTCGCTATTCGACTTGATGAGCGCGCAAGACTGATGAGTGGCGACAGGAGCGGACGACGACCTAGAGGCGCAGGCATTCGGGGGCCGCACTCTGCCTTGACAGATTTTCTGGCCGTGAGTGACATCTGTTCTGGGGACAAGCATGCCCAACATCCGAGACTTGCGACATGAAGATCGAAAGCGGCTGGTTCTTGCTCGATAGCGGCTGCGCAAACCTCAGTGGGCGAGGCTTGAGAGAGACACTCGCTAATATCTCATTTTCAGGCGAACAACATCTCTGCAGCAGAGATTCGAGATTCGTACGAACAGCGCCGTCAACAAGCCGAGCGAGACGCAGCAGAAGCAGGAGACAATGGCGAGGGACCTTCAAACGCTGGTGAAGATGACGAAGATGTCGAGGAGGACCTACAAGCCGAATCCTCCGCCATGGCAGCCGAGCGCACCCGCAAACGTAAACGTAATCAAGACGAGGCCATAGCGAAGATTAAGAAGGGCAAGGCGGCGAAGAAGGCATCGAAGAAGAAGAGCAAGAAGAAGGGCTCAGACGATGAATCTGATTTTGAAGATGCGATGGACATGTACAAGAAGGCGAAGCCACTCCCTGGTCAATTGGAGAACTGCGAAATCTGCGATAAGCGATTTACCGTCACACCATACAGCAAAGCTGGTCCAGACGGTGGTCTCCTGTGCACACCATGTGGAAAAGAGATGGTCAAAGATGCGAAGGCAGAGAAGAAACTGGCTAAGCCCGTGGTGCGAAAGGGTCGCAGGAAGATTGAGAGCAACCGTCTTGATGGTATGACGCAGCGCGGCCCCAAGACACTTCAACAATTGTGTATCGAAAAGCTCGCGAAACATTCGGAGGACATTGACGAACTGGGAGAGATGCCAGAAGGTATCATGAACCGAATCAGCGAGATCTTCTCAAAGAAGCGAGCGATGAACTCCAACACGATGAAGCTGTTCCTCCAGTCAGACATGCAGTCAATCGCAATTCATGAGGCAGCATATCTCGAGACGGAGGACTACGACCAGATCTTTGCCGTTTGCCCAAATGTCAAGCGTCTGTCGCTGCGCAACTGCTGTCAGTTTAAGGACAGCAACATCGACTACATGAATGAGAAGGCAAAGGCACTGGAAGAGATACAGCTGCTAGGAGCCAATCTCGTCTCCAACGACAAATGGATCGAACTCTTCATTTCTCGGGGTCAAGACCTCAAGTCGCTAAAAGTCGAGTGGTTAGACGCCGCGTTCGACGATCAAGTAGTCGAGGCACTCTCCACCTTCTGCCCCAACCTTGAACGCCTCAAGATTGAGCGCTGCAAGAAGATCGGCCCGGACAGCATCGACGCCATTGCACACCTGAAGCATCTGAAGCATCTCACACTCCGCTTCTACGACCCCATCACCCGCGAGAAGCTCGTCCATCTAGTCGATTCGGTTGGCGATAACCTCCGCACCCTGTGCCTAGAGCACTTCCTAGACAACACAACAGAGCCCACCGATGACGTCCTCGAAGCCATCCACAACAAGTGTCATTATCTCAGCAAGTTCCGCTTCACAGAGAACAATGAGTGCACCGACGCTGGCTACGTGAAGCTCTTCACCAACTGGACCAACCCACCGCTCCACTACATCGACGTCAATTCAACCCGCGACCTAGACAACACAAACCCCGACGGACCCGAAGACGAGCCCATCGGCCTCGGGTCCAACGGCTTCCGCGCCCTAATGGCCCATTCGGGCTCGCGCCTCGAATTCCTAGACATATCCTCCTGCCGCCACATCTCGCACGCTACCTTTACAGAAATCTTCGACGGCAAGAAGGAATATCCTCATATCCGCGAAATCAACCTCTCCTTCTGTCCTGTCGTCGACACTGAGATCGTAGCTGGTGTCTTCCGGTCGTGTCCCGCCATCAAGAAGGTGGTCACTTTCGGCTGCTTCCAAGTCGCTGACGTGGTGGTGCCGCGGGGTATTGTGTTGATTGGAGCGCCGAGGGCACAGGATCAGATTGAGCAGTTTGGTGAGGTGGTGTTGGATTATCAGAGGGAGAATGAGGAGAGTATGGGGCATATGCGTGCTATGGGGCGTATTGTTCCTGTCGTGGGATAGATGTGTGTGGTGGGTTCTTCAAAAGCGGTGTATCGGCGCATGTATGGTATGGCGTACTGGGGCCTTTACGCGTTCATCGCTAGTGGTCATCACAGTGGGTATGAGAGCTTTTCCGTCGGTTGTGTGCGACATGATTTAGATACGTATAGATGTCAATCAGTACGCATAAGACTCTCTGCATTGAGTATGCGGATGCGCATGCGGATGCTAATAGATACATGATACATGGTACTCCTCAAACGCGACTATTACCCTCGCGCGGACTCCTCGCTTGCCCAAATCGTTAAATGGTAATAAGTAACAGCGTAGCTACGCGTATTCCCAGGTCGAACCGATGAGCTGAGTGGGACATACCTTGCCCTCTGCGCCCTCAGCGTAGATGTACTACGCCACTTTCTGTACCCCACTCATACCTTGCTCAACCAGATCATGAACCCAAATTGCACCACATAGCTATACACAAACAAAAACTGCGTCCTCCTCGACTTCTGACCAGTCTTGATATCCTGAGGATATCCCACGGGAGCAGGAGCGCCAAAGGCGTCTTGTGGTTTGTTGTCGGGCAACAGCACGTATTTCAGGCTCCTCAACAAGAAGAACGAGTTCGCGCTGAAGCAATAAAGGAATATGACCCAGCCGACCCACGAGCTACTGAAACCGATCCAATTGGCCAAATTGGTGATGAGCAGAGACACGATGACGTGGACGAACTTGTAGCCGCTGTATGCGACGAGGTCGAGGAGTTGCGAGGAGCTGCTGATGGCGAGGAGGAAGGTGCCGGTTCGGATGATGAGGATCTCGAGTAAGGTGACGGCGATTGCGACGGTAGCGGTCTTGCCTAGGAGTTCGGGGTTGAAGGCGCCGCGTAGACCTGCGAAGAGTGTCGATAGCAGAATGTAGGTCACCAGGGCCATGGTGGGTATGTACATGTCTGGTGAGTTGACATCTTCTCGCGGAGGTTGGTATAGGAGTGCGGCGGAGGCTGAGGGATCGGCCGTGTGTTGCCGTTGGCGCGACCAGGGACGGTGCCACCATGGGAAGAGGATGATGCGTAGTTTGTTGAGGACGTAGGAATTTGTGACATTGAAGTAGTGCTTCAGTGCGGATACTGAGACAAGGCGTCCTAGCTGAGATGTTGTTAGCAAGCTGTTCGAGAATAGAGAGCCTGCGCTGTGTATTCCAGACATACGTTCTGTTCCATGTAGTGCTGCCCAGCGTCCACGGCGCTCTTTCCCATCTGGAACCCTAACTGGGCAGTCGGGTCGTTGATGAAGCCTCCGAACGACGGATGCACGCCATATCCGCCTTGCTGAGGCGGCATACCTCCTGCCTGTGATCCGTAGCCATAGCCGCTCTGGGGTTGTGAAGGGGGTTGCGGGGGAGGTGGTGACCGGAGTTGGGGAACCGTGGAAACGTGTTGTGGGACGGGGTGATGTACTTGATATAGTCAGTACATGGCATCTACAGGAGGCATGATGGGACGCGTCTTAGTACGTACAAGGTGGTGAATGCGCCGGTGGTGGGTTGCCGTAGTTGGGGCGCTGCATGGCTGCGCGTCGGGGCGATGGTGGGTGTAGCGAGTGCGGTGTCTAGAGGAATGAAAAAGACGAAGGAGCCCGAGTTTTGTGATGCGCAATTGGACACGTCGCCGTCAATGTTGGTTGAATTTCTGCCTTGAGCTGCGGTGTCGTTGGCACCTCCGAATTCCGACCATCTGGCAAGAGCGTGCACGGCCCGTCGTCATATCCCACATGTGCCCGCCGCACCACCACCACGTCTCCCTTCCGCAACCTTCCCGCCGCCTTTCACCCCCGCCATGTTGGATACCTTCGAGATATTGACTACTTCCGGCGTAGTCCTGTGGTCGCGCACATATGTCCCGGTCGGCGCAAACGTCATCAACAGTTTAATCCGGGATGTCTTCATCGAGGAGCGCGTGCAACCTCACGCCGAGGATGCCGGCGCCAAACCTACCTACAAGAAGGAGGGATACACTCTGAAGTGGACGGCGGCGAAGGATCTTGGCCTTATCTTTGTGGTATGAACAAAGTCCTCGTTCCACCAATGCATCGAGATAGGACCACGGCGCAATGCGACGTAGATATGCGCAAGAGCTGACCGTGCCATAGGCCGTCTATCAAAGTCTAGTACACTTGACATGGGTCGACAAGCTCCTCGACAACGTGCGCGCACTCTTCGTCGGCCTGTATGGCGAGCAGCTGAAGACGGAGCACAGCAGTGTGGTCAACTGCGACAAATTCGGCGCCTACTTCGACCGACAGATGCATGACTTGGAAGGTGCCAGCGACTCAGGCGCACCAAGTATCAAGCTCACGACTCCCGAATCGAGTACGGATAACGATAGCGCCGACGAAAGCGTGCCTAAGCCAACGGCATTACAGAAACCACAGCAGTCCTTGTACGATACGAGCGCCGATTCAACACCAGTGCCCACGCCAGATACATCGAGGCCTACTACACCGGCGCAAAGTCAGCTTTTGACTGGAAAGGCAAGACCGTTCGGAGGCAAGATGTCACGGCGAGACAAGAAGAAGGCCTCGGCGTTCAGCTCAGCACCAGTGTCATCGGGTGACGAAGCATCAGCGAAGAAGAAGGGCAGGGGCTCAGCCAAAAAAGGCAGAGTGTGGGGCGAATTCGGGGCCGAAGAACAGGACGACTCTGTGCTCGACTACTCGCAATCAGACATCCAGGGCGATGCCTCTGGGAACGAGGCGCTTGAGGAGATCCGACCAGAGACATGGGGCCACAAGACAAAGAAGGGCGAGTTCGTGCTCAAAGATCTTGATGAAGAGATGGACGAGATAATCGCAGCACAAAACGCGAAGAAGGACAAGGAGACACCCGCTGCCTCTGGCGGGCTAGTCGGTTCCAGTTTGGGTGCCATTGGCGGCCTGTTCAGGAACGTGGTTGGCGGCAAGACACTCACCAAGGAGGATTTGGCAAAACCACTTAAGGGAATGGAACAGCACCTACTTCGCAAGAATGTGGCTCTCGAAGCTGCAGTGCGACTATGTGAGAGCGTCGAGCGCGATCTCGTGGGCATGAAGACTCCTAGCTTTACCAGTCAGTTGACACTCCTATTCCTTACACCCAGCTACTAACTATCGTAATAGCAATCGAAACGACCCTCAAATCCTCTATGGAGAAAGCTCTTACCAAGATGCTTACCCCTACGTCCTCCCTAGACCTCCTCCGCGAAATCCAACACACCAACGCCACAACATCTCGTCCCTACGTTATCTCAATTGTCGGTGTAAACGGCGTCGGAAAGTCGACAAACCTATCCAAGATCGCCTTTTTCCTGCTGCAAAACCACCACCGCGTGCTCATCGCAGCAGCGGATACATTCCGTTCTGGCGCTGTGGAGCAACTACGCGTACACGTAGATAGATTGAAGGAGCTATCGCAAAGAGAAGGAGGTCAGGTCGATTTGTTCGAAAAGGGCTATGGCAAAGATGCTGCCAACATTGCAGCGGATGCCGTTACTTTTGCCTCGAAGAACAGCTTCAACGTGGTGCTCATCGACACCGCTGGTCGCCGACACAACGACCAACGTCTCATGTCTTCCCTTGAGAAATTCGGCAAGCTAGCCAACCCAGACAAGATCCTCATGGTTGGAGAAGCGCTTGTCGGCACAGACTCTGTGGCACAGGCACGCAACTTCAATGCTTCTTTTGGCGTGGGGAGAAACCTCGATGGATTTATCATCTCAAAATGCGATACCGTCGGCGATATGGTGGGTACATTGGTGTCGATGGTGCACGCGACAGGCATTCCAGTGGTATTCTTGGGTACCGGGCAACATTACAGTGATCTAAGGACACTTAATGTTAGTGCCATTACGAGACTGCTCATGAGCTAAGTTTTCTACGGATTATCGGAGCCCTGTATTATAGTCTATCAATTCTAGTTAATAATGAATCTCTGACCAGAGTGGGAAATCGCAACGTAAGAACCCACTGTTCGCAAGTTGAATGCCAATGCAAATCCATGTCCAGTCAAGCTTCAAGCGTGACTAGTGACCCACACACCCCATTGTGGCGCCTGGAGAAAACCTGATCTTCATCCCATTGAAGCTTAGATGTGGCTAAGTCACTGCGCCATAACCGTTTTGGCAGAATTTGGCTGTAAGGCCCGCCCGTACACATACACTCGCAAAAGATCCTCACACGATGTCAACGACGATGTTGTTGGCCAGCGCTGCACGGAAATTGCCGTTGAACGGCAAAAACGGCAGGCTAGGTGTAATGGAGCAATGCCCAGCAGCTCTTGTTGAATGCATGACCTTGTTTTGCAGAGATTGTGCGAGTTTCGCGTTGGGCAAATGACGACACAGACGCTCGTCCCCGCGTGCGCCTTCGACGTTCACGCCTCCCAAGCTTTACAGCATGCGCGCTATCGTCTTGGATCGACGTAACCGGTAGGCTAGACCATCCTCCAGCCTCTAACCAACCTGCGTTCCAGCCTCCGGCCTCGCGCGACTTGCCCCTGGTCCATCTTGTTTGGTAGAGCATGCGACTAGTCGGAACGCGTGTGCCGACCATGTACTATGACATTGAATGTTTATGGGGAAACGCCAGAGTCTGGGTGCTATGATGCAAGCGCCGTTATGGAAGGTGTAACCAGGGCCGATACATCAAAGGCAGCTCGACCTGCTAAAACCACACACTGAAAACGACACCCTCGTTTCGTGGCCTCATTCACATCCTCGACGTCGCGCACCATGTCTTCACCCAGCGCGTCTTCGCGGTCGGGTAACCACCGCAGCAGCTCTTCGTCTGTGTCTGCTTTGTATTCGACGCTGGTACCATGTATCGTGGTCTCTGGAATCCTTGTGGGAGCTTTCTTGCTATTGCGAGCAAAACAGAGGCGTCTATACGCACCACGAACGTTCCACGATGCGCTTTTCGAAGAGTACGTTTCATCACATATCTACCTCTACATCTTCCATCGAGACTGACAAAGAATACAGTGAGAAGACTCCATCCGCGGGTTCGAGCAAATTCGGCTGGATCAAGAAGTTCATGCATATCAGTGATGAATACGTCCTCAACCACCACTCCCTCGATGCCTACCTCTACATGCGCTTCCTCAAGGTGCTTACACTCATGGCCTTTGTCGGTGCTATCATCACTTGGCCTGTGCTATTCCCTGTCAATGCCACTGGCGGAGGTGGTGAATCTGGCCTGGACATCATCAGCTTTTCCAATGTTGAAAACGACGTTCGCTACTTTGCCCATGCGCTCATGGCCTGGGTCTTCTTCGGCTGGGTCTTGTTCCTAATCGGAAGGGAGATGTTATACCTTGTCAAGGTGCGAAAGGCCTACCTATTGTCCACCTGGAATGCGAGTCGTATTTCGCAACGAACGGTCCTCTTCACCGACGTACCGGAGAAGGATCTATCTCTCGAGAGTTTACACACCGCGTTCCCGCAAGTCGCGCAGATCTGGTTGGTACCTGACGTCAACGACCTAGAAGATGACGTTGAAGAACTCGAAGAGAATGTACCCAAGCTGGAGGCCAGCGAGATCAAGTTCATGTCAGCTGTCACTAAGCAGCAGCAGAAGAAGGGCAGCGAGAAGAACGCGACCTACGACAAGGCATTGCGACCGACGCACAAGCTGAAGCCCCTCATTGGACACAAGGTCGACTCCATTGGCTACTACCGGAACCAGATCAAGGAGCTGCTACCCAAGATCCAATCGGCTCAACAGTCCCATCTCGCTGGCCGGGAGAAGCTTGCTAGTGCTGTCTTCATCGAATTCGATACCATGGCCGCCGCCGAAGCCGCTTTCAACGAACACCAACATCGCAGACCAGCAAGCTTTGAATCCCGCCAGATGGGTGTCTTACCTGATGAGATTGTCTGGAAGAACCTCGGCATGGGCTCTAAGAACAGAAAACTCCGCCATATCCTTGCGAATATCTTCATTGCGCTTCTGATTATGTTCTGGGCCATTCCTGTTGCGATTGTTGGTATCATCAGCAACGTCAACTATCTTACAGAGAACGTGCCGTTCTTGGCATGGATTGACTCCATTCCTGGACCTATCCTTGGTGTAGTCACTGGACTTTTGCCTACCATTCTTCTCGCTATACTGATGGCATTGGTGCCTATTATCTGCCGCTGTAAGTCATTCTTAAGCTCCTTACTCCAAATGCATACTGACAAATTATAGTCGTCGCCAAACTTGCAGGAGCAGTAACTCTGTCCGAAGTCGAGCAGCAGACCCAAACCTGGTACTTTGCATTCCAAGTCATTCAAGTCTTCCTCATCACGACTTTCACCTCCAGCGCCACCGCCGTCGCCAGCCAAATCGTTAGCAATCCGGCATCGGCTGTCTCACTACTGTCGAAGAATCTTCCCAAGGCTTCCAACTTCTATATCTCGTACTTCATTCTGTATGGACTTGCCAACGCTGCAAGGTACCTTTTCAACCTGATGGGACTGGTGGGCGTGTTCATCCTGAGCAAGTTCGCCAAAACACCGAGAAAGAAGTACATGCGCTACGTGTCTTTCACGGAGCCATCTTGGGGAGCGGAGTACCCGAAGTGGACCAACTTGGGCGTCATCGCGATATCATACGCCTGCATCGCGCCACTCGTTTTGGGCTTCGCGACACTCGGTATCGGGTTCATCTACTTGGCCTACCGTTACAACATGATCTACGTCCACGACACCCACGTTGACACCAAGGGTGGCTTCTATGCTCGCGCGCTAGAGCAGCTCATGGTGGGTGTCTACCTTGGAGAGCTTTGTCTCTTGGGTCTCTTCGGTATCGGCATCGGCAACAGTGTCACATCTGCTGGTCCTACGGTGCTCCAGATAGTGCTGATCGTAGCAACCATCATCTTCCACGTCATGATGAAGCGCAAGATCAAGCAGATGAACTTGCTCGATGACTCGAACCACCCTCAACAGCACAACGACGCTGAAAGACATTCGGAAGGTAATGGCATGCACCCTGGGTACAACAACGTCAAACGCTCGCGCGAGGACAGCAGGCGATCTGAGCAAGCTCTTGTGTCTGGCTACAGAGAGGAAAGCCGCCAGTACGCCGGTGAGCAAGGTGCTGGCATGGCTCCTCCGTCGAACGCCCCGCCACAACGATCTCTACTCAAGAAGATGTTCTCCCCGCATACACTTTCCGTCAGCGAGATCTCCTCCTCTTTGATCACACGCTTCCGCCATCCTGTACCAGCCTACACTCAGCAGGACGTTCTCGAAGCCTACCTACACCCCGCTTTGGCGCAACGCGAAGAAGTCATCTGGCTCGCGAGAGATCAGGCTGGCGTCAGCAAGAACGAGGTTGCGGAGCTGACTGAGAGTTTGGGAAGCTATGGCGTCGAGGTCACGGATGAGGGCGCAATAATGAATGAGAAGGGCAAGGTCGAGTGGGACGACAACAGCGTGAGGCAAGCGCCTCTTTGGGATCATAAGGTTGTTTATTAGGGAGTCTCATTTGTTGCAACGAAGGAAAGGACGACGACGATGTTTACGCGACACTATTAATTTGTATTATACCCTTAGCTGACACGATAATATACTCGATCTGTACACTTCACGTCCTGGCACCATACCGCAGTCGAGATTCCAGCCGCTCTCAACCCACACCGCCAATATTACTCGTGGAAAGTCGCCCCGGGCTCGAGCGCCAAAGCCAGAAAAGGCCTCAGGTACGATGACAGCAAATGTGGGGGAATTGGGACTACACTCAATCTGGTGCGGTGCCTGAGAGGCTTGCTGTGCATAAAAAGCAGCAAGTCCACTATTTCTATGCCGGACGCTCTCCGGTCACCGCCTAGTGGACCGCCTAGTGCAACGCAACGAACAATAAACAAAAGCTATGACGTCTTTGAACCGGAAACCTAGAAATTGGGGTTGCCAACTTCCAAGTACCTAGTAGCTGGTATATGAAGGTGTCGTGTTGAAGCTGGGGTATTGAATCATTTCTTGCTACACAGCTTTGTACTGTTACAAACTACCATACCACTTAATCTTTTTTTTTTTTTCGAATCTACGAATTGAACATCATGCCTCGCAACGGAGACGGATCTAGCGACAATGGCCCAATTGAGGGTCAAGAACTTCTTCACGGAGCTTCTGGTGATGTACATCTTCCAATGATGAGAAGACTGAACAACGACTAACACGTGACCAACAGAAAACCCTCCAACACACCAAGCACGTAGCCCCCATGCCCGAAGTCGAAGCAGGAGACGGTAAGAAAAAAAACCCCCAAACTTGCCCAAACCCATCCATCTCACATAACTAACGCCCCACCTCAGCCCTCCCCGGAATGGGTGCCGGCGGCGCCGCAGCCCCCATCGCCGACAACGCCGAAGAATTCGGCGTCAACGAGCCCAAAAAGGACCCTCTGGACGAAGAAGAAGACTCCTCCGCCCAAGACCCGCTCCCACCCAAGAAAGACACCTCATCCTCGAAGAAGCGCACAGAACCGCACCACAGCGCCACCTCGCCCGAGCGCTCGCAGCTGGACCAAAAGTTCACAAAGCTAGATAGAGACGAAGTGGATATCTCGACGTCGTCGAGCAAGGGGCAGGAGATGGATGCGAGGGCGCAGCGTGTGGCTGATGCTGTGGGGAAGAGTAAGGGTGCGGGGGATGAGGTTGTGAGGAAGAATGGGGGGCATGCTGATGTGGAGGAGTTGCATGGTGCGACGAGCTTGGAGAGTGGGGATCGGAGTATGGATGGGAAGAGCGGTGGGGCGAAGAAGGGCGGGCAGGATGAGAAGAGTGGAAGTGGAGGTGGGAAGGGGGGTAAGGGTGATGCGGAGGGTGTGGAAGCGCATTTGGGGGATAAGGTGCAGAGGGAGCAGGCTAAGAAGTTTGGTGTTAACCTTGATAATTAGTTTGGAAGATTGAGGAGATCCGAGTTGAGGTAATGGATACCAAATCATGTTATATGCATTCTTTGCACGTGGTCGTGATGTATCGTCGTATTGTGGAGACAATGTCGAACAGTTCCAGCACCCAACCATTTCTAATCTGTCTCGCCCACTTAGAGCATGGAGCTCATTACACCCATGATAGCGAAGGCCGACCAGACGGCCCACGCACTTCCTCTTACGCTCGCAGCAGCACCTTCGAACTCGGGCAGCGTATTGTTACTATGCCCACCAGGCATAGTACCATTCCCACCACTCTCGGCGCGGCACTTTGCAATAACCTCCGGAAACAACGCAGTAGTATTCGCATCGACAACAAGGTACTGGCAAATCTCCGCCGAGCCATCCAGAACCGCATCGACGTACTCCTCGGTGCAAGAGCTGAGATCCCAGGTGTAGCAGTATGTCAGCCTGTCGCTGGTGAAAGCGTCGAATTGCACATCAGGGTCTGGGCGGCCAGTGCTCATGTATGTGCTGCTCTCTTCCGTTCCAGATGTTGATTCGGTACCAGTAGCAATGTCGAGATTGAACAGCGCGCGCGTGAAGATCTTGAAAGCGGTTTCGGGCTGGTAGGCTGGAATCGCGTGACCGGCTTGGTACGTGCGGATGTAGCTCAAGTTACCGTATTGACGAACGAGGCCACCGACGTAGGAGTCGTTGGTCTGGATCTCGGCGTATCGTGCGGAGGCATAGCCAGCTGAACCAGTCCAGTTGATTGCCTTGGCGACGGCATCACCGCCAGCCCAGGGGCAGGCAAAGTCTAGGTCTCCGTAAACGAGTGAGACTTTGATGCCGTTGTCGAGCAGGAAACCAAGGTCGTCGAGCCAGTTGTCACGTGGGTAATCACCAATGTCGCGGTATGCGGAAGAGGCTTGGGGCGAGCTGCCTGTCCAGTTCAGTGGTACGCCGAGTTCAGCTTGTACCCATTCGCGGTTCAAGTAACCCTCGTGAAATGGCGGTGGGAATGGAGGTGGTGACGGGGTCGAGATGTCGTAGTAGTCTCGGCCTGCGTACTGGTTGTACGGGCTGACAATTTCCGCGCGACAGAACGATTCTGCGTCTTCGCAAATTTCGTTTACACCAGCATCGATACCCAGGTTCTCGGGGTCGTCTTGTCTAGCGGCATCGCGGCAGTTCTGGATGCGCTCGAGACATTCTGGCACTGCTTCAACCATGGCGTTGTATGTCGTCTCGTTGACGGCTTCGATACCGTATCCGTTTTGACGGAAGGCTTGCTGGGGGTAGTAAGGGTACTGCACGTAACGATCAACGCATCCGGAGATGAGAAGCAGGGTATCAAGGTGCATAATGTAGCCCTCTTCGCCAAGGGTTCCGTTCTCGATGCGCTGATTCTGTTCTTCCCAGAAGGACATCATGGCGGGGCCGTAGCGTCCGCCATACGATTGAGCTGCAAGACTGATGCGGGTGTCATTTGGAAGGTAGTGGGGGAACTCTTGGAACCAAGCTTGCGCAAATTCCCATGCAGCTACGGCTCCGTTCACACTGCCAAAAGCGGTGTTGTTTGGCTCGCGACTGGGGAATGTTCCCGTGAGCAAAGTGGTGTTCTGCTCAGGCACGGTTGAAGTCTCGTTGAGAAGCGTGACTTCGCCGGTAACAAGGTTGCGAGTGATGTTCTGTAGGGTGTCATAGGAGCTGCGAGCAGGAGTCAACAAACAATTCCTCGAGCTAGGGAGCAATATAATACTTACAAGCCAACTTGAACCGGTTGGTCAAGATAGAGCATGTTCGAGGCTCTGTTCCAACTCCATTCCGCCGGACGCGTAGAGTTTGAATCGGGGTTCGCATAGCATGGTCCATTCTCTTCAAGGATACCATACATGGAAGAGGAACCCGGCCCTCCATTCAGCCATATGGTAAGCGGCGCATTCGTCGGATCCTCACGAGCTTCAAAGAACCAAAAGAACTAGTATGCATTGGTAAGTGAGAGCTATGTATGCTTTGGACCTGCACTCACGGTGTTGATCGGGTAATCCTGTCCTTGGCCCAAGTCCGCGGTTCCCGGAGGCAGATAGACGTGGCCGGAGTAGGACTTAACACCGGGAGTGGTTTCGCAAAGCGAGTTCTAGTATGTACATATTAGATAAGAAGCGTTGCCGATTGCTAAATCGCACGAACCTCCTTGAAGGTGATTTTCACACCATCTCCAAAGCGCGACTCTAAAACTTTGAGACCCGCGGGCTCCGCTGGAAATTGAGCCAAGCCGGGCGCGGCGGAAACCAGCAACGCGACGGCTGCAGAACGAATGGTAGGAAGCATTGCGAGGCTGTCAATCTTGAGGCTCCAGGAATCCGAAGCCCATCAAGGTTTATGTATGCGCCCGACGGTACCATCGATGCCAATGGCTTCCAAGCTTGTGTTCATCCTCGCAAGCCGTGTTATCGGCTTTACAATCAGGCATCGTTGTGCGATACAGGCTTGGCGCTGGCTTGGAGTACATTCAAAGTGGGAGCGTTGAACTTTGTTTGACTACATCAGGAAGGTGGAAGGGGTGGTCGCCAAGTACCAAGTCTCGTCGTGAGCGGGGTGTTGTTGTTGCGCGCGGTAGTGCGAGCCGAGCCTCGTCATCGTGCTGTAGCGACGAAATACTTCAATAACCTGTCATTGTTCAATTCGACTACAAGCCGTAAACAGCAACTCCGGTCCTCAACACTGTAGTGTGTTTTCCGGCATTTTCCGCATGAGAACCGTCGCGTTTCATCACCCGAAGTATGGCTTCCCGCGTTTACTCGTTCATCGGGCCGTCGGAGCTAAAAAAGTTACTTCAGAGCCTGCTTATCCATGTGCTCAATATGAGATTGAAGCACGGCTGAGCCTATGTCGGAGTAAATAGTCTTCAGTTTCGATCGGAGATGAAAGGCCCCAAAACACTTCTTGTGCAGAGTTAGACCGCCATTGTTTTTGAAGGTCTCCGCCGTAACGTTTACAGGATCCCAACTAGACCGCCGGATATGTGCTGCCATACCTGTATAGTCATGTGATTCGAAAGTCAAAATCTGGGCAGAGTGCGCGAGATCGTACAACTTTTGGATGCTGAAGGGAGTTTCGGAAGCTCTCCGTCGTGCTGGGTAGAGATCATTTTCCAAGAGGAAAGAGATGAAGGAACCCAGAACCATGGCTCGACATTTGGGCTCCCATGATTCATCGACCTGACAGACATACACGTGTATGATATCGTCTAGAATATCGTAGAGGACATCCAGCATAGCCGAAAGTGTAGCTTCCCTAATTTGCAACATGCGCTCTTGAAGGTTGGTCAGCATATCTGGACGAATGTTTCGATTGGGACTGAGATTCTCATACCCAGAAGCCCTGGAGGCATATACTTTGGAAGCTTTTGGCCATCATCCATGATGGCATTCCCGTCGTCATCAAGCCCGATCTTCTTCACTGTAAACCGGGTAAGACGCTGGAAGCTGTCCTTGTAGCCAAAAGTCCAGGCAACATAGAACCAGCCGGGATCGCATCGTTCTCCGGAGTCAGTATCGGGATAGTGGCATTGCGCCCATCCGTAGAGATCCAGGAACGGCCGAACGAGCTTGACAATGTCGTATCTAGCGCACACAACGGCGAGCTCGAGTAAGGCATCGATTGTAAGGCCGTCTTTTCGGGGTATCTCGTGGAAGCGCAGATGAGCGATTCGAAGTGCAATGTACAACGCATCTACTTCGTCGTCCCGGAGCGGGACCTCAATGGCACCGTTTTCTTTCCGATGTCGCTCGAACATTGCTTTCCATACCGGGCTCGCCAAGGTCATGGCTGTCGAAGATACCTGGACCGGCTGAAGGCCAGCTGAATCGGTGCCGACCAATAGGGTGGCGTCGCCGCTATCGTCGAGAACAATAGTCGGCTGCAACTCCGACATATCGACATGTCTGTCCTCCACCGATGCAGCTACATCTTCCGGCGTGTCGACCGTGCACTGTACTGCAGGTGTTATTCTCTCAGGGGTAGGACGCGCTCGGGAAAGGAAGCTAGACCACATGATCCGGCCTCGCGCTTGCTGAGACGAATGATGATGTCCTGCGGTGGCCAAGGTGACGTCGCCAATTGTGTAATTCCGGTTGGAGTGTGAGTGTGTGGCAAGCTGGCTACGCGTGCAATGATGTGCACGCGTCCCGAGGTCGGTGCACCGTAGACGCGTCGGTGATCGCGAGGCTAAAGGACGCTAGTGAGAAGAGGTTTCAGATGTTCGTTTTTTCAGCGCAAACAAAGACAGAACAGCCCTTCGACAGCTACCCCAGCAGGCTTCCAATTTTACTTTCGCGCGCTGCCGCCAGCCGCCACACTTCGATTGAGGCGATGCGGGTCCATGCCAACCTTGGAGAGGTCAGCCTCGCCGAGTCGTAGCCGACGCCTGATGCTTCCACAACAGGACTCGCCCCGTACGATCCTAGATGGACGGATTGTACACCCTGTGTATTCGTGCGATCCAGCCTCGCCGACATGTGACGACAATGCTACAGCACAGCGCCTCATAGCTTCCAACCATATGGAACACGCGGAATCATGCCGAACGTCGGTTTTGGCACGATCATTCGCGGCGCGACCCAATCTCCGCAGTAGTATATCCACAATAATTATACTTCGATGACCGTTCGACCCTTCAGTCATCTGGCAGCATTGCGGTTTGAGCAGAGCTCTATGGACGGCGATCTCCGTGGCCACTAAGCTTTGATACAACAGAATGTCGAGCGGGCGCAGCAGGTTGTACCATGCATGTTGCGTGCTTGCTTCCCACACCGCGCAGCTACACGTAACACAACGACAGTTTCTGGCGAGGTGCAAAGTGGTGTTTATTGATCAAAGTCACCATGGCCTTCAGTAACGAATCAACGGATGAGCACGCCAGGGTCTCGATCCCTATCATATCCTACCCGTGCCCCGGGTCGCCCAGAGCGAACGACATGTGACCAAGCCACTGACTCCATATGAAGCTGGTCGTGCGCCAGATGTGGCCTGTCTCGGCTGTAAGAATCGATGTGCATCACCCTTTCGCTCAAAAGATTAACACTAGATGACTCGATCTGGGACCACTGCACGCGTAATGCGCATTCGCCGACGTACGTTGCGGTCAAATCCGATGCCATGTCGAACGACTGTCTATGCATATGAAAGCTCGACTCGGTGTTGCACACATCTCCAGCGCATACTACCATTGCAAGGGCGGGCAGGCCTTATACGTCTGGTGTTCTTTGGGCACGACACGGCTACTTACGGTTATGGGTGCAGTCTGAGAGAGATTCGTCATCGCATTGGCAAAATCCAGACGAGCAGGAGGACCACATGTCATCTGACACCTACGCCTCAGGCTCAAGGCATCCAAACACCGCATTTACCCGTTGTATCGGATCAGAACACCTCATACCGGCCAAATATCACCCTCCATAGATGAGGTTGGATCGCGGAAGATACAGGTCGTTTTCTAAACTGCCGATCCAGATTGCGTCACAACTGCATATCCGATAGAGTTCTACTCTGGGTCGATCCAATGCAAGTACGCGGTTACACAGTGTTTGCAAAGACTAAAGCAGATGTTGAAGTGACTGCGTCTCGAACACGATGCAAAGCATGTTGCATCAAGAGGCGGATGAACCGGAACGAGTCAGCGTCTTGGGCTTCATCGGGGTCATTAGCAAGGACCTCATGGCCGTGCACGATGATCTCCTCATGTTTAGAATGCTCGAAGCGAAACTTTATCACAGCATCGTCGAATCACGACAGGTTTCAAGCGTTCGAGGTCCAAAATACACGTAACGTATATTCCACGCTGCTGCGATTTCTTCACAGCTGACGAATTAGAAGAGTACCATCGTCTCCCGACGAGTGGTAGACAAGATCCGGTTCAGCTACACAAATCTACGGGCTAACCGGTGGCTTAGCTTCCGCTTTGGCCTGTCCGGTTTGTCGGGTCTCATACCTCATGGTGATCATAGCTGCATGTTAGCGCAGCAACACCACTGTTGACACGATGGACACGAGTGGTACCCAATCGGCACAGGCACATGGCATGTTACCATGCCGGTAGCCTAGCGAGTATGATCAGCGCATCACACCGCCCAGTAACAGTTGAACCGACACATCGGACACATTCTACGCCACAAAAAGCTTCCATGACTGAGCCCGTAGCGTCCGTGTGGTAAAGCATGCACTCGATTGCATTGGTCGCAACTCATGTCACCGGAGATGGCGACAGCCCGCTTTCGTCCAGTACCGTCCCCATTACCTGTCAATGCAACTCGCAGAGCCTGCAAGCATCAACTAGTCGATGTCTTTTCATCATGTTCAACGACCAGCAAGAATGTCAATCTCAACGTCATAGGAGCACATACCGGGTGCGCCCTATCACAGAAGCCGACATGCAAGGACGTTGAGCTAACCGCAAACCAGTGAGCGTGGGAGCCCTGACTACTAGACGTTCGGTACCAGTCTATGGCTTCAGCTTCTGAATCCACTTTCAAACCCCCACCGATTGTCGAGTGCGTCTCTAGATCTCATTGTCTCGGCATCGGCAAGAAAATCTACATCCCAAATCGGGTTTGCGCGGACTGTCTTCAACGACACGATCCACAACAATTGCGAGTTTGGGCTGACGCCAACACTGTTGCCTTGCAACTCATCAACGAAGAAACTGCGCGCAAGCACATTCTGAAGCGCAACATCGAAGCTCGTGGTCGCTATCTCTGCGCCTTTGAGGATCCGGATTTTCAGCACTGCAGGTGGCGACTACATGACCTGAACCTCCGCGGCACTCGCCTGGACTGCCCTTCTGTCCGCAAGAAAGGTACTGCGTGTACCAGGTGTTGGAGAAGGCGTTTGCGGAAGATCAGAATCGCCCAGTTCTTCACGCCGACGGGCCTATGCCATGAAGAAGCAGACAAACTGGTGACAAGGTCGGCAGGTTCGGAGGAGGGCAGTGAGGAGTCGGACGATGACGTGGAAGGCTACAACACAATAACGAGTTGAAGCCATACCAGATCCTGACCTGGTAAGTCGCTCTGCTAGGTTGTCGGCCACGCTAACAGATAAGGTGTACCACTGTACGACCTGCTTGTCATGCTAGCACCGCCGCCGAAGCCACACTGTGCATTCGGTACCGCTTGTGGCTCACGTCCAGGAGGACAAGAACAAGGAACAGACATATGTTCATGGTGCAAGAACATGAGCTTCGACGCACTGTACAAGCAGGCCGAAGCACATCCAGACAAGCCGTTGCTGAGGTACCGCATCGATGTCTACAGGCACCAGCTTGAGCGCGACAGCTCCGAACGCATCAGAAAAGGCTGGACAAATCTCTGCGCCTGCAAAGACCCAGAATTCCGCTTCTCAGCATGGCGCAACGACTTCAACCCCCAAGATTCTCGCCTCTGCGGCACAGTTCGGCATCGCGGACAGCTGTGTGCACGATGCTACCGCAAAGCACAAGAGCAAGCCTGCCATTGGCTTTCGGAATTCGATGGTGACCGAGTGGGGTTTCCGTGTGTCTTCGAGGACCCACGGCTAAGACGGCCCGTCGACAGCAACTGGAAGATTGGACCGCGGAATCAGCAGGGTGAGGCGGACCCAAGCTGGGAAAAGGATCCAAGGAGAGATGGACGCTGTGACAGGACGAGGTTTAGGAATCAGCTTTGCCAGAAGTGCTTCAATCGTATGTGCGAGATTCGAGGGTTTGGTCGGTACTTCGATACGGAGTGGGGCATACTGCGCCGAAACTATGGGGTGTGATGGCAGCGCTATCGACGAACCGATCTGAGTCAATCATCTCGTCGAGTATCCTCAATACGTTTTCCGTACGCCTCAGATGAGGTCCGATCACATCCCCGGGTCGGCACACGAGCTTATCATCGACGAACGACAATGAGTTCTCCGAACATGCGACACTACCACAATGAGTTCTCCGAACATGCGACACTACCACACCTACGGCTACTGCTTCTGGTGCTCACCTTTGGCACGGAACTAGAGGCAGGCAGCCCCTTATAGCTTTATCGTATTCACAGTGCGATTGATAAGACGACACGACTAGTGCTTATAGCACATTCCTCCGCATCGGAATGCCAAACAGCAACGTCGACACACAAGAAACGGCACATTGCAAGGGAGCCGCAAGCCGTTTCGCTTACTGGATGCTACAATCGCTTCCCAAAACAAGCGCATCGAGACAAAGAAGTTCAATCAACCCCCGGGATATACCAACGCGAAGATAGAACCCAAAAGGCATATTGTCTCCGCTGGTAGCAGCGCTCAGATGCAGGCGCATAGGAGTAAAAGTCGCGGCTGAGTCGGGCTTTGCAGTAGCATACCTTACATCCCTTCTGAACGGCCTTTTCCTTAAAGTTTCGGTAACGACCATTGTCGCAAGAAGGAACTAGAAAGTGGTCGACTATCGGTGTTATACTTCTAGTCTGGAGGCTTGCAGGCCAACTCTATTGCTAATCGATATGGACAAAGTGCGTTGGGATGTAGGGAAAGGACGCCTGTATGGTTGTGGCTGACTGTATATATCACGACAGTGATAGTTCTCGCTGTCTTTTATCTGAGAGTGTATTGGTATAGGAATTGGTCGGATTGCTGGAAGTCGCTCGCGTATGGATGTTTGAATCCAACCCGAACCGCGGTACCCATGGACCCTTATGAAACTACTATCTTCGCTAGGAAAAAATACTACCCATTTCCCCACACATCACTTTGTCTGTTCTTCCCAACAAGGTTCTCTTTCGCAGGTGTTCGCCGACACACCAACGCACAATATGCCCACAACCTTGACTTGCGCAGAGAAGTCTTGCATCTGTATCCTCTCCGCTCAATTCTCATATATAAGGCTTGCTGATGGAGAACTCGATGATATCGCGCGGGCGTTAACAAGACTTCCTCTCGAGCTTGCCGAGATAGAGATGGTGTTTTGGGACGACCTGTTCCCGTCGCTGATCTGGAACCTAGTCAGAATTCACGGACAACAGCATGCATTTGATGAAGACGTAGTCTGTGGGGGAATCGAGATCGTGAGGGCTAAGTCTCCTAGATCGTCTCTTGGCAAATTTACAAAGAAGCTCCTCTTCGGATGGATGGTGTGGCTCGACTGGATGCGTGTCAAGCGGAGGTTAGTCGATACTCATAAGCTGTCTTTATGCTGACTGAACTCTTGAACAGGTATCTTGCGGAGAAGAAAAAGCAGCGTCGGCGGGAATTAGAGAGGCAGTTTGACGCGACAAAAGTTGGTACACTCGTCAGGCGAGTCGACTTTCTCCGAACAGTCTTCTCGAGCGGTCCTGATCGTACTGTAGGCTCATCGGTTCCTATGAGCAGTCGTTATTCTGGATTTGGGCCTTCATTGTTCACGTTGTGTTCTAACATTCTTAGAGCGGGTGGGTGTGCTGTCTGGTGGGTTGCAACAGGACCTGTTATGTCGGCTTGTCGGCTACCCAGAGCGCATGGCTCAGTCTTTTAGCTTTCTGACTAACCGACTGAATAGATACATATTCATGTTCATAGAACAGTCACTCATTCCCTGCGAATAACTACGACGGCGCGTCTTGCGGGCTGTGCTCGTTGATCGGATTACACGAACAGTCAGGCAGTGCCATCATAGTCATGACTTTAGTCATTGAGACTCACTGTGCTGACTGTAGGAAGATTCTTATGACTCCACAAAGCTTTATAAAGAGCGCATTGCACAAAACCGATACCATTCTTCACAGCTTCGAGAACCCTACCGCACAGCATCAGACAATCCACCCAAAGCGACCAGACAAACGAGCTACCATCGATCTTTCAACACAACATTGCAATGGCCCATCAAATGCGGGAAGTATGCAGTCTCAAGCCAGACGCCTGTCTAAACCCGAAGGAGTTCGAGCCTGGCACTACACTTTGCGGATACTGCGAAAAGATGGACCCGAGCGTACTCAAGCTCAATCTATATCTCAGCCGTCGAGTTGACAAATCCAGCGAAGACCTAATTGCGCAAATGGCTCCAAAGGCGGAAGCAGCCAGGCAAGATGCTATGAAAGAATCCAAACTTGTCTGCGCCATGAGAAATCCTAGGTTTTATGGACAAGAATGGCGAACGAAGTTCCGGCCTCTGACTGGAGAGCCATGCGTATTACTCGATGCTCCTGGAGCCGATGAAGGTCGTCTATGTGCAACTTGCATGGCCCACGAAATTCCAAAAGATTCCGACTGGGCAAAAGATTATATCTTGCGGCCCAGCGACACGAAGGGCAAACATCCGTACGCCCGTATCAGGTTCGATTGCGTGTGGAATCGCCCAAAACCAGCTGGATTTGAATACCCAGATGGAGACTTCCGAAAGTCGTGGGTCAGCAAATTACATTGTGTCGGGGAGAACACCTACACCAAGTATCCAAATGCCATGTGCGAATGGCACCAAGTTGCGCTGATCAACTGGGAGAATGACTACGGCCTCGCTAGCAGACGTTTCCAAGAATACTTCTGGCGCGATGGCAGACTCAAGGAGGACTATCCCGAAGAGGAGTTGGCACCTAGGGTGCCTGGCCAAATTCCATTCGAACAGTGGGAGGTCTGCCATCCTGATGTTATTTTCAAGAAAGGGGACGGCATTCCCGTCTAATCGAGATGGGTAGTGGAGGGAGAACGACAGTTTGGCTTTCTGTCATAGATAGAACGATGGATGTACCTTCCTTCTGTGTCGTTGTCCCTGGTGTTGCGCCTCTCACTGTAAAGAAAGTTCAAGCTTTCTGAGTTGACCATGTTCAAGCTTGCGCTACCGTATTTCGAAGCTGTACTGGTTATTTCATTTGCGGCTTAGTGCATGAAGACTCAGTCGTGTGTGATAGACTAGGAAGAGGTGTGGTAATGGAGCACGATGGTCTTGCGGAGGGGTCATAGTGTTGGAGTCAGTGCGTACCAACAGTGACTCCGGCAATGACTATCCGTGTCACTGTAACCAGTGTGACTCACTCTAGCTAGAAAAGAACACGACAAGTGCTTCAAGTCTTTCTTGAGCACTTCACGACAAATTAGAGCCAGCCCTTAAAACAAATTATTCACCCCTCATCACCTATATCTACCGCGAAGCCACGACGAGCAAACAAGTTCTTCAACATGGCCTCAGAAATACGCGAAGGAGTGCAGATTGACGGCAAAGACTTTTGCTGCACCTTCATGGCATACTCTGAGAACTTGCTTGAGGCTAAACGTACTCCCGATCCGGACCAAGTGGCAGACCAGCCTTGCAAGCATTGCGTTAGGCAGCATCCGTATCTCCTGGAGGAAGCAAGAAAGGAACGCCGGTGGCTCAGAAAGCTCCGGAGCGACCCCACCAACAACCCAAGTCTCGACGATCAGTTCGAAAAGCTGAAAGATGAGTTGCCGAAGCCCCCGGCTGGGCAGTACGAATGTTACTTCCGTAACATCGATGAAAATAAAAAGCTCGACCACGATTACAGCTGGTTCAGTGACATGCTCGAAGCAAGAGGAATGCACAATAGAAACCAGGATATACGCTGGCCTTACATTATTCTCTGCGAAACAGTAGAGAACCCGTCGGCGCTCTGCGAAGACTGTGTCGAAGTCATGCATGATCAACGGTACGTAAAGGTCAAGGAATTCATTGAGGAGAAGGGATCAAAACAGCAGAAGAAGCTGTTTACGGATAATGGAGTACTCACTCATACGTGTATGTTGCGAGACATACCACAGGAGAAAGATTTGGTTGGTTTGTAGGAAGAGCGATGCGAGGACGATGGCGTTCAAGGTTGCCAGCGGGTGTTTGGAGAAAACCAGATCTGCGTCAACGACTACGAATTTCACCCAAAAAAAGCCAGGCAGTAAAGAGGTCATGGATAAATACTTTGGCCAAGATCGTGTAAGAAGAAGCGTACCCACTGGGCCATAGTGGTGGACTTTTTATATACCTAGGTAGGGGAGCATGAGGTCGGCAAGCTGCTATACGCAGCAGAATGGATAGTCCTGCAATGGCAAAGGCAGCTATGCTGCGTATGACTAGAGTTTACATTGAGCTTGTAAGAAGTGAACGAAGCAGATACTGGTGAGGGTCGCTGCCACAGGGAGTCATGGGCGGAGCACGTATATGTCTGTGCGAGGCGCAATGCCATCGCGATGTATGACTGAACCTATGAGTAGTCACAACTCCCAGTCATACTATACATCATGTTTGTAGTGACAGCATTCGCATCGATTCTTCTTTCTATCAGTACCAGAACTCTTACCTCTAGTAAATACAAACCTCTCTACTAAAACCTCTGTAACAAAGTGCCTCATACTTTCTCCCATTCGCTTCCTGCAAGCCGACCCCAAACGCGTTAGCTACCTCGCAATCATCACAAACCTTGGAAGCCTAGCGCAGGCCACCTGCATCCACGAAGCATGTCGCATACCAAACCTATACCGTGCGCACTATATAGGAAATGGAACAAATGCCTCGGCAACGCCCCCGGCCCTAAGCTGTGCGACACCTGTTCGATGGTCCATCCCGCTGCTGCATACATATGGAGACGCGATAATCCAAGGTTCAATGATGTCTTCGCGGAGATCGACGCAGAGAACGAGGACCCCAAGACATGCGTAACGCGCCGTGCACGATATGCCGATAGTCAGATGACGGCAGATGTGCTCGACAGCCGGAATCGCCGTAGCGGTCTATGTCACCCAGAAACCTCGGGCATGTTCATTTGTAACCTGATGCCGAAGGATGCGAAGAAAGACACCGTCTGTAAATTCTGCCTGGAGGTCATGATCGAACGCGGTCGCGGGAGTTGGTTTAATGAGAACCACACGGTGAATGAAGATGAAGTTCGGAAAGGTTCCAGAGGCAACAAATGACCGAAGCGGCGGGTGTCAAAGACCGAGCTGTATGCTGTATCTACACATGTAGCGAATGTACCGGGTTTCCATGTATGTAAAACGAGGTTGGGTAGTCTAATGTACAAAAGAGTCTCGCAATGACGTGTATGAGTTGAAAAAAGTGTGGAGTTTGGTAAGACTTGCTTCTAGAAGGAATGATGTTCGCGCGCCTTCCCCCATTGAGCCGCTAATGCCGGAGAGGAGGGGCATTACGCCGCCTTCGGCCCTCAATAAATTGCGAACACAAGACTCATACCAGACCCCGATATCTCCGCGCACCCTTACGACTGCCCATACTGTGACTCACAGTTGTTTCATCTATAAGGAAGTCAGCTTCTGGCTTTGCGCTTTTGTCACACACTCCAACTTCTCGACTCGGTATTCAGCAACATGGACGGCATTAAGAAGACGTTTGCGCAATGCAAGAAGGAGGGCAGGGTATGATCTGGCACGAGCTGGAAGAGACACGCCAGGCTGACATGTGTGTAGTCTGCCCTCGTCACCTATGTGACTGCAGGTTTCCCTACCGCAGAGGAGACGCCAGACATCATGATGGCCATGGAGGCCGGAGGTGCTGGTACGTAGGACGAGCAATTGCTGCCCCGAACGAAGCGACGACAGTCAATTGACACGCGCAGACATCATTGAACTCGGCATGCCCTTCACCGACCCCATTGCCGACGGCCCAGCAATTCAGACCGCCAACACTGTACGTTGACTCATTCGCCACAATCCCTTGGAAAACCTCCCTGACACCATGTGTCTATAGCAAGCCCTCAAGAACGGCGTCACGATTGGCCATGTTCTCCAGATGATCCGCGATGCGAGGAAGCGGGGCTTGAAGGCACCAGTCCTTCTCATGGGATACTACAACCCGCTGCTCAGCTACGGCGAGGAGAAGATGCTGCAGGATGCGAAGGAGGCTGGAGCCAACGGCTTCATCATGGTCGACCTGCCACCGGAGGAGGCTCTGCGCTTCAGGAACTTCTGCCGCAGCTACGGGTAAGCACACCATTCAGACGAGTTTGGGACGAATACTAACAAGGCAGTCTCTCCTACGTTCCCCTCATCGCACCCGCTACCTCCGAGCACCGCATGCGCGTCCTCTGCAAAATCGCCGATTCCTTCATCTACGTCGTATCGCGTATGGGCGTCACCGGCGCTAGCGGCACAATGAACGCTGCCCTTCCTCAACTTCTCGAGCGCGTCCACAAATACTCTGGCAATGTTCCGGCGGCTGTCGGTTTCGGTGTCAGCACACGCGACCACTACCTGAGCGTAGGCAAGATTGCTGAGGGTGTTGTTATCGGTTCCCAGATCATCAACACGTTGATCAAGGCTCCAGCAGGAGAGGGCGCAAAGGCAGTTGAAAAGTACTGCGACGAGATCTGCGGCAAGAGCACCCGCGAGACAACTCGCGAAGTTGGCATTGTCGAGACATTGAACGAGGCCAAGGAGCCCACCGGCGTCCACGTTGACAAGGTCATCA
This sequence comes from Alternaria triticimaculans, assembly GCF_023758025.1. Classification (NCBI taxonomy): domain Eukaryota; kingdom Fungi; phylum Ascomycota; class Dothideomycetes; order Pleosporales; family Pleosporaceae; genus Alternaria; species Alternaria triticimaculans. Next base: position 1,338,949 of record NW_026055965.1, read on the forward strand.
CAGATGCTGACACACCGGATGGCCCTGGTCTCGCCGACCAGCTGGAGATGCTCAACACTGACGAGACGGATGGCGCGAATGGAACCAACCAGCAGAACGGATTTGACGAGAAGCACAAGTTTCCCGCACGATTCGGCGAGTTTGGCGGGCAATATGTGCCTGAATCCCTGATGGATTGTCTATCTGAGCTCGAGGAGGGTTTCAACACAGCAATCGAAGACCCCAAGTTCTGGGAAGAGTACCGTTCTTACTACGACTGGATGGGCAGACCAGGACATCTGCATCTTGCCGAGCGCCTTACCGAGCACGCTGGAGGCGCCAACATCTGGTTGAAGAGAGAAGATTTGAACCACACCGGAAGTCACAAGATCAACAACGCCCTTGGACAGGTACTCATTGCCAGGAGACTGGGAAAGACTGAGATTATTGCCGAGACTGGAGCTGGCCAGCACGGTGTTGCGACAGCCACTGTCTGCGCCAAGTTCAACATGAAGTGCACCATCTACATGGGTGCCGAGGATGTCAGGCGTCAAGCCCTGAACGTCTTCCGCATCAAGTTGCTCGGTGCGCAGGTCGTTGCTGTCGAGGCTGGTGCGCAGACCCTCCGCGATGCAGTCAACGAGGCCATGCGCGCTTGGGTCGTCCACCTCGACACAACCCACTACATCATCGGATCCGCCATCGGTCCTCACCCCTTCCCTACGATTGTCCGTACTTTCCAGTCGATCATTGGAAACGAGACCAAAGAGCAGATGCAGGCCAAGCGTGGCAAGCTCCCCGACGCTGTAGTCGCTTGCGTTGGTGGTGGCAGCAATGCCGCGGGCATGTTCTACCCCTTCTCCAAGGATATGTCCGTTAAGCTTCTCGGTATTGAGGCTGGTGGTGACGGTATCGACACAGACCGCCACAGTGCAACACTCTCCGCTGGAACCAAGGGTGTGCTTCACGGCGTGCGTACCTACGTTATCCAGAACCAGCACGGACAGATCAGCGAGACTCACTCAGTCTCTGCTGGCCTCGACTACCCCGGTGTTGGCCCAGAGTTGTCCAGCTGGAAGGACAGCGACCGTGCCAAGTTCATTGCCTGCACCGATGCTGAGGCCTTCATCGGCTTCCGTCTGATGTCTCAGCTCGAGGGTATCATCCCGGCCCTGGAGACGTCGCACGCCGTCTTTGGTGCCATTGAGTTGGCCAAGACGATGAACAAGGACCAGGACATTGTCATCTGTGTCTCTGGACGTGGTGACAAGGACGTGCAGAGTGTCGCGGAGGAGCTGCCCAAGCTAGGACCCAAGATTGGCTGGGACCTGAGGTGTAAGTCTAACAGTATCCAAGATGACTGAACATTGCTAACAGTTTACAGTCTAAACGATGATGTTATTCACGCGACACCAGGCAAAATGATTGTATATAGCCCAAAAGTGAATAAAAGTTCAAGCAATGTTCGCTACACGCATTTTCAACATGATTTCCAACTGTCTTGGTCAAAGTGAGGCTCAACAGACGATCTACCAGATATCACACGTTTTGAAGCGTGATTGGCGCAGAGGATTGCGGGCGAGCTATGCGCAACGATGATGCAGGTCGAGTGGTTTCGGCATGGGTGGGATGCAGGCAATGACTAGCCGCGGCCAGGAGCGGGCCATCGCGAAGACCTGCAAAGGTTCCACTGAAGACGAGACATATGATGCTTGCCATGGACGTGGGGTTTAGGCGCGTGACGATGCTCGAAGACGCTACCTGTCGCGTATCCCGAGACCGTGTATGGGCGTGGGAGGTGTGGGTGCGGGAGCGCGGCGGAGGGCCAATGGCCGGCCCATGTGTTCCGGCGCAGCCCTGGTGTGCGGTGACGAAAGCGCATCCACATCTTCAGGCCAGCGCCGAGAAAGGTTCCGCGCCAATCCCACACATCTCAATGCCGCATTTCCACGTGCTGCACGCCACCTGACCGCCTGCGACTACGCCCTCTAGCCTGCCTGTCGTAGCGTCTTCTCGCTGAAGACTGCCTAACACTGCTCCTCCACAACCCGCAAGCCTCCACCCTGGACGCCTTGAGCCCTTACCGTGACGCTGCGCCCATCCAAGCCTTTGAGCTTCAACCACTCACCACATCCCCAAAAGAGACACGGCGGGAGACCAAGAGGGAACAAAGGCGACGGGAGAAGCTCGAGCAGCTTCGCGAGGCCGACGAGATGAAGTTCTCCCACAGCCTGCAGTTCAATGCAGTGCCGGACTGGAGCAATCACTATATTGCCTACAGCAACCTCAAGAAGCAGTATGTGGCGCGTCCCGGTGGGCTGAGGAAGTACTAGTAAGATCGAGGGCTGACGGACTATCTACAGAATATACAGCCTTGAGACACAGCTCAACCAGAAGCAGGCGCATGCCGATGCCGAATCCTCACCACTCCTCAACGGGGATGCCGATGACCCTGACAAGGTCTTCACGAATACCCTCGACACGGAACTAGAACGCGTCACATCTTTCTACAAGCTCAAGGAGAATGAGATCTTCGAGGAGATGGAGGCCCTGCTTAAGGACGAGGAGCTGTTCGAGTACCACCAGGACGAGTACAATGAGGAGAACGAGAATGCGCCGCCAGGGAAGAAGATGCGCAGTGGAAGTGTCTTCAAAGCCATCGGCTTCAACCGACCGCGGGCCATGAGCGGTGCCAGCGGGCGATCAACGGATCACGGCGCAGAGGCAGATGGAGACGAGGACGATTCGGACGAAGACGTCGACGAGACCGCACAGCTGCGTAAGAAGAGCCCAGACGGTCAACGGCGACGCAGACGGACCACCGACGAAGACATGGCAGCCTCGCACGTTTCCTCAAGACGGAAGACGAGCGTCGCATTCGAGGACTACAACGACATGGCTTTCTCAGCGCTGTACGACGAAGGCGTGTCGCTTAAGAAGCGCGCCGTCAGTGTCTACGTTCTCCTGTGCGAGCTGCGGTCCTTCATCCAGCTGAACAAGACGGGTTTCGAAAAGGTACTGAAAAAGTACGACAAGATCATGGACCGCAAGCTCAAAAAGACATACCTGAACAAATACGTCTACCCGGCATATCCCTTCCAGCAAAGTACCATGGACACACTCACGCGGAACCTCGAGCGCATGGAAGAAGCATACGCGCAGATCGGCACAAAGGGCGACATTGTAGAGGCGAAGCGCGAGCTGAGACTGCATCTGCGAGAACACGTCGTATGGGAGAGAAACACAGTTTGGCGAGAGATGATTGGAATCGAACGGAAAGCGCAAGCGGCCAATATCGGTATCAGCCATACACTGCTCGGACGCGACACAACGGGCGGCAAGATTAGACGGCAAGGAGACGAGGTAGAATCAGACATGAAGGAGGTGGATACGCCGATTGGAAGATATCGGTGCCCGCAATGGCTCGTCAGCAGGACCTTTTGGATTCTGCTTGCTTGCATAGCGGTCTTCGTTGTGCTGCTAGTGGTGCCCATCATGGAGGCGCCTGAGCAGCAAAACTGTCTGGCCATGGTGATTTTTGTCAGTTTACTATGGGCCACCGAGGTATGCAGAGTATTCGAAATCTCCAGTTCTACGCTAATTACCACAGGCTATACCTCTCTTCGTTACATCGCTCCTGGTACCTTTCCTCGCAGTAACACTGAATGTAGTCCGAAGCGATGTGGAGCCTCACCGGAGACTAGAATCCAAGGCAGCCGCATCCTACGTCTTTTCCGCCATGTGGACGCCAGTCATCATGCTGCTACTCGGTGGTTTCACAATCGCTGCTGCGCTATCAAAGTACAACATCGCTAAGATGATGGCTACCCTTGTCCTTAGCAAGGCCGGAACAAAGCCAAGGACCGTTTTGTTAGTCAACATGTTCGTCGCCATGTTCGCCAGTATGTGGATCAGCAATGTTGCCGCACCTGTGCTCTGCTTCTCCATCATCCAGGTACGTCAACACCTTCCAAGCCCTCCTAACCAAGCTAACATCACAGCCCATCCTCCGTAACCTCCCCGCCGATTCCGACATGACCAAAGCGCTGCTCATGGGCATCGCCCTCTCCTCCAACATCGGCGGCGCCGCCTCCCCCATCGCCTCGCCCCAGAACCTTATCGCCCTGCAAAACATGCACCCAGAACCCTCCTGGGGCGTATGGTTCTTCGTCGCACTCCCCGTCTGCATCATCTCCATCCTGCTCATCTGGGTCTTCCTCCTCATCACCTTCCAACCCGGCCGCGGCACCAGCATCGTGCCCATCCGCCCCTTGAAGGACAAGTTCACCGGCGTGCAATGGTTCATCAGCGTCGTTACGCTCGTGACCATTGTCCTGTGGTGCGTGAGCCACCAGCTCGAATCCATCTTCGGCGACATGGGCGTCGTGGCCATCATCCCCATCGTCCTCTTCTTCGGCACCGGCATCCTGACTAAAGAGGACTTCAACAATTTCCTCTGGACCATCATCATCCTCGCTGCCGGTGGCCTGTCCCTCGGTAAAGCAGTCAATTCATCGGGGCTGTTGCATACGATCGCTGAGTCCATCACCGCCGGCGTCGAGGGCATGAGTCTCTACGGTGTTCTCGTCGTGTTCTGCGCACTCATCGGTGTGGTCGCTACGTTTATCAGTCATACTGTTGCGGCGCTTATTGTGCTCCCGCTTGTCCAGCAGGTCGGGCAGCAGATGCCCGAGCCGCATCCTAATTTGCTGGTTATGGGCGCGGTGTTGATGGCTAGTGGGGCGATGGGGTTGCCGACTAGTGGGTTTCCTAATATGAGTAAGTCTTTTCCTTTTCCTTTCTTTCCCTCCTTTCCTTTCTTCCTTTCTTCGTTGTGTGGAAGGGTGTGTATTTGGAAAATGGGTGCTAACGTGATGCAGCTGCTATCATGATGGAAGATCAACGTACTGGACAGAGGTATCTTGCTGTTAAGCACTTTTTGACGAGGGGTGTGCCGGCGAGTATTATTACTTTCTGTGTTATTATTACGGTTGGGTATGGGTTGATGCTTGCTGTGGGCTTCTGAGCTGGGTTGAGCGTATCGCATCGTTTTAGAGTGTTTTGTTAAGTGAGAGATCTATTTCCGCATATTTAGCGAGGAGGGCGGTTCTACGAATGAAAGTATCGCATTTCTTGACGGTGTCGTGGTATGGGTGATGATTTGTTGCCTGGGGTGCTTGTTGGACGCATTGGGGGCCAGGCAGTGGCGGACTATCGATGAAGTGATCTACTGTCCTGGCCCCTTGTTGCAGCATGCGGCAATACTTCGCTGTATGACTGTCAATACACTGATCTACTTTCCAGGATGTTTGTCGGACGACGCGGTATGTTGTTGTTGCATCACTGTCTACCAAGTGGTCTGTGGTTCGAGCGCCTTGTTGCATTGTATGACTGTTCTTTGAAGGATTGTTGGTCGTGCGGTTACACCAGCACGGATCTACATACATACTAACATCTATTATAGGAAAATGTGCCATCGGCTCCTCGAGCTATCTCGATGACTGTTGGGAAACTGTGTCGTAATGAAGGTGAGCGTGCCCTGCACAGATGAGTCCAAGCAACATAAGAGACCATATTCCATTGCCCGTTGAATCCAACTACCCGAGTACGTCAATTCCCGAAGTCCGCCACCCGAGTTATTGGAAAGACTTCGTCATTCAAGGATATGGGTGATCATTCAGATCCTTGATGACCTTGTCTGTCAATTCCATCTCCATGTCGTTGTTGAATAGCTTCTTCAACTCAGGAGATCCGAACACCCGTACTGTAACGCTGCAATCTAGGCATAGCCTCTCTGCTTGATCTACAGGTTTACACTCTGCATGTTTCACATGGTCCACCGTATGAACCTCACCTGCCGGCGCCTCCCTAATTATCTCTGCCTTATCTTCTATCTTTGCCTTGGCGACTCCTTCGAGGAGCAACTTTCCACTCGGGTTGCTCGGGTTGCGGAAGCGCGACTGTCTAGCCACACAGAAGAACTTTCCGTTGTTGTTGCGAGCTGTCGTCTTCCACTTCCCTTCAATCATTTCGCGCATTCGTTCGTATCTAGCGTTGTCGGCAATCAGGCGTCGCTTGCTCTCCAGCTCGTCGCTTAATATCTGGGGCAGGGTGTCTATGCAGAATGAACACATATTGGTATCGTCTTCTGGTGAATTATCCTGGACACATATCGATGGGTCCTTTCTGAAGACACAGGCCACACCGATACTGTCAGCATCTGGCATGGTCTCGTTTTGTTCAGTGTTTGTTTCTGGGCGGACTGCTGGGAGGTGTTTGTTCGGGATATAGCTCGAGTTTGGCGGTTGTGTAAATCCCCAAGATTGGTTTGTAGTATATCGACCTGAAGACTTGAGATAGAGGATATAAGGTATTGAGTACTTTGATGTCTAATATCTGCCATCGTTCCCAGCGCATTTTATACTCGCACCCAGTCATACGATGTGGCTCGTGGTTGTGACTCTGCTCATGACTTCTACAAGCTTTTGACCACCAGAGGGTCTGACTGGGGCGACGCGATAAGGCATGACTTGACTGTTGAGTGGAAATTTTGATTCCGTATCTCTATCGCGGAAGGTGGGTTCAATGGATCCTGTTTTCGCATTTCTTAACGAATTTGTTGGTTGGGGTGCATGTCAGGAGCATTGCGGACTATGAATTGTACAACTGTTAATTTGGTAATGTGCTATCCAGGCTGTGTGTTGGAAAATGCGGCAAGCATGCATTGTATGACTGTTCTTTGAGCGATTGTTGGTGGTGTGGTTACACCATATCCGCACGGATCTACGTGTCCTTCAAATTTTGGCACTTGATAAGATGAAGCAGCCCCGTGTGTGCCTTTCGTGAGCAGCTTGGATGTCATGTTGTTCGAGTTGGTAAGTGTTTAATGATAGTGGTAGATTTTCTATATTGATACATGCCAAAGGAAAACCTCCTCGTCGACTGCTCCTCTGTCTACATGGCTTTTCTGCGGACAAGTATTGGTCTTTGCACCGTGCCCTGCACAGATGCCATTGACACACAATGTGAGAAACGTCCCCTTAGGCTCTACTGGCCCTATGACTGTGTGAAAACGAATGTGCTAAGGAAATGGGCGTGCACAGCACGGATGTATTCTGAAAACATAAGAGAAGCCGCATTGTCCACTCTATTGACAATCACATTGGGTTCCGATATTCCACCTGCCAGATCGTCGCGACGAGCTGAAGGCCTGTTCATGCCAACTAAGGGCCCGCACGATCATACACGGACCGCTGGAGTTCACTATTGTTGTTCGCGAGAAGAGGTCGCAACCCCGCTGTCTTAATACTCCATTCGTCCATCGCCTTCTTGCACTCGGCGCACAGTTTTGTCTGTTGGTCCACAGGTTCGCAAGTCGTCAAATACTCTCTGTATCCAAGCTCTGGGTATTGTTCAAACAAATCTGCAGTGGACTTGGCGTAAAGCATTTTTACATTGATCAGATCATCGATAAACCTCTCCGCCTCTTTGGTCTTCCTATTTTTGAACCTCGAATGCAGACAGACGCAGTTGTAGCTCCCCGCTGTAGAGGCGGTTTCTGCGCACCATTTCTCTGAAATGATTTGGTGCCAGGTGTTGTACGTTGCTGTGTCGATTGGCTGATTGGTTCCTTCAGGTTGCGTTCTAGCTTTGTCCAACAGCACGTTCAGGACTTGGGGATGGGTTTTCGTGCACCTTTCACAGAGTCGTGAAGTTGGGCCAGAGCCGTCATGGTTTGTCGTATTCTCCCCAATACAGACTTTGTTGTACTTCTGGCTCTGGCTAGGATGAAGTATACAGGCCTGCGGTATTGGTTTCGGCATAACGTCGTGTTGTAACCTGGCCTCACGTGTGAGATGATGAGCGTTGTTTGTCTGAAATGGAGTTCGCTTTGGGGTGCTGAACAAAATTTTGGAACTTTTCTTCGGTATATGGACTTGAAGGCTTGAGACAGAGGATGTGTATTGAGTACTTTGATGTCTAATCTCTGCCATTGTCTCCAAGGCTCTTTATACTCCGCATTCTGGCGTTCAGTCATAGAGTATGACTTCGTGGGTGTGAGTAGATTCATGGCTGTCTAAGGTATGTGACTTCTAGAGTGTCTGATCTCGGTGACGCGTGGAGAAGGGGTTACTTCTGTATCCACCAATTCAAAGTCGTGGAAAGACTCATGGCGGATGTTGATGGCTTGGATCGCGAGCTCGTGGCGTACGACGGTGCGAGGCGGATCGAATTCGACCTCTTGACACGCGTGCGCCGCTCATGCTGTGGGTGAAAAGAGAAGACTCAGTATCGTCGATGAGTGTCTTCTGAATCACCTTAACAGATGTATCATCGGTGCGGTGAAGCGCTTGCATATAACATATCCACCAGTGTCGTGACTGCCCAGGTGAGTCCGGCGACACTGCGCCAATAGCTGCTAATTCTTCTTGGCGCGAACTCGTCTGCCACGCGCGTCCATCTGGGGCCGCACTCACTGTCTTCAGCCCCATTCTCATCCTTTACAACTCCTCTTAATCGTCTTGACCGCATGATCACTCTCCACACGTACCTACCTGGGTAGGCTACCCAGTCATGATCCACAGATGTCAGCCCACATGCATTAGCGCCACTCAAGCCTTGGGGAACATCTCGCGTGGGGCCAATAGCCACGTCTTCATCCACTTAGCTCTACTTTTATCGTGGCGCAATATAGATCCATCGATAGCGGACAAGCCAGACGCTGGAGAACCGCTATGGCATTGGGTACCTGCTTCGCGGGTCAATGCAGTCAGCAAACCTTCAATCTCGTAGCAATGTCTAAGCCACGATTTCACTACCAATGTGCAGACCCATAACCATGCCGAAGAACACCTTTTCAAATCTCTACTCTTTCCTTTTCTTACTCTCTCCGTGGTAACAAACCAGACGCTATGGAAGAAAGTGCCGGCACACCAACAGTGGGTAATAGCCCTGTATCGCAGCATAGCGACATCGATGACGCAGCAACTCCTGCCGACAGGCCACCTTCCGTCCGGGATCTACGCATGTTCGCCAGATTTCACGAAGCGTCTTCAAGTCGTGCAAGCACGTCTGAGGACCAATCTGATCAGCAGAATGAAGGTACAGGCCCTGACAGGCCCTTCAACCCAGCACACTTCTGGAACAAACCGAATGAGGCGCAGCTCTCCTTACCAAACAGAGAGAACAATTTGACGGCACTCTGGAAGACTGTGGGCACAATCTTCGGATTCTTTCTTACAGGTCAGTGTTGCTTGCCGCATACGAATAACCCTATTGACATCTTTCGAGCTCTCTTGGCTGCGCTAGGACATTACGTGCTCGTGAAGCAGCTTGACCAGAAGGCGGTGGACACGAGTCTTCTTACACAACGCCAGGTATCTGCAGTTTCCATATTGTTGAGCACGATCTTCAAAGCTGCACTGACAGCTAGCGTGGGCACATGCTTTGCGCAACACCTCTGGTACCTCCTACGCGGGCCGGCAATGTCGCTTTCGACAGTCGAGATGCTCTTCATTCTTCGTACGAACATATTTGCACTACTAAAGCCCCAAGGGTTATACAGGGCGCCTTTGCTGTGGCTCATGGCACTGTTAACCTGGGGCCTTGGTATCGCAACGATTTACCCTGCAGGAGCGCTGACCGTAGCCTTCGATGCTCAAACAATCACCGAACTTCACAATATGTCTGTTATGAACCCGCCTCTTCCGCCAAATCTGGACCTGGCGGGCGATGATAACTTTCCTACCTTAGCCGGTAAGGCAATATCCGGCGAACAAATGGCATCTGCTCCGGGAGAACCTTCAGGGCCTAATTTTCAGTCCTTTTCATATTTGTAAGCTCAGCATCTCAACCATCTATTCGTATCTAATTTTGCAGTCGACCTGCGCCGCCGTTGATGTATGTTGCAAATGCGATCAAGTTCAACAACCAGATTTTTTCTCTCCCGGGCCATCCAGGAGAGAACTCTACGTACAACCTACAATTCAGAGGGCCACGTCTTGAATGTACCACTTCACTGTATAACACTACTCTCGCCCTTGATTATACACCTGGGAAGTGGGCCAAAGTACCTGTGTTCATATCGGCATGGAATCGAGAGCGCAAGGAGCACTCATTGAGACAACACAGAATTGCGAGCTACGGTGCGGAGCGTAACCCGAATGGCAGTCTGGTCTGGAAGGCATACGGTGTGCGTAACGAACAGGTTTGTAAAGCTAAGTCTGCCCTCTATAATGTCAGCATCACCTTTCCGCGCGGCGTTCAAACAATTGATTACACCTTAAGCGATGTGAAACCAGTCTCGAGTCAAGTCGACGTGCTCGGCGCAAGGGGTTCGTTACGGATCGAGCTTCCGCCAGAACCACGAGCACTTGAAGTTTGGTACCAGCGATTGGCCACGGCTATACCCATTTCCAACGAGTGGGCTATTTTAGATGCGCTGGGAACAATTGTGGAAGGGACGTGTACCCAAGAGATACCAATACCTATGGGGGAAAACGGTCTGCCAGCGTGCCCGCAGAGGAAGAGCTCATCAGGCGCTACCACATCTTATGATTGCGGGCGCTGGCACACCTTTTCGGTCAGTAATCGTAACAAGACAAATTGGTATTATTACATCCACTAAATACGCAGGGCAACGAAGATCAAAGAAAAATTACTTAACGGTACCGTCTTCCACACGGCTCGATTCGAAAGCTCTCCACTCGACTCCAGCTACTACGACGCCTTTTTCGACTCAAGACAATCGCTCAATATCACCGAGCCTATGCTCAACGAATTCCTGGCCAATGTCACCATCTCTGCCATCTCATTAGGTACCTGGTGGGACATGGTACCAGTAACGAGCACGAGATACCGCAGTACATATACGCTCAGCAGCCCGCTCAGTCTTATCCTCCCATACAGCATCTGTATAGCAGCAGCGACTGTCTTTATGGCCATCGCAATCTGGTCACTCTGGCGTAACCGCGTGCCTGCGGCTGATGGCGGTTTCCTCCAAATCATGACGGCTAGAGTGGGTGATACGCAATTGGGCCGAGCCATACTGGAAGGGAGAGTAGCTGCGATAGACGAAATGTCTGATAAGTTGAAGAGTTTAGAGATTCGCTACGGAAGGTTGATGGATGAGAACACCGTGGGGACAAAAGGCGAACGATTTGGATTTGGGACAGTGGATGAGACCATCTCGCTGAGAAAGAGGAGATAAACGTGTCTAATACTGGGATCTCTCGTTCGCGCAACAAGACACACCGACTATGTGACTCGCATTCATACTACTGTATGATGATGATGCCTGTCCCATGATCAGCCCATTAACATCTCCCATCCTGATCCCCACACGTTCGCCTAGCTCGCCATCCACCGGCTCACAAACGGGATAACCGCCGCCGCACCAAAATGCGGCAACGCGAACCCCAGCCCAGCATACTTCATCGTGACTAGCCCATCCACAAAGCCGTCCACCGCCAACATTGTCGCCATCAACGCGACGGCCTTTACATCCCCCCGTTGCAAGAAGATGCCCGCGATGATACCAAAAGTTAAATTGCGACCGCCCATACATTGGACGAAACCAGATGCGAAAGTATCGGGCTCAACGGGCATGCCAAAGCCAGCGGCGAAGGTGGTGGGTGCGAGGAGGGCGAAGAGGCCGGTGCTTAGGAGGAAGCCGGTCACGCCGTAGTTGGCAAGTAGTTTGAGTTGGGTCGACATTTAGGGAGGGTTATGAGATTGGTAGAATGTGTCTGGCATGGAAGGAGCGATGTTGCGTTGAGGCAGGTACCTACGTAGGGAGGCTGGACGTGACGTCATGATGTTATCTCCTTTGCCGCAGTCACCACATTCATCGACGCGCTTCACATATAGATGCTACCGATACTATTGAGCGCATTTTCTGATGCAGCTACCACTTTCAATGCGAATTGCAACTGTTCCAAGGTTGGCAAAGTGAGTTCAACCTGGAAGCGCCGATGAGCGTAAGGATGTGATACATTGTTCAGGCTGATCCACGCCCTGACGCAAAGAGCGGTGGACCGACCTCAACACGAAACCGATGGTATTACACGACGAGTAGTCAATATGTGAAGTTGACTAGATGAGTAATCGGACAAGGAGTGTAGTTACGCCAAGCCTCTAAATTGTGTCGCCGATGAGGAGTAGGGCCGACGTTTGCTTCCCACTCCGCACGTCGACATGTTACAGCTGGCGTTATGCGGTATTTCCGGTATATGTTGGTAAACTGCACTTCCTTAGTAAGACTAGCTCGGAGACAGAATGTCAATGCAGACGGAGGAGCGGTGATGTTAGCAAGGCACCCTTCCTTTCAGCTGTGTTCGAAGGGTGTCCGTGGACACCGTCTCCGAGCTGCTTACAGATGGCGGAGTTTAGGTAGTTGAACAACAGGTTTTTGATCAAAGACTTACAAGATGTGGACAAGAAGCGCATTAGTTGACAGCGGTAAGAGGGTATAAAGGAACAGCACTTCTCATCTCTTGTAGCTCTCATCAAACACTACAGTTTCTACATCCCATCACTACCTATCTTCCCAAGACCAATCGCCAGAATGACTACTCGTTACGCATCCGCCCATCAATCGCCCAACGGCCCCGGTGACCAACGCCCTACGGCCTCTCAGATCATCGCAGATGAGAACCTCCAAGGGAAATGGTCGGACAAGACAGTCCTCATCACCGGCTGCTCTTCTGGTCTTGGTATTGAGACTGCAAAATCGTTGTTCGAAACCGGTGCGACGCTCTTCCTTACGGCTCGAGATCTCAACAAAGCCAAGTCCGCACTCGGAAGCCTGGTAGAGAGCGACCGTGTTCACCTCTTGGAGCTCGACCTCAACTCTTTAGCCAGCGTGCGCAAATGCGCCGACTCGTTCTTGGCCCAGCACGATCGTCTCAATGTCTTCATTGGAAATGCAGGCATCATGGCGTGCCCAGAAGGACGCACCGCAGATGGCTTTGAAACCCAGTTCGGTACCAATCACCTGGCTCATTTCCTGTTGGTCCAACTTCTTCTTCCTACGTTGGTCAAATCGAGCACCCCGGAGTTCAAATCACGCGTTGTCATGCTTGCGTCGACCGGTCATCGCATGGGTGGCATCCATCTCGACAATCTCAACCTCGAGGGCGAATACCACCCCTGGACAGCCTACGGCCAGAGCAAGACAGCCAACATCTACACCGCTACCGAACTCAACCGCCGATACGGAAGCGAAGGTGTACTAGCGTTCTCTGTCCATCCCGGGTTGATCTTCACTGGCCTCATGACGCATATCGACAAGGAGACGATGGAGTCGTGGGATAAGAACCCCAACATCGGCAAGGCGCTCAAGAGCCCACAGCAAGGTGCTGCGACTACGGTCTGGGCGGCTACCGCGAAGGCTTTGGAAGACCAGGGTGGCAAATACCTTGAAGAGTGCCAGATATCCAGCGTACTCAATCCAGACCCTGCATCCGACGAGCCCGGTTATGCGCCTCATGCGTACGATGAGGAGAAGGAGAGGTTGTTGTGGGAGAAGTCTTTGAAGTTGGTCAAGCCTTTCATGGAGTAGCTTGCGCGTCTTCTATCGTTCCTGTATTCGAAGCGCTCCTTTTGCTAGATTCTAGATACTGTACTCCCTCAGCAATATACAAACGTGATGAGAACTTCTTTTGGCCCATATCTGTGCGAAGATCTCGCGAATTTTGTGCACAATCCGTAAAACCATCACACGCGATTTGATGATACGTGGAGAAGCGACTGTTTCGAAGTGTTGAAAGACGCGGTCGCGCATTAGCACGAAGATTCCGTGAAGTACGGTCCTGAAGATACGAGACGGCGTTGCGCATATAGGCTTCGTCACGTGCGCAGAGTCTTCTCCATCCCTAGGTTGAGTGATGTAGACTTGTCCGATGTCTCCAGAGCGAAACTCTTCGACGCCAAAATTGCTGTCAGAATTTCCCTGGGGAGAAAGAACGTCCCGCTGCCCGTAACGTTGTAGCCGTGTCGTGCCCACGGGTCCCGCGGACCCCACAGACGGAAGTAGACAAGGGGGGATGCTTGGCGGATGAGTGGGGCACGCGAACCCAACGCGTGGCTGCCAGCTCGTCCGCCTTCTGCTCCCTCTCGCACGCCATAACATCAATACACGACTACCTTCATCATGTGTCCGAGGCTTTCTGTTGTCGAATCACCTTAGAAGATGCGGTTCTCTCTGCACTAGCTCCAGATCTGGGATAACGCTGCAAAATCTTCTCAGACATGGCGCGTCAGGAAACCAGCGGTTATAGGCGCTCACTCCTAACTCCGCAATGCTCTCCAGCCGCCAACCCGAGTACTGCAACTTTAGATAAAAGATGACAAACGGTTCCATCCGAATTCAGCAGTGCTGGGGCGTCGGACGAATGTCCAAGGCTACCTAGGTAGGCGTACGTGGGCTCCTTTTCATCGCGTAACTGTGGATTACTCAGCGGATAGTGTTCGCTATCATGGCGAATATCGAGGTAATTAGGCCTCGGTGCTTACCGGCCTGGGTGGCCTGAGTGCTTACTGAAGAGCGAGAGTCGACGGCAGAAGCAACAAGAATTGCTCGGGCGTAGCCAAGGCCCAACAAACAATGCACGATCAACCCGTACAAAAAGGAAAGCAACCTTCTTTTTCGCTGCAAGGGATGTACACAGATAAGGGGTTCTTCCATCACCGACACAGTACTCAGAGACAGTGTGCCTTTCAACATCAACTCAGCTCTTCCGAAAAGCCCTCGATCAACTACCAGCTATGAAGCACTTTCGCGCCAGGATGAAGCCCATGTCCGTCATCTCAGCCCTTATGGCCTCGACATTTGCCACGAATGTTTCGACGATCCACCAGTTTCCCAACGGCACATGGGCCGAAAATATTGCTGCGATGGGCAACGGCTCCCTTCTCGTAACAACCCTCGACGCTGCTCAAGTGCATATCGTCCACCCGCAAGGCTCACCCGCGAGTTCCTCCGTCATCGCCACTTTCCCGAATGCAACTGGCGCCCTAGGAATTACCGAGTTTCAAGAGGATGTCTTCGCTGTGATCGTTGCGAACTCAGTTCCTGGAAACACGACGAATCCACAGAGCTTTTCGTTGTGGAAACTTGATGTGACTGTCAAGGACAAGGCAGTCAGGGTCAGCAAGATGTCTGAACTGCTTGACATGGCTATGCCTAATGGCATGGCGACATTGAATCACGAAATGTTGCTGTTGGCAGATTCGATGTATGGAAATATTGCTGCGTACAACGTCAGCACTGGGAGAACGGAAGTCGTTCTCGAGGATCCTAGCTTAGCAGCCAATCTCTCTGTTCCGGTACAGCTTGGTGCCAACGGGATCAAATTCCACAATGACTACGTATACTACACCAATACTGCCCAGTCTCTGGCTGGCCGCGTTCGAGTTCACCCATCTACCGGCAGACCCAACGGCTTTTTCGAAACCGCGCGCGACTCAATCTTCAACGGTCCTGACGATCTTGCAGTTGCGAGGGATGGCAGTATGTACGTCTGTGCGCCATTGGCAGCACCCTTAGGCGACAAAATTCATCACATCGAACTGAATGGCAAATTCACGACTGTCGCTGAAGGTGGATTGGTGGCAGGCTCTACGGCGTCGACATTCGGAAGAACGGACAAAGACAACAGTACCCTTTATTTGTCTACTATGGGTGGCTTTGGAGCGGATGGAACAGCGAAGGCTGGTGGAAGGGTTGTTGCGGTAAAGCTGCATTAGTAGTACCTGAGATGAGTGAAGCCCTCGGACTCGAGATGGTGCTTCGGGGGTCGGGGTTTACGACAAATGATAAATCTTTACAGTGGATGCACTTTTAAGATATTTAATCCTAGTCTAAGGCATATACGTTTCAAGAGGTCGTGACTTTGGAACTATTAGCGTCTGTATATAGAAACGGCCGGTAGCAAGGCTTAAAAGTCAAGAGTCTGCAAGCACCTCTATTCACTTTGATCGACTGTCTCATATGACCCACTTTACAATGACATAATAGGACATATGACAAGGCCGCAACGATTTGTCAAAGCTACAACTCTGCCACTACACAGTTCTCTCCGGTACATTACTCCCGCTTGGGCAAGAGCTACATGTCCGGCCCCCAACACCTTCCTTTTCATATATCACACAAAGTGCGATTTGAGGGCGCCACCTCATCTTTGCAGCCGATGAATCTCCTCACTACCTGCGCTATTGCAGTTGTCGTTCTCGCGATAGCCTGCATCATGTACAGCTTCATTATTACCGCCATCGACAAAGCCACACACGCCAAACTCCACGCCCCGACAACAGATCGCCGTCGCATGCGACGCAAGGCCGTTGGACATAGGGGTAGGCGTCTTGGGGCAAGCAGAACCTTGCTTTCTTTGCTGACAAAGAGCTACATCATAGCCAGCGACGCCAAATTTTTATACGCCCGAGAACGAGATCCTCTTAAAGTACATCGTTTTACAAAACAGGAACGAATCAAGTTCGGTATAAGCACGAAAAGGGAGAGAGAGGAGGAACTTCCCGACGCATGATGATGCATGAAGCTGGAATACACAAGATACAAGGATACATCCGACTGGAACGGCGCCCAAGTGGTGAGATGCAAGCTGCATAGATATCTGGAATATTGAGGGGCTATAACAACATCAATGAATGCCATCGTTAGCGTTATGGATTTAACCTCAGGCTTTACCTTCGTCATCGCTGGATAACTCATCATATCATTTCCTTGCAGCTTGTTGTCTCAAGGCGAAAACATCGAAGCCCTTTATCCCGCACGTTCACATGGCAAAAAGAGCACGGCTAAGCTAGTCGCACGAGATGTGGCAATAAGCTAGAATTGGAGGTGATGTGGTGAATTGCTACAAACCGCTGCGTCGGACCGTAATGTTGGATAGCAGTCGCGCAGCCTCTCTGTGCCTTGCGGCAAAATCTACTGTAGCTCCAAGTACAAAGCTCTCAGCCGTTCTTCCCTCGAGACCCACGAAGAAGGCCTGATGTCGCACGGCGCTTTCTTCTAGTTGAAGTACTCTAGCAAGTGACGGAGATACCCTTGATAGGGGGGCCAAGAGCGTAGCACTCTCCAGTTATGGTGACATTGGCGAACTGGTTCACACTGGTGCATGTGGCATCTGTCCAGATAGCGACTACATCTCGTTAGCCCTGCGCTTCTCTTCACAGCCCGAGTTATGGGGCCGAAGGAGGTTACGTACCCTTGCAGCCCGCGTTGGCGTAGTTGAGCCTCAAGCTTGCTTGGCAAGCGTCGGTGATGGCATTGCATCCGGCGTGGAGATCGCCCGAACCAGCCTTGTTGCAAATGGTGCCCCTGCAGCCAGCACCAGCATAACGGTCGACGGAGGCAACAGCAGCAACCTGGCGAGGCGAGAAGTCGGAGGCCGGGGAGGCGGTGGCCAGGCCGAGGGCGGCGACAACAACGGTGAGAGCGTACATCTTGGAAGGTTGAAAGATTGGAGAGTGTAAGAGTTGAAGAAAGAATTCGTGATTGTTGGCTGAAGATGGTTGTAGCAATTAGCGGAAGTAAAAGGCATTCTTATACTTGTGATCGCCTATAACCCAGAAGCATGATCTTCAAGCGAGGCTGCAGTCTTGAGGCATCAGCAGCTCTTCGGATCACCGGGAGGCATAGCCTCATCCTTCGCTGTGTTGTCGTTGTTGGTGACGAGAGCTCGGATGTACAGCAGTTTACGGTCTACCCCACGCATGGCCAAGAGCGTCAGCGTAGCGTCAATGCGGTTATCAAACACCAATAGCGATGCAGAATAGCTGACTGAGTTGCCTGTGGCTTGTACTAGCAGATTTGGCTCTTGCAGAGTGTTGACTGTGACGCACTAACGAACGGTAAGATTGTCTAGCTGGCAACGATATGTGATATCCGCGGAAGGAGCTCCGGCGTCATAGGCGTTTGCTGAAGGCATTCGATATCGCTTCGGGCAGTTTGGTAGTGATTTGCGTGGTTGTTTACATAGTAGAAGACCGTTGCCGGTATGGAGCAGATTCCGAAGATGCAGGAAAGTGGTAGGCATTTCCTTGCTTCTCCATACCCGAATAAGCCAGAGCTCTAAAAGGTCTTTGCGGGAAAGCCGAGGCCATGGTAGCACAACGTTAAGACCAGTTTGGCGCGACATAACAAAGGGTTATGCTCTTCTCAGCGGTGGCGTGTTTGTTCTGCGATGATAGGGCCACAGTGCGCATTTCCCATGCATCTTAGTGGTAGGTACTCCGACTCAACGAAATCTCTAACACTTACGTACGCTAGAGACTACCCAATGAAGGGCTACGCAAAGACGCGGGTGTCGAACAAATCGAACGTATTGGCTGACAAGACGGCAACCCGGGTCTAAACTCATCTTGCAGTCTTCAACGTATACGAAGAAGATCGGTCATCGAGCTGATCATACGCAGTCGAGCATCACCGAGATACCATCGAACCCTGCAGCTATATCAGTTGGTTTCCACACATTCAAGATAGGCATGATGCCATGCAGACTCCCTGTAGGTACGATCGCGTGCAGGCTGACACATGGATCTAGTTAGTTGTTACGACGAACACTGCCGAGTCTGTGCTAGTCATAGCCCCAGTGTTCGTCTTCAACCGCCTGGACCTCATCCTAACTCTGCCATGCGTGGTCATCTGGTAAGAATCGCTATAGGAGCGAGAAGTCCTGCAAGCCTTACTAGCAAGTTCGCATGCCAGGTGTCTCAACAAGCCTTCCGGGGACTAGCCTTCGGGCCACACGCATCTGGCGGGCCGAGCCTGTTGTGTGCTTCGGCTGCCGCTTACTGCATCGCGTCTGCAGTATGTAAAGCTAAAATCCCAATTCCAATGTTTGGAGTTGTACTTCCACGTGGGCCAAGCTATCCGCAGGCTCACTAGGGATAAGATCCCTGAAGTGATCTGTAGCCATGGCAGGCAAACCTGGTCGTATACCCAATTCCTCTGCTCATCCAACCGACAGATACTGGACTGGGTAAGATTAGAGGTGTCCGGCCTAGACGCGATGGTAGAATGACCGGGTAAAGTCGGTCTCGCATAATGGGCGTGCATGCAGACATCGTATTTGACCTGTCAACCTGGTCTGTGGGTGCATAGGCGGTGGACGCCGGATCCCCGTCCACCAACAATGAAGCTATGTGATTAACACGCTGGGTAATGAGCTCGGATCGAGAAGGATGAACAGCAGGTTCCTCACGAGATGCAAGACAGTCTTGGCATCTGGTGTATATGGTTGGCGGTCTGTGTGCGGGCGTCTGACTGCTGATGCGGCGTCGGACAGTGATACGCGTTCGGCCTGAGTTACAAAGCATTGATCACCTCGATCTGACCACCAAACGCGTCTGTCGGAACTTTCTCGACCGTATCATGTTGACAGCGTGCGATGGATGCGTGGGAGGAAGGAAGCACCGGGGCCGCTGTCCGCAAGGGCCGTCTCGCTTACGGCTTAGTAAGCCGAATCATGTGATGTTCTAATCTCGACGCGTCCACGGGTAGAGTTCAACTCCCATCACAATCACCTCTCGAGACACTTCCTTATCCTCGCGCAGCCTTGGAAAGATTACAAGGCAACCTCAGACATGCATTCCTGCGACCGTGCACAACAAGGGCTTGGGAAATTACGATTATGGAGAAGTGGTGCTTGCAGCAGCTTCAGATCAGAGCTTCGCGGGTGCTTCTGTCGGTCCACAGCAGGTGAAACTGTAGCATGAAGTACAAGAGCAATTAATATGACAGATAAACACAACGATCCCTCGTACCCTTCGCTTCATACTAGATTTGACGCCTGAACCTCTTCAATGGTCTTTGTTGATCGGCCGGTTGATCAGGATCCCAGCCAACCAAGCAATTCACAGTCTCCGCTCCAAGCCCAGGGTCGTTGATGCGGTCGCCAGTCGGCATGCGGAATTGTCCCATAAGCTTGACATATGAGTCTAGCGCATCGACCATAGTCTTTCCAAGAGCCAGAGCCTTCTCAGCCCTAGTATGCGAATAGAAAGTCAGAAGCTCTAGCGCATCTTCCCGCATTCCGTTGTCCACCAAAGTCTTAGCGCTGCGCTCAACCCACTCCATGTCTGCGAATGACGCGTTCTCAAATCCGTGGAGCATGTTTTGGACGATGGGTAGGTATGACTCCGGATCTGAGCAAGTGTAGTAGAGGACCTGCTTGAAGATGCGTCCGGCGAAGTGCGTGGCTTCTTGGTATTGGTAGTCGGTATCTAAGAAGGTGGATGCGGCATCTTTGTAGAGATAGCGATGGAGGCCGTACTCAGGTGGCACGCTCTTCACACCCAGCCACCACGGGTTGAAGGGTGCCGTCACAGATCCGGTTGGAGCGACCCAGATGCGAATCAGATCCGGGTCCATGTCTGCGCGAAGAGACACTACTTGGCCATATCCGGCTTCATCATCTGAAATACGGTAGTCGCGAACGCGCTCGATCAGGTCTTTCTCGGTCACCGGAGCCATTGCGCGGGTGGCGTTCTCAAGAGCCGCTTGAGACATGTACTTCGCACCTCCGTCTCGCGCAGTGTATCCCTCCGCTTGGTAGGCATACGCATTGAAGATGTTGAACGGCTCGGTGCCGTTCGGATTCCACCAGCCCTGTTCGACGGCAAAGCTCACGATGTTCGGGCTACCCATGTAGTCTGTACTGTTTTCGAAATCGACCGGGAATTCCTCAATGTAACCTGGGTAAAGCACACGTACGTCGTTTTCGCCGAGACGTTCTGCAGCCCAAAGGTTCTTGCCTCCTGACATCTGCCATACAACCCAGCCTTCGTTCGCGTCTGCGATGAGATGCGAGTTACCTCCATAATCGGCATATCCGTATTCTGCAATCATCTGGCCAATGAGCTCAACACCTTCGCGGGCGGTGCTCGCGCGTTCCATAACAATACGAGCTAGGTCGGAGTATTGTAAACCTGTCTGAGGGTTTGGCGTCATGGCAATAAGATCATCTCGGTTTTGTGCCCAGATGTCCCTAACAGCGACGCCCTTCTCATTCACACCACCATTCGTCAGTGGAGGTGGGAAGCCCTCGAAGTCGGAGTATTCCATCGAAAGATAGCGGAATGTGTGCGGCACTTGGGAGATGTTCATCAGTTTTCCAGGCATCGATGCGTCTTCGGTAACTCCAACTGTGATTGTCGCATTCGGGGCGTGATCTTTTGCTGGGAAGATCTGAAGCCAGTGCGAGGACACTTCTTCTCCGGTGCCACCCAGCATAACACTGCCATCCTGCGTTAGGTTCTTTCCGACGTAAAATCCATAGCTTGCTCGGGCGGGCTTCGCGAGGCTCAGAAGCCCTACTGCAAGAAGCTGTGTAAGCATGTTGCCGTCCGGTGGTAAAGATGAAGAGGCAAGAACATCGAGCAAGTATCTCGGAGTTTTTTTTGCGGATTCTTTCTCACAGCAAGGGTGGGGGTGCTCGAAAGCGGTCCGACTACGTCAGATAACTCCGACACGGCACATTGCGGAGATCACATCGACTGGAGAAGGTCAAGCTTGTGGTGTTGGAGATGCGCTATGCAGGAACCGGTTCGGTGGGCCTTGGCACCTGAGTCGTGAACTACTGTTCGGAAATATTGTCGGGCGCGGCGGCCGCTTATCGCACACGTGAGTCCAACGACCGCTATGGCTTCACAGCTGCCTCATCCTTGACTGCTAAACGTTGCAACGTTGTGATCCAGCGGTGTTGAGGAGCGCGTCTCGCAAATTGAGGAGGCGGGGTTGATTCGCAAGCCACTACGCTAATCATGCGCGAAGGAGCGGGTCGTCGGGTCTGACTCTTTCGTGTCGTTTGAACTCCGTCGCCAGCATGCATCCAGATATCTCCGTGCCAATGAGTTTATGATGCGGTGGGTTTAATCGCTATCGCTCAAAGTGACTCATAAAGGCTCATGTCTTCCGCATGTAGCAATCTCCATCACCACAACGGCCATCGTGAGGTTTTGCAGGGCTTGCGATCTCGAAAGCAGCGTTATGTTGGTGCCTGGAGGGACCGCGAGAGCGATGAGGCAAGTCTATGAGCAGACTAGGAAGGCGAAAACGCCCTCGCCATGTTTTGCGCAAATTGCGCCCTTGAGAAAGGCGTTGTGTTGGTATCCGGGAGGATCGCGAGGATGGTAAGCTACCTATTCTTGAGTGCATACGCTAGGCAGACACATCGACCTGTAGGAATGTGTATAAGTATCTGAGGCATCCAGGCTGCAACATAGCAGACTCACACTTCTCCTCTAGAGTATCTAGGTATCTCAATCCCTCGAATTATCATCGCATCTTTGTCATCACTACCACCTGCAATGGCTTCCGGTTCGGCGCCCTCTACTATCCCGCGTCAGCGCATCCGCGATCTGTTACCAACTCTGCATCTTGGTCGCTACCAGCCCGGCCCAAAGAACAGTCTGACAGATATTCCCGGTGTACTCGTGCACACTGAGTCCATCCATTCATCTCCTGCTTATCCCGATGCCCCACCGAACGACATCAACACTGGCGTGACGACCATCATTCCGCGCAAGGACTGGTTTCACAAAGCTTGTTTCGCAGGCATGTTCCGCTTCAACGGCTCTGGGGAAATGACTGGAGCGCATCTGATCGAAGAGATGGGCCTTCTTTTCTCCCCAATCATCATCACGGGGAGCTTTGGCGTTGGCTCAGCGTACAACGGCATCTACGAATATGCGATCCGTGAGAACTGCGACAAGAATGGAAAGGTCGATTGGTTCCTATTGCCTGTCGTCGCGGAGACCTTTGATGGTTTCCTGCACGATGTGTCCAAATTTGCTGTGACACCGAAGCATGTCGTAGATGGCATCGACAAAGCAAGCAGCGACCCTGTGAAAGAGGGAAACACGGGCGGTGGAACGGGTATGATTTGCCATTACTTCAAGGGTGGCACTGGATCCAGCTCTCGTGTAGTGCCTGGTGAGGATGGCAAGAGTTATGCAGTCGCGGCTCTGGTCCAAGCGAATTACGGCAAGATGTGGGATCTCAAGATCGGAGGTGCGCCGATTGGGAGACTCATCTATGAAGAGCAGAAGCGAAAGATTGAGGAGAACCCTGACGATCCAGAACTACTGGCACAAGCGAACCTACTGTTCAAGGTGAAGAAGGAGAAGGACAAGAAAGATGGATCCATCATAATCATCCTGGCCACGGACGCGCCGCTTCACCCGCAACAACTGCAAAGGCTCGCCAAACGTGCGACTGTCGGATTGTCTCGCGTAGGTGGCTACGGCACGAACTCTTCCGGCGATGTCTTCCTCGCGTTCTCTACCGCCAACGAGTTGAACGTGCAGACAGTCACAGCGGGGCAAGCATCTGTTGATCCGTACAAGGCGAGAGAGGTATCGGTGACCATGACCGACGATCAGACAATCAATGCCTTATTTGAGGCGAGCGCTGACGCAGTCGAAGAAGCAATATACAATGTCCTGTGTATGGCGGAGACAATGGACGGTAACGGAAACAAGATTGAAGCGCTGAACCTGGAGCGCGTGAAAGAGCTGATGCAAAAGTACCTGTAGCGTAGTGCATACTTCCGAAAATTGACCCCCATTTGCTCGATATGATGCGTACAGAACACTGTTATTTTGGGGCGTTTCCAAGCCCATCGTCTGCAGTAGCTCGTGTAAGGATTGGGCAGTCGTACTAATTTTGATAGTTCAAGAGAGCCTGATATTTGGCCAAGGACGTGGTGCATGTGTCGGTTGCTGTACCCTTTGATGCGATTTGACAGCTGTTGCTTGTGTAGCGTGGATCGTCATGCGTGATCCAGGCACGAGCCTCATGATTGATGGCTGAATGCTCCAAGTCGATGAACAGGATCTGAGTGCACGTGCTTAGCACGACGGCCACGAGGCTGCTCGTTTCACAACATGGAGATCAGCAGCTTTGCCAGCGCCAATGGCAAGGCTGCGCGAATCTACCATGGCCATGATCAGCAAGAGTGTGTGTGGGGAAAGGGTACCGATCCAAGCGAAGAGACATTCCCTACTCATCGCGCGGAGGTGTGGCGCAGAGATGCACGGGAACCGGGAAGTCGTGTGGGTAAGCTAGAGGCTGGCGAGATGGCGCGCCGCTGTGTCGGAGATGCACGAACAGTCTAGGCCTTTGGCCTACATAAGAACACGATCGTCGAGCAGCTTTCGATCGGTAAACCCCGGTCGTGGGTTACACACTCAAGAGACACTGTAGTGCAGATGATGGCTTCTGACTGGAACAGGGAGGTGGAAAGCAATTCCGTAGCTGCTTCATGTATTTGAGTGGTGGAAGGGCGGTCAACTTTAAGCTTCCCGGGAATCATTCCCTCGGCAGATAGCGCAAAAGATCATACGTTGATTCTGGAGCGCGTATAGCTGCATTGAGCGGCAACACACTGGTAGTGAGTGTTTGGGCCACATGATTCGCATCGTTGTCTTTGCGTGGTGTTCTGAGGTCTGGACACAGCGCGGTGCTGCTGCTGATGTCGGTAGCACGCTAGAGAAGGCCGATGCGCTCAGCAGCAATAGCGAAATGAGATGAACAGCAGCAGGACCGAGCCGTCTTAGCAATACGTGCTCATGGAAAAACACAAACACCATGGGCGCGTCGTGTGGCGGCGTCTTGAATTCCCATGGAAGTTCTTGCCCTGTGGCAGAAACCGGCTACTGCCACTAGCGTGTGTCAAAAGTGGGCCCGGGCTGTGACGTTCGAGGCTCTCCCAGAACACCCTTCTTTTCATCTACGCGGTCTGGATCACCGGCCACGACTGCGCGCTACCCTATAACGTCCATCTCAGCTTCAGCCCGCCTGTAAGGCCATAGTCGCGGCATCTGTCATGCCGTGTGGCAGCGCTCATATATGCCATTTGTCCCTTTTCCCATCTTCTTCCACCACAGACGTCACCCCTCATGGCGATCCCTACCTTTCCGAGTTCTTCTGTCCCAGACCTCACTGAAGTCTTGGAGCGACTTGGGCTCACTCAGTATGCTCAGGTGCTCGCTGAGAATGGGTTCCACAACTGGGAGACGGTTGTAGACATCACGGAGGACGATTTAACAGCGCTCGAGTTCAAGCTTGGCCACAGGAGATTACTACAGCGAGAGATTGCCACGTACCGCGGCATCCCTCAATCACTATCACTGGAGCCAGAAAATAACTCGCCTGAGCCGACGTCATTATCGACCTCCGCTTTGGAAAGTTTCACCAGGCAAACAACGTCCCTGCCACCACGAGAGAAGAGGAGGTACAGGCGGCATCCGCGGGCAGACCCAAATGCGCCAAAGAAGCCAAAGACAGCATGTACGCTCTTCGCACATGATATCATCAGGACTTGATCTAACTTGTTGTCAGATGTAAACTTCGCCGACCAGCTTCGTACCGACCATGAGGTCAGCCAACTATCCTTTGTGGATATAGCTCGCGAAGTCGGTCGGAGATGGCAGGAGCTTCCTTCAGAGAGAAAGCGTATCTGGGAAAGCAATGCGGCCCGAGCCATGCAAGAGTTCGAAGCCCAAATGGACGACTACAAGAAGACGGATAACTGGCGAAAGTATCAGGCCTATCTGAACGAGTTCAAGTCGCAACAATCAAGTCCGAGCATTGGCAAACAGCGACCGACGAATAGTCGCTCAACGACCGACACTTCTAACAACACGAGACAATACTCACGTGCTAGCCCGAGCTCTTCAGACAGCCCGGTATCTCTCCAATCAAGCAGCATATCAGCCGGACCCGAAGCCGAAGCATGCCACAATGCTCTGACGCTGGCCTTCAGTGAGTTGGTCACCCTCAGAGGCGAGATACTCAATGGATCCGGCCAGCAGTTCAGTCAAGCATTTTTGCCGACCGAGGATCGTGTTCGGCGGTCCATGTACGCGTTCGTGCAAGGAACTGGGTCGCTGCTCTTCATGTGGACTTATGATGAGGTTAATGAGATACTTGACCGTATCTACCGGCCCCAAAAGAAGGTGGACGACATGACACTTGCCGAATGCTTCACAGTTGCTGCTATGGGCGCGCATTACGACATCGATGCCTACCCTGATCGGATGCGCCGATTGCTCTACGCATCTGGGACCCTTCATTTCAACGAGCAGACTGCCAGACAAGACTATTTCCGCACAATGCGCTTGCTATTATCTTTGTCCTTTTATTCTTTGCTCGAGAAGCACATGAGCGCCAAGTATCTTATCGGTATGTTCAACTCGTACACTTGATCATGTGATTGTACTAACAAGCCACAGCTGCAGGACTACAGATCGCCCGTTGGAAGTATCCGGCTCTGCAAACTTCGTCTCGCTCAGCAACGGACGACCACTGGAGAAAGATATTCCGTAGCCTCGTATTCATGGATTCATGGCTTGCCTACACCCTCGGCTATCCCACTGAGGTGACAGCCAGTGACATCCAGGTATGCCAGGGCGAGCCTATATTGATTTTCATGATACTAACATGGCTAGGTCGCCTGCATTGCCCATCGCCAAGATCAGCTGTCCATCGATGAACTCATACACATGCAAACCAGCAAGATCAACCTGATAGCCGCCGAGGTTGCCAAGACACTGGCATCTCCAGAGCTAGCTACCAAAGGGAACATCACCATGCTCACAATGAAGCTGGAAAAGTGGCGTGAAGAAGTTCCGCAAACGTTACAGATCCCTACGCTTCTGTCTAGTGCCGCACAAGACTTGACAGTCTTCCAAAGGCGAGCGGTCTTTATGTTGCACGTAAGGAGACCTTCCATCTTCTTGTATCATCATTTTATTGACTGATTCAGATCATGTATCTTGGTGCACTGGTCCTGCTATACCGCCAGCTACTAGTGGCTTCAGCAGAAGCCCAGCTTATCGACGGAATTCCATCTGCGTTGAATAACATTTCAGTCGAAGATGTCAAGATATACCGACAGGAATGTGCAATGGCTGCCCAGAACATTGCTCGCATATTGAGCCTTATCTCTTTTGACGGTACGCTGACAACGCGTTGCTGGATCATGTAAGTTCGTATACAAAACCCGAACACCCCACGAACTAACGATCATAGTATTTACTGGGCATTCTCAGCTGCCATTTGCCTGCTCTTCAGCGCAACGACTAAACTCATGGACGGTCAAACTGAAGGAGTCGAAGCTGATCTCACGTACGCCAAGTCGTGCATGGATATGCTCGAGCCATGTAAACCATGCGAACCCGTCGCCGCGCGATACCTGGAGACACTCTGGCCCCTATACGACCACTTGCAAGATGTCCATCGTCGGATGATCGGTCGATCAAAGAGCAGCATCTTTGCCATCCTGCAGCCTGATCCGAGTCTGTTGAGCCCACCCATACCTGTGTCGAAGCAAGAGATGGGCCCGATTTCAGAGAAGCTTACAATGCTACTTACGGATCCTTTCGGGAGGAAGCAGACTGCCGACGGCACCCAACGACGCATCCTTAGCAACGATGGGTCGTACTCAGTTTTCTGGTTTAGGTGAAGAAGGCTTCGCTGATATTGTAATGTTTTATCATCGACCAGAGGATACCGGCGGCACGGTCTGGCCAAACAAATCTTAGAGTTCATCAGAGCTACCGTTCTCGATATCGAAGTGCAACAAACCACAAAAGGCCGATGCATAGCTTGTCCGTTATCTGAAGTCCACTGGTAGCCAAGTCCGATAGACGCAAAGTCTACATTAGCTGCAGTCGTTTCTTACAAGACGAATCTGTCATGCTACTAAATATGGCATCATTCTCGAACGCTTGTCACTCCGGCGTGCGCTACAAGACAATTGATCGATAGCGCGACTGCACGTTTCAGTCGTTCCTGACTAGCAGCCAAATCGACGGATTACAAGCCGATGCGCCTGCACGTCCCAGGGGTCTCCTACTGTACTGGTGGGTGAGCGTGGGGGGAAGAACGAAGACCGGAAAGGGGGAAGAGGCGTCGATATCAGCCGTGGTACTGGCTGGGCAACGTCATCTCAACAGCGAAACTGATAGTTTGCACCACGATAGTGCATCTCAAGCAGGAAAGTTGAGACTGCATCCTGCTGTAGCGTCGATCACGGGAGCGCCCGTCCTCCGTAGCGCAAACGCCATCGTCAGCCAATTCCCACTCAGCCCGTATCAGCCTGTATCTGAATCAATCATTGTAGCGTCATGAAAATTTCACCACCAATCTTCCGTTCCACGCAAACATTTCTGTCCTGTCATTGTAGCATGTTGCGATGTTGACGGGACGCACCCTGTTCACGGCCGCGGTACCAGCAAGCGATACGCGTAATTCGGCTCCATATTTCATAAACCGAGCGATATCGCCAGCGACGCAGGGCCGAATAGTTCGCAGTGCAGGTGTAAGAACCATTCGCACAGAGATACAGGCGGTGCGTCCATGACATCTGCAAGTCGAGAGATGGCGCAGCTGAGGTGGTGATGTCGGCCGCTACGCGCTTCCAATAGTGCGGCAGTTAACAATGTCGCGATATCTAGTGCCTCTCGCGAACCCTTGGGCTAGCGACTTTCTTTATCGAAACGTGTTTCAGCGGGGTCGTCCTTGTCAACCGACCGCTCTACCCTCGACGTCGTTTTCGTTTCGATCGCGATGTTCGGGTTGATCGGCCTCTGCGCGGTCGGGTCGGTGTAGCTGCGCTTGCATCATTGAAGATCATGCTCGCAAATTGGTTTAGGGGAAAGGGAGAGAAGTACGTAGGCGCGGGTACACCTGCTGTCTGAGATACAGGAGGCATTTCGCTTCCCTCAAATCAACGAGGTCGCAAAATAAATGCTCCACCGCTTCTTCGTTGTTGATGCTGCTGAAGTGCGGAGAAAAGCAAGCTGTTGATGCGCAACAGGGAACTAACCGCCCACGCCGCGTTTTCTGCCCGAATCCGAAAGGCAGTACTTCCCGGCCGGTGGTGATGCCATCTGGCGCGAGCTAGTTGGCTACATAAAGCAGTCGTGGGATACGGGCTCTGCACAAGCGTGGGCGGATAAGGAAAGGGGGGTGCGCAATATGCAAGTCTAGATCTACAGCAGTCTCCACCCCGGCAGCGCAGCAGCGGGTGGAGCTCCTGGGCATGAGGGAGGCTCGTTCGCGTCATTTGGGGGGTGAAATAGGGAACGGCCGTCCGTTGCAGGGAATAATGATAATACCCTCGAAGCCTTCTCTCCCTGGTATCTTGCTTGCTTTGCTCTTCCCCCTCTTATTTGCTTTTTAGCCTCGTCGTGCGAAGAAGCTTGTTCGTTCTCGTCTGCCTTTCGACTCGAGATAGCCCGACTGCATACCGATGCGAAGCGAGATAGCCACGCCGACAGAGAGATACGATGGACTACGGATACGCTGTGCCGATGGAGAGCCCTTTTGTGATCCCACATGAGGATGTAGAGGCGCTGGGCGAGTCAAAGGCCTTTTGCGCGCTGAGGAGGCATCTGGCTGGTGATGCTGAGTATGTTCATGTTCCTGTTCCTCTTCTCCCGTCGCGAGTAGCTTATCGCGCTTCGTATCGCTTCTCTCCACCTCCACATGCCTATCCACCCCCAGCTCCACGGCAAACCTCAATCACTAACAAGTATGCCAGCTTCTGCGCAACACACACGCAATGTTCTCCCCAAGCGAAACAAACCTACATACTCCACCGCGATATCCTCCACGCCCTGATCATGCCCGTCGTAACCCTCTTCTCCCGCGCATCAACACTAGGCTCAGCGGCACTATGCACACAACGCGCTTCTGATCTCGAACTGGCCTTCTCAGGCGAATCTCGCAGCGCATTCATCGGCCTGCAGTGCTTCATAACCGAAGAATCAGACTGGTGCCGCACCCGGGGCTGCCCAGCATGCGTCGTAACAGCAACCCTTAGCACCGACAGCCACATCCGCCTGACCATCGCCGCAAGTCTGCTTAGCACAGCAAACATCGCGACACCGACGCAGGAAGAACCGCCTCAGCACATCGAGGACCGAACGCTGCCTCCGCTCCCTCACATCCTCCCCGCGCTCCAACACGCCGTTATAAACGACCCGTTCTGGGAGGGCTCAGAGATCTGGGGCTATATTCTCTCGCGCGCAACACAACTCTCCGCTGGTATTCAGGCTCTCATCGCTGAGTGCGTAAACCTCGAGTCCCTCGTTTCGTCGCCGACAACCGAACGCCCCGGCTCGAAGCGGGGATTGACACATCCTACGGTGCCTTTCGTGGTATCTGGACAAGCGGTGCAAGAGAAGGGCGTCAAGCTCAGGAAGAGCAAGCTGGCGAAGCGACAACTCAGACTGCGCGATGAGGAGGTGGAGCTCATGCGCAGAGTAGCCATGCAGTGCTGGGCGAAAGCCCAAGTGCCCAAGCATGTCAGGGGAGAAGTGTTGGGACTGGGCGATAGCAAGAGGACGAGGAGTTTGACCTGCCCGTAGGCAGCGACTCGTTAAGGTGTTATATGGCGTTTTAGGGCTCGCATATGGATGATACCACAGCATACCACTTTTCCTTGGGTTAGGCGGCATCTGATGTCGTGGGACTGGTTGGTCTCGCGGCTGGGTTTGGCAGGCATATACATGGTATGGGGGTATTTCTTTTGTTTGGCATTAGATACTACTGGGGCACAAAGTGGTCTTTAGAGGTCTAATATATCTACATGTTCGCTTTAAGAGAGTGCCCGTTGACGTCCCATCAAGCAAGTTGGCGTGCTTTCTGGTGCCGACAATGATCTGCCAGAGTTCCAGCGATACTTTACCGAGGGTGTTGGGGGCCACATCCGCGCAGGACGGCTCGCCTATCAGCATGTGCATGGGTTGCAGCTGCCCACCTCCATGTAGTCTCAGCCTTTCTTCCCTGCTTACCTTCTCTCATCTACACGACATATCTACGAGCGAGCTGGATCTTTCAGCACACTATTGAACCATTTCGGAATGTACAATCGCATCATCTGAGATCGAACGACTGGAAATAAGCGATGACATACCCGACAAATTGATCTACAAAGCACTCCCAGTGGGCGAATTCATACGCGTGTTGAAGCTTCAACCTGGCGAAACCGACCAAGACATCAAGTGCAGCCTCGAAATTGTTGGCATAGAAGACTCCAAAGCGACCTACGAAGCGATATCGTACGTTTGGGGTGATGCCAAAAACACTGTCAACATATGGTGTAATGGACTGCGAGTGCCAATCACTGCCAGCCTCGCAGATGCTCTTCGAAACTTCCGCCGCACATCTGAGCCTCGAGTACTATGGGCGGATGCCTTGTGCATTAACCAGAAAGACGATAGAGAGAAGGGACATCAGGTCGAGAGAATGGGCGAGGTGTACACCAATGCAAAACGTACACTTGTGTGGCTTGATCGCGATAACCAGGATATCGCTGAAAACGTATTTGCTCTCATGTGTGAGGCGAATACCTACTTGGCGGATTCATTCTCCCAGGCAGACCAGAACTTTTACAAGATGGGACCCTTCGTAAAACCGTACCCTATCTGTATGGAAAAGGAAAGATGGCGAGGGGTCGCGCAACTCTTCGAATTTCCCTGGTTCAGACGAGTATGGACTGTCCAGGAAGCCGCCATCGCTAAGGAATGCCGCTTGTATTGGGGCTCGGTCAGCATCGATATCGCTGATGTATTGGAAATGTGTGTGTGGGTTTCGCAAAAGCAGGACTTCCGTAAAACCATTCGAAATGTCGTTGGGCAAATCAACTATCTTATGGGGAGGAACATACCACTCTACCTCCATTACAATACGCACCGGCCAGAACGATGGCAGCAATCCCGCACTGGCTTGACTTACTTCGCCACTCGCTCTTCAAACGACATGTTTGTGTCTGTCCTTCAGGCAGCCCGATACCTTGAAGCAAGTGATCATAGAGACCATGTTTACGCATTCTTGGGTTGCCCAGCTGCCACTGATAGTCTCGGCCACGCGATAGTGGAGACAGATTATACATCTTCAATAGATGACCTTAATCTTCGCCTCGCTTGTGTACTGATGGATGATGCCGCAGAAGCGCCGTTTGTTCTTTCGGCTGTCACTCACGACAGTAGAGACAGATTCATGAACGGCATGCATCCATCTTGGGTACCGAAATGGCATGTCGCTGGGAAATATCGTTTACCATTAACGAGCCCCAACATTTGGTTCAACGCTGGAGGCAGCAGAGAGTTCTTCACAGCCACCCAGTACGGCAAGAATTGTTTGACAGTTTGTGCATGCACCTTCGACACCGTCATCTGGAAATCAAAGAGAATAGAACTGGACCAAGCGACCTTGAATCCCACGTATGTATCTGCCAGCGGGCTAGACGGATCAATCATCGATACGCTATGGGATGATGTGATGCAAAGCTCATCACAATTCGGTATCACAGTGCGACAAGTCGACTTTTTGCGCACCCTAATGGTTGGTTACGCAATCGGCAGTGGCTTCTCCGCCATTTCCGATAGGAGACAGCAAAGCGTGATTGATGCATACAGAAAGATTATCAGTGTAGCAAGACCGAGTGATACAGGGGCTGTGGCGATGTCGCCACGCCATAGATATGATGCAGCAAGGTTCGGATCTGGGCTTCGACTTCTCTTCAACGCAAGCGTGTTTTTGACTAGAGATGGGCGTATTGGACTAGCTCCACTAGGCGACTTGGTCGAAGTCGGCGACGTATGCTGCGTCATCTTCGGGGCAACCGCCCCTTTCCTCCTCACGCCAGCAAGAGAAGGCCGGCACAAACTTATAAGCGAATGTTACATCCATGGTGTAATGAACGGCGAGATCATGGAACAATTCGGCCAGAGCGACCTCAGCAAGCATCGTATCGTCCTCGAATAGGCATACCAATGTATCTCTGCGACGAGACTTATTGATGGTTGTAGAATTGAGTCAGATGAACACGATTGGGGGCCTGGTATACGTCCAGGGTGCATGAAAATGGTCAAAGAGTAAAATCATGTATGAGCCTGTTATACTTCAAGCCCTCTGGCTATATCCCACGCTGTTCGTCGAAAGGTTGAACTAAACCACGCTACCCTTTAACACTGAACATACTGTTTGTAAAGAGCTTGAAGCACATCACGCTATTCTTTAGATTTACACTTGAATCTTTAAAGTCACGCGTCATCCTCCAGCCTGGACTCAATTCATGTGACAGTTGTAGGTTTTTGGTGTGCCTCGGACAACTGTGCAGCTATATCTGATACCTAAAGTCCGGTTCGCGATCCGTATACTGCTTGCCAGCAGGCATAGTATACCCTTGTGCAAGCTTAACATCCTTCCTCTTCTCCCTCCTTCTATACATCGCCCTAACAATCCACCATCCACACCATGCAAAAGCTAAGCAGCCCAAACTCCACGCATGGCCCAAAGTATACTTCGGCGCCGCATTGCTCTGATAGATCTGGCCAGATACCACACCACCAATATTGGTGAGTGTAAGTAAAATACCCAAAGAAGCTGCGCGTTTGCCATCAGGCGCACAGTTTGCAGATAGCCAGGTTATGTTTCCGCCGGTGCAGAGGAAGCAGGCTGTTGCGATGAGGTAGGTGGCGAAGTATTGGACGTATGGGCTCACTGGAGAGAGGATAATGGCGTAGCCGGCGATGCCTACGGGCGCCATGAGGATCAGAGGTAGGAAGCGCGTTTGATACCTGTCGGATAGGTATGCGCCGATTGCGTAGACGATGGCGCCCCAGATGTTCACGGGAATGACGAGATATTGCGCCTGTGCGCGTCAGCGACGTATCTAAAACCGCGAGTGGCTATCAATACCTGTTTGGTGGAAAAGTTGAACCCATTTCTGATGATAATGGGTAAGAAGGTTCCGAAACCATATAGAATTGTCACGACGGCGATCTGAATGACACCATGCACCCAACTCTTGATGTCCTTCGCTGCTTCTTTGATATCAGCTTTTCCATAATGACCAGAGCCCTCAGAATCGGAGTAGGCCTGTGTTCGATGTGCGCGCTGGCGCATGAGAGCCTTCTCATCGTCGTTGAGGAAGTAGGCGGTTTCGAAGGATTTGGGGACGAGGAAGATGCAACAGGCTGCCCAGATAATGGTGACAATACCCTCGATAACATAAAGCCTGTATCATGCATTAGTCCAAGGGTTATCAAGTGTGCGAAAGCTGCGGCCTACCATCTCCACCCCGACCATCCAGCAACTCCGTTCATGTACAGGATGCCAAAAGCGATAAGACCACCAAAGGCTCCCGACAACGCCGACGCGATGAATAGATACGCGATACGGATGCCGAGCTCTTCTCTAGTGTACCAGTTGCATAAGAACAGCGTCATTGCCGGAAACAGGCATCCTTCGAAGAAACCCAGGAAGATACGCGTGGTAACCAAGCCAGCGAAGTTCTGCACGAAGCCTGTGCAAAGACAGGTAATGCCCCAGCAGAAAGTGATCGTTGGTATCACTCTGTTGAATTGAAGACGTTTGACAAGTAGCGAGGTTGGAAACTATTTGCTGTCAGATATATAGAGTCTCAGCAGGCGAATGCACATACTTCGGCGAGAATGTAGAAGATGTAGAATACCGATACAGCCGTCTGTATTTTCGTTAGTCTGACCATTTTCAGGACATTTGCTGGGGCCGTGACGCACGTTCAGCTCGCTCCCCTTCAGTCCAATATCCGTCGTCATACCCTGCGTTGCAGCGAACCCGATGTTACCGCGATCAAGATAGCTGATGAGCATCAGCATCATCATGACTGGCGCAACGAAGCAGTCCAGCTTGCGTCGCAACGCATCTTCTTTCTTCTTGTTCTCGATGATCTCCGGGGTTTCATCTTGCGCAAGATATTCGCGCTGCACTTGTTCATGTTTCTCGTCGGTCAGCGAGCGTTGAAGGCCTGGCGTTGCCATTGCCGAAAGATGTCAAGAAGCGAAGGAAACAGGAGCGGATGGCTTCACGATAGCTTATCCGAACTCAAAGGTCAAATAGTATCGTCTGTTATGCATGTTCAGTAGAAAGGCGCATATCCGGTCTGTATGTACGCCATGCGCCTTCCTACGCTCATTACTCGTGTCCATCGTCTAGGCCCAGGTCCTTCTCCAACTTCCATAAATCCTCCATCACTCGCTTCGACACGCAGGACGCCTGAAGTGTGAGTGACAGAGAGATGCTGCACATCGACGTCGGTGGCAGGGTGTAGAGTATTAGCCGGATTGCCGATCTGCGAACGTTGCGGAGGTGGAGAAGCCATGTGGTTCCCCAATGCGGGGTGAGATGCGGGGCAAGGCTTGGGGAAGCACGACGCGGCTTGGTACGAGGGGACCGTTGAGCATGGAGATGTTGTTTGGTGGTAGGTAGTCAAGATGCGAGGTGGTGTGCGGGGAAAGATGTTGGTGAGTCCGTCGCGACTGCAATCCCGTAGGAAACATCGCGCTACTGAGCATGGCTCCTGCCAATTGACGCCTCACAATAGCAAGCTGAGACTACGATTGCGAAAGTACTCCCATAAATCCAAAGAGAAGGAAACATTAATCGACAAGAAGGTACTGACACGATCACGTTCTCAATACGATGTCGTCACCAAGCAAAACTGTGGCCTTCATCGGTGCGTTCCTTCCTACCTAGCTAACCCTATCACTCCTCATACTTACGGTTCCCAGGTCTTGGCGTAATGGGCTATCCCATGGCCCTCAATCTTCGAAAAGGCCTCGACTCTTCGCATGCCCTCCTAATATGCGACGTATCCACCTCCGCGCTCGAAAAGTTCCAATCAGACGCCTCAGGTCAGGGTCCAGTGGAAGTAGTAAAGAACGGATACGATGCTGTCCAAAGATCCGACACAGTCATAACAATGCTTCCAGATTCGAATGCCGTAAAGAAAGTATATCTTGATAAAGAAACAGGAGTCCTGGCCGGTGCGGAGAAACTACCAAAAGGTGGAGATGGAAAGCTGATCATGGAATGCGGTACCATCGAAACAGCTACAATCTTGGAGGTTGCGAAAGCAGTGGAAAACTCCAGCGCAAGCAAGATGCTGACTTTTGTTGATGCGCCGGTATCGGGTGGACCCATGGGTGCGCAGGACGGGACGCTGGCGTTCATGGCCGGCGCGAACAACAAGGACATCTTCCCTACCGTGAAGAGCTATCTGAGCCACATGGGCAAACCAGATGCGATATTTCTCTGCGGCGACATCGGCGCAGGTACAGCGTTCAAGGTCATCAACAACTACCTCAGTGCCATTACATCGCTCGCCGCGTCTGAAGCCCTGAACATCGGCTCGAAAATGGGGCTAGACGTTGCACTGCTTACGGATGTAATTAATGTCTCCGGGGGTCAGTGTTGGGTCACGAGTAAGAGCAATCCAGTACCGGGTAT
Organism: Alternaria triticimaculans; assembly: GCF_023758025.1. Taxonomy (NCBI): domain Eukaryota; kingdom Fungi; phylum Ascomycota; class Dothideomycetes; order Pleosporales; family Pleosporaceae; genus Alternaria; species Alternaria triticimaculans. Next base: position 1,375,235 of record NW_026055965.1, read on the forward strand.
ACAAACCAATGTGCCGAGTTCGCGAGGGTACGAAGGCGGGTTCCGCATCGAGCTTTGTGCAAAGGTTTTGGGCATGGGGAGTCAGCTTGCGGAGATGGTAGGCGCGCGCACTATACTCGATAAGCCTACGTTGGAGGCTTTTGATGAGGCGATGAAGGACGAGAGGTATAAAGGGAAGGACGCGAGGGTCGTGTATAAGTGGTTGAATGAGAGTGAGAGAAAATAGGATGTCGTATATCAGCTCCATCATAAGTTTCGCAATACGCGAAATTACGCCGTGTTGCACAAGACCCCCAATCGTGTTCAATCAACTCAGTTTCACAACCAGCAATAATGCTCGTTCTATGGATACATCGATCTACCTCCTAGCAGTTCGGTGCGGCATACTACCCCGTGGAGGCTACAACAGTGGATTGCAATGTAGAGCTAAGTGGGAAAAGGTATCTTGAGATATACGTGGTCCTTCCTACGGAGCATAGCATAAGCCTACTATCAATGTCTACGGCAAAGGCCTTGTAGCATACGCCATATCTCTGGCTGTGCAGCGCAAGATGATCACGCCAGGAGGATACAGACAGGGTTACAAGCTTGAACCAGACCTGAAGACGTAGCTGGGAGGTATTCGATGGTGCCCGTGGATAGGAAGCATCGTCAATCCAGTGGCTCTTCCATCCGAAAGTCTATATCAAGATCCGGCATGATCCCGCACATGTCTGAGGAGAGCACTTACGCCAGGAGGATACAAAGGTATTTGTACCCTCCCCCGAGACCTAGGAATGTAGCCTGGGGGTATTCGCTGGTCCTTCCCTGAGAAAGGCATAGTTCCTTAGTCGAGTTCGATTGGAAAGAACCTCTCAAGGTGCGGCTTATCCTTGGATACCATAGCAGAGTGTGCGCACGCCAGAAGGATACAAACACCATTGCACACTCAAACTACGTCTGATGATGAATCTAGGAGGTAGTCGCGGTGTTGTATGTAAGGATGGCGCAGCTCCCTGGCCGGCTTCCTTGGGAAGGAGTGACCCAGATGCAGGTACGCTAGGCCTAATCGGTCGGCAAATCTCTAAGAGGTGCACGGCTTGCGCGTGTGCTGGGCAAATACGACGGAATTTGCGCTCTTGAAAAGGGTACGGTAATGCACCCGGGAGGTGTTCGCGGAACTTCACATTGACGTGCCGGTAAGACAAACCTCCATGCAGACATCTGGCGTGTATTGAAACCGGAGTACAACAAAAGCTTCATCTCATTGGGCTCGCAGCTCGGTCTACAGGACTACTCGTCCTCCCAGAGCCGACGCCTGATGCAAGCAACTCCAACCTAGAAGCCTGAACACGATGCTTCTTCATGACCTCTACCCACTCTTCCTCAACTTCCTGCTCCTCCGTCTCGTCTGTGCCTTCTTCCAGTTCCGCCCGCAAGTCCTCTTCCAACAACGCAATCATCATGCTAAAGTCACCGCCCAGTCTACCCAGCGAACCAGCACAGTATAAGACCTGCGTGAGGAGCGAGTCTCGTTGCGAGCGATCTTGCACGTTTGGAAGATATGTTCGCAGAGTGTCGAAGAGCATCTCTACTAGGTGTAGTGGGAACGTTGCGAGGGCCGATGGTATCGGTTGTAGAGGATTGGATGTGTTGACTGGCTTTACAGCGGGGGCGCTTTCGTCGGACCCTGGTGCTGGTAAGGCGGAAGGGAAGATGCTCTTGTACATGGATATAATGGCGAAGCTCTGTTCACGGAAGACTTCAAGATATTTCTTCAGGTACTTTTCTGTTTGCTGACCGACTGCCCAGCCAGCGTCGCCTTTCGCTGCCTTAGTTGTCCGCTTTTCTGTCTCTTGGTCTGCGAGTTCGCGCAGAGGATCTAATGCGCTGAGCATTAACTCCAGGCACACTAACCGACACACGAGAAATAAGGCACCCAGTGTGCCTTCTCCACTGCCTATGCCGGCTTGTTTTGTTGACCATGCTTCGTCCAGTTCTGGGGCCACTCGTCTGAGCCACCCGATTGTTCGCATGGCACCTGCCAGCTTGATTCCCTGAGTCTGGAGCGAGCTTATGAGATTGGTTGTCATAGTCTTCATCTCCTGCTCAGCCTGGGCAGTGAGCGATGAGACCAGCTCTGAGTTTGGGTATAGCGTGTGGAGGCGCTTGATGTGTGCGTGGAGGTCGAGAGCCGAGGCATAGTTCGCGTTGGCGGTGGCCGTTGACGAGGAGGCTTGGGCGGCGGCTGTGGAAGAGCTGATGGCGGATGAGAGAAGGGTGGGCAGGTCGAGCACATCAGATACGCGGTCAATGTTTCGGGACAGCAACATCGCCTTTCTCCTTCTGTCTAGGATCGCATTATCTGCCCCTCTGCTGTATTTCTCGGAGAAGTTCTGCACAGCTGTTTCCAGATTCGGCAGCTCCGCCTGTACTGTGCCTGCATCCTGACCTATCTGCGGGAGTGTCTTGCGGAGGTGTAGGAGGTGGTCGGTCGAGGATATTATGGGTTTATGCGACCGCTTCGAGAGCGCTTGCAGTGATCGTAGTATGGACTGCGAGCTTTGTGATAGCGATTGTTGCTCGGAGGATGTGAGGGCAGCTAGGGGCAGGGTCGTGAGGCGGGAGAGGTACGTGTTGGTAACGGCGTCATTGGGGGAGGGCCGTAGCTGCGCGTCTTGGGCGTCGAAGTAGGGTATCAGTAGTTCGTAGAGAGGATCCGCCATGTTGTCGCGTTTCACTGCTCCAATGACGCGTGCAGCTGTTGAATTGCGTCTCGAGGGGTGCGTGGGGTGGCTGCCCAGGTGTCGAGCTGCGGGCGGAGGTGCCACGAGGCTGACCCCTGCCGCGTTAGCGCCCTTTGCACTTCACATGCGGCCGCTACCGCAACATTGGAACCGCAGGACTCATGGATCGCGGCCACTCCCACACAGACAACCCCAATAGCCCGGACGACGACGCAAATAGACCACAGCAACCTAACGCAGTCGAGCGTTTCCTTGCTGAGCTGTTCCAGAATCGTTTTCTCACAGACCTCTCGACCGCCGACGACGAAGCTGCACCGACACGACCGATTTCGCCGCGAACGCTACCCTCGAATCACCTCGTGCCTTTCTTCACCGCCTCCAATACCTTTTCAGTACCGCAAAATCCAGTCAACACGGCAGAAGTGGCAGAAAGCACACCACCGCATACTTCAGCACGCCAAATGCAAAGCGCGCAGGATGTCGTCTTCTGTGTCGAGGATACCGTGGGGCTCAAGGACGACAAGTACAGCGTCGGCATCATAGAGAGGTCTTTTGGCGATGTCGACTCGCACGAGCCCCGGCCACAGCGCGACTATCCCGACGACATCGAACGCCACACCGATATCCCCAGGGAAGATTTTTGGAAGTTCATGAAAGACGGTATCCCACCGCGGGGTACCGTCCTAGTGTCATGGCAGACGCAGTACAAGACGGAACTCATACCAGAAGCAAAGCTTCAACTGCTGGATCGAGCGCTTTACGTAGGCGATGTGGTCAAGAGGAAGGCGGAAGATCATATTAGTGGTACGGTCATTGGCACCCAGGCGGTCTGCACCCTCTTCCCCGCGACCCTCTTCAACGGCGGCCAAATCACACAGACAACCACCGACGATCTATCCATACGGAACATTCCGGCCGACGAGCTCATCAACGTTCACGAATTCGTCGAGGGCGCCTTAGTCGTGTACGGCGACTGGGTCGGGCGGGTAGAGAACGTATACGACGAGGTCGCCATCAGGCTGGCCAACAACTCAGTCGTGGTCGTCGAGGACCCGGCCGAGCTGGAACAGGACGACACCACTCTCGAGCGGCTCAGCGTAGGCGACACAGTCAAGACCAAGAAGGGCAACCTGCGGCGGGGAAACTGGAGATTCGGCGCATACGATCCGAGCGTGCCGCCTGTGGGCATGGTCGTCGAGACAAGAGCATCCGAGATCGACGTGCAATGGCTAGCAAGAAGCATCGGCGCGCGCAACGTCGCCTTCAATGCAGACGAGCCTCCGGCGACAATCGGTCGAGACGAATTCGAGAGCCCCAACTTCTACAGATACGATGCCTCAGGAGGTACGGCCACAACACTCCCCGTCTCCGAAAACGGTGTCGACAAGTCATACCATGTTACCGATGTGGCCGTGGGTGATCGGGTACGGTTCAAGGACATCGCCGGCGCTGCTGTAAAGTACGACGGCACGAGGGAACTACCTAACGGATATCCACAAGGGAAGGTGACACGTATTGCGCGGACGGAAAGCCTGGGATACGATCTCAATGTCTTCTTAGTGATGCAGACTCACAGTCGGGTCACCGTTCAATGGCAAGACCTGTCCATAACACACGACCTCAGCTCTTCTCTACTGCCAGATCCCAATGTAGAAGATGACGACGAGGTCTGGCCTGGTGAAGTGGTTTTCTCCAAAGAGAACCGCGAGGGTGACAATGCTGATGACTCTGCGACAAAGAAACCTTCGAAAGTGGGTGTAGTCCAGACAGTCAAGGGCCGAGATCGGATAGCCACTGTGCGATGGTTCAAGAATCCTTCCATCGAGTTCTTCGGTCCAGATCTACTTCCTCCGTCAAGTACAGGAGAATTACACGACACCGTTGAAGACGTCAGTCTTTACGACATTTACTCTTTCCCAGCACTAACACGAAGGCGCGGCGACTTCGTCCTAGTCCACCCAGACTCAATCGAAGGCGTACAGACACCACTCAATGTCACTGGCCCCGACTGGTTTGGAGAGGTTATTGACCTGGGTCTGGACGGAAAACTCACCGTCCGCCTTGGCGCAGCAAAGCCTGTCGTGGATGTCAAGGTTCCCTACGAACGCGTCACTCTTGCGTACAGCAGCGACATGGCTGATGATTTCGGCAACATGGATCCGCTAGAAGGTGAATACATCGATGACTCTGACGAGAGTGATGAGAGCGATTTCGACACGGCGTCATTCAACGAGATGTGGATTGAGTATGAGGGAATGGATGGTGAACAGCCCGTTGGCGACGAAGGAGACTGGTCGACAGAGGATGAGGACGAAGAAGAAGATGATGATGGCAACACGGATACATCGATGCCCGATCTTGTCGACATCACGAAAGAAGTCGACACATCGAAGACGACTCCCGAAGAGCAACCCGACGAAGACGGCGGTATAGCGCTGGATGATCATACGGGACAGCCGACAGAGGGGCCAGCTTCTTTCCTCATCCTCGAAGAAGCCCCACCGGCATCCCACCACTACATTTCTCAATCATCAGCTTCATCGTCAGCTTTCATGCGCCGGATAGCAAAAGAGCACAAGATCCTCCGAAGCTCACTTCCACCAGGCATCTTCGTCCGCACATGGGAGTCTCGATTAGATCTCCTCCGCGTCCTCATGATCGGCCCCAACGACACACCTTACGAGTACGCGCCTTTCGTTATCGACTTCCACCTCGGATCGGCATACCCACAAGAAGCACCATCAGCTTTCTTCCACAGCTGGACAAACGGCAACGGACCTGTCAACCCAAACCTATACGAGGACGGCAAGATCTGTCTGAGTCTACTCGGCACATGGCACACCGACGAGCGGAACGAGAGCTGGAGCCCCACAAAGAGTACGCTACTGCAAGTTCTAGTCTCCATCATGGGACTCGTACTAGTGAAGGAGCCTTACTACAACGAAGCTGGCTACGACGTTCACCGTTCAGCGCCGGAGACCAAGCTGAGTTCGGCGCTCTATACCGAACGCGCTTATTTCCGCGCCCGCGCTTTCATCCATCACGCACTTACACATGAGGTCGCGCCGTTTAAAGAGGAGCTACAATATCTGTACCGCAGCCAAGAAGACGGCGCGCCAAAACTCCTCGACAAAGCTATTGAAGCCGCCAAGGACGTTGTCGAGCAAAGCGCCGAAGGTAGCGAGGAGGGCGAGCGTGATGGACTTAGGAAGATCAGTCTGGGCGCACTCGTTATGCTGAGGAGACAGGTTGAGAAGCTAGAAGCTTTGAAGCAGGCGAGTACATGAGTGGGAAGATGGCCGTGTATGACTCTGGTTTGACTTCGTGTCACTGTATTAGAGTTCCAAATCGGGAGGTGCGTCACGCTTTACCCTCGTAGTAAGAAAGTGAAGCAAGAGAAATGTAAAACTATACTTCAAGGTGCCCGTCACCCTGGTCTTGATCGTGACTCTGGACATCTGGATTGGACCAACTCGTACCAGGAAGAAGCTAAATACGTACCACCTAGGAGTCTACATTACCTTTGGATCTTGCGAAACTTTGGCTTGTATACTAATGTAGTCGGTAAGCACCTGTTCACTCTTGCATGATACTATAGTTTCTCTCACCGCTCTATCCGTATCTCCCACACTCTGACGTTCTCGTTTGCTATGTCATCAGCGCCTCCATGTTTACTTCGACTTCCAGTGCCTCACCTAGGACACTTTGTCACCTCTTGTTACTGCGTGATCTCCCACTGTCTTCTCTATCTTGCAGTCTCTCCATCATACGCTACATTCGCTGTTCCTTCCAAACCGTATCGATGCATTTGCAACTCATCATCTCCGCGCTCACGTCTCCTTACCTGCACCTCGTCATCTCTCCCACCGTCAACACTCTCGCCTAAATCACCAGCTCCGCACAGACTCTCCCGTCCACGCCCACAATGACGTGCGTCCTTCACCCCAAATCGCAGCCCGCCGCCTCACCCCCAAATTTACTTGTGGTAGGTCTATCGCGACATTCTCTAGGTATATAAAGCCCATCACCGAAGCCTTTCTCATTGAAACGAAGAAGACAGCAATGCGCATCACCGGCTAGTCTAGTCAGTTGTCTCACCCACACTGGCTATCAGCATTGCAAGAGTCATACCCATGGTCGCTCGTGGGTTCGATTCACTACAGTTGACAACAGAAAGCACGCTATAGGGTACGACTCTGTGTTAGTAGGTTGTCAGCGCCATTATTTTGTTTTTGCTAATTCCTTTTCTACATTACAGAACGTCAACCTAAGAAAAGCCTAAGTAGGTCTAGAGACTACATTGACGTTGGGCTATCTACTTTGCAAATTTTTGTGTTAATGTAGGCGGCAGACCTGTTTAGATTTTTACTTTTCTAAGGTCACAGCGTAGAAGAAGAGTAGAAGGTAAGTTTATCTCTACTGTACATATGCTGCTATGTCACAGGCACGCGACCACGCAACGGTTTTAGGTCATAAAGGACATATTTTGCAGCGCAGTGTCCAGCTCATCAACCGCGGTGCTACTCACGCCTTTCATGAAGGCAATCGCCGCAGAAGGATCCAACCACATAGCTCGCATATCCCACCTCTCCTTTGGCAGCTCCGGGTCAGGTTCCTCGATGTCCAGGAGCAAAGCCTTCACATGTGGCTGCTCGAACAGCTCTTCGCAAAGGTATCCGGGCGCTTCCCCCATTCCCAATCCACACAAACCGGCCTCCACACCCTCCATCTCCGCATCTCCGGCCTTCTGATTGGCCGCAAGCTCGCTCTCCTCCGCCACATGTTTAACCCATTGCGCCGCCCACGCATGTCCATGCTTCTTCCACTCGACTTCAGGCTGCTGTTGGACCTTGTCCCAGAACTCACTAGCAGGGAAAGGGAGCTCAGGCACCTTCTCCATCATCTGCGCAACAGCCCGACGCATGGCGACGAGCTGCCAGGAACGCCATTGCATCACATCGTGATTCCCTTCCGCCCACAGCTTCAAGAAGGCCTCCCGGTCGGTGAAAGAAGATGATTGCGACACTGCTTCTTTCCACGCAATAACGAAGGCGTGGATGAATTGTTGCGCTGATCCGGGGCAGTATGCACCTGGGTTTTTTGACGCGCCTACGATGACAGCGGTCAGGATATTATATCGGACGACAGTGTGATAACGACTGAAAGAGTGCGACTTGTCGATTTGCCAGTACCAGATCGCTTTGGCGGCGTCAATGTCTACGCCAGGCGTCTTGATGGCTTTGGAATCGGCGGCCAGAACCGCGTTGTAGTTGGCAAGTAGATACTCCAGTTGGTACTGCTCTGGTATACTCGGAACGTAGATGGTAGGTGCCTTGGTGTAGTACTCGTGGATAGTAGGGCGACTACCCGATGCGAAGATGCGCCTGGGGACACGCGCGAGCTTGATCTCGAGCAGTCGGGTGGCCTTCCGGTGGAGTTCGAGAGTTTGGTCCTTCGTAAGCGCCATGATGTACCTATCGATTCAGGTGTTGTCAGGGGGTGTTGTTAAAGAGTAGATAATCGGAATAGATTCAAGAGAGGAAGTCAAAATCTGGCGCACTGAGATAGTTGATATTGTCGAGGTGAGCGAGAATCGCGCGCGTTTGCACTTAGGCAGCCGACTCACCCTCACTTTCGATCAAGAAATGGCGTCACCAGCGATTTTTCTTTCGCGCGAGCAGCTCGCCTTCACCTCGATTCGGTATCATAAAATCAATTTCTATCGGCCTTACCAACTCTGCTTGTTACAATCTACACACCTATCTTCCCTTCCCTTCCCCAAGATGGCGCTTACCAACCAACAACTCCTCGACCTGCACACCAAAGCCGGTCACCTCCTCAAACACAAGCTATCCAAGCTCAAAATCCCCGGCCGCGTGTTCCCCTCAGGCCGTCTCCCCACCCTCCGCGACATCTACGAGAACCCGCAAAGCCTACATGTCCCTACCATCCCTCCAAACCTGCAGCTCGACTTCGTGTTTGCCAACTACAACGACTTCGCCGCCGCCGAATTCCTCGCGCGAAAGAACGATCAAGACATCAAAGTCTGCATGGCGACATGGCATTGGCAGATCAGCGAGACACAGTCGTTCTCAAGTTGGCACAAGGAGATTCGTTTCAACGTCCTCCTAGCCCATGTAGTCCTCAACACGCCTAATGCGCGCAAGTTTCTCGCGGAGAAACTCATTGTATTCCTCGAACAGTTCGTCGGCGCATGGCTGGAAACGGCGATGCATATCGAGTACGATGGGAAGGAGAGGCGCGACTACTGGATCGCTCGGCTCTGGCGCACAAGCCAGTATGATTTGGTACATTGGGGCAAGCAGGCTCGGGGCAGAATGGGTGAGGCGGTGAAAGCACTCGAAGAATGCGTTCCACCGCAGAAATACGCCACGGACGACTTTTGGAGCGTAGCCCGGCAGATGCCAGCGGAAGAGTACCAGAAACATGGATCTGCTTGGGCTATGCAGTTCATCATCTACAAGGAGAAGAAAGAGAAGGTTGTGGCGAAAGAGCTTCAAACCGAGCATGCGCAAGACCAGTTCGCGAAGGGCAATTTCATGGGCTTTAGTAGTCTCTCCGTGGACGAGTCGGTACCAGAGTACCTCTCGGAAGAGCTGTTCAACCAGCCATTGGTGAAAGCTCTTTTGGTGGATGTGCGCAACATGCAGTTGCAGGTACCTGAGAAGTTCGCCGGCTGGATGGATCCGCAGAAGGCTATTGAGCTCATACAGGACAAGATGGAAGGCTTGGAGGACATCACGGAGCAGATCAAGAACATGTCTTTTCTGAAGGCGTAGGCCTTGAGACTGTTGGTAGTTGCCTGGGGGTCATGAGAACGGTCGAAAAGTACCCAGGTAGTGTCATGTAGGCTCGCGTCACTGTAGTAAATCTTGACATTCAGAGGTACCGTGCGCTTTCATCTTCTAGTGAGATAGTGAAGCAGGAGCGATGTAGAAATGTTCCTCAACGGAGCCAACGAGGAAACTGCACACCACACTTTTGAGAAGGAGTAAACGAGAGATGAGGCAGCAGCAGCGCAGGAGCGCCTGCCCACGCTGTAGCTGCAATGTAACAAATCTCGTTCCGAATCCTGCTTCCTGTTCCTTAGCACCCACAAGAAGGGAACAGGTATGTGCACATTTCGTTTCCAAACTGTAATATGGCTTCAGCGTACTAACTATTATGTATCTATGTAGCTAGCAACACTAAAAATCTCGCGAAAATGTTCGCCTGGCTCGACTGGAATCAAGTCGCCAACAAATTCCTCGGCGACTGCATCGCCGTCATGATTGGCCTGTTTCTGGCCTTTTTGCTGTGGCGCTTCGGCCCTGACAGGCTGTGGCTGAGGTTGGGTGGGGCGCTCGAGCGTCGCATCCTGGGTGCGATGGTGAGGGAGGCGATGAGGGAGACGGAGAGGGAGATGGAGGCGGAGCGGGAGGAGATGCGGGAAGTTTTGGCGCGTCTTCACCGTGAATTGTGATTTTCTACACTTGTGCATGACGCAACACATCCACCTAGCAATATATGACACCACAATGTTCACACCTCAAATCAACTGCACGAGGATAATACGCACGCACCTCATCGCTATATCTTCGGCTCTAGTAGACAGATCACCTTCATAAGCTCATCGTACCTAGCAAGCCGACACTCCTCGGATCTGGCTGAACCACAGCTACCGCTTTCCGCTCTTGCCATGCAAGACGTCGTTCGCAGTCGAGTAATGTCGCAACCACTCAAAACGAACCCATCGCTTCCGCAAAACTCTCGCAACGCTTCCGCAAAATCTGATCTACTCACTGGATTATGTAAGTGACCACCAGTCAGACCATTAAGTAGACAATAAGATTAGATAATGCACCCCAGAGCCATACTTCAGACTTATCGCTTATGCCTACGATACTGCGATGATTCATTGCCAAATAGCTACCCATCACTCCTAGAGCTCATCTCATACCTGTAATCAAGCAGCAATAATCCAAAGACGGAGCTAGGTTAATGTCAGGCCTGTCCCGTACGAGTCGACCTCGAGAGCACCCTAGAGTCTACATCAATGTTGAAACACTCATTTTGCATGGTTTTATGTTATTGTAGGCTGCAAACATGGTTAGAATTCTCCGTACATTGGGTGGGAGGTTCGACCTCAAAAGCACCCTAGAAGCTACATCAATGTCGAATCACCCACTTTGCGTGGTTTTATGTTATTGTAGGCTGCAAAACTAGTCAGGATTTTGGGTGGGAGATTCGACCCGGACTCTAGGTTCGGTTATTCTCATTCGCTACAGGGTTGCACACGCACATGCACAGTTATTTGGTAGCGAATACTGCCCTGGACAGGCTCGATATACAGAAAGACTCTACAAGCTTTGACGAAACGCACTTCTTTCAACTTATTGCAACCCATCTAACCTTCCCAACACCGCGACCATGCCGATCATCAATCTTGGACCGTTCGGACGCTACCGTCTCTCAAAGCTACACGACACAGCCGAACAACAAAGTCTACTAGAGGATAAAAAATATTCAAGAACTGGTGGCACTGCCTCAAAGTCACTACCTTCTTATACATCACAAGGTGAAAATTGCGTGCCTCTGGGCTTGCCACCGAAGGAAATAAGACACTGCGCTCCTCCCAAGGCTCAAAAGCCAAATAGTCAAGTTCAGCAGCTGCAGCGATACATCCTCGAAATCCTCGCGATTACTTTCTCCGCAAATTTCGACACGCTCAACAGGGCTCTCCAGGATCCAACATCAGAAGGCACTACTACAATCCTCTGCGACGAAGAGCGATCGGAGCTTCTGGCGCTATCGGGTCTTGTACGCAAATGCCACGATCAGCTACATCGCGTTCCGGAAGTTCGTATCGAGGCCAAAGACGAGATGACACTAAGCGACAAGATCTCCCAGCCCGGTCTGCAACTAGAGTACAACCTGAGCGAGTACGCCTTGGAATTGATAGAATGGTACGGATCCTACACTCGTGCGTGTGGGAATAGCCACAGCTGGCAATACACGATACCTGGCTATTGGGAGAAGAACCCTACGATGGGTTTCAACAATCTAAAGGAAAGCATGCGTACGTTCTCTCTGGTCATAGAGCACACGGCGCCTAGCCAGCATGTTTTCGACATTCTGCACGAAGCATGGGATGTCTGCCGAGAAAATCGCGGACTCGAATGCGAATACGAATTCCTAAGGAGCAGCAATCCGATCTACTGGGCTAGACGGAACGGATATCATCTCATGGGATCGATTCTGTCGCTGTATATAACGACGCTTGAAGTTGCGGGCAACGCGCCGGTGAGGCCGCGATTTCTGTGCGGAAAGCCACCGCGATTCCTGTGGAAAGCCACCTGGGGAGGAGGTGGTCGGTAATGGATTTTTTTGAGTGCAATAGATCTGCTGCCAAGCAGCCTTCATGATACGCCGATCAAATGTAACACATGCCACTAGAATTTTATGCTCACCTCATACATGAAAAGACTGAACCAGGTCTGAACACTACATGGATAACACGCAGAGTGGGGGATCCAACATCAATGTAGGCTCCGCGCTCGTCGCTAGGTTAACAGTCTATGCCGTTACAGTCCCCCATCTCCTTCTCCAAAACCTCCAACCCCACATCCAACGTACTAATACTCAACAACGTCGCCAACTCCAACACCTCCATAATCTCCTCCTTCGCACCCCCATAGTTCAACACATTCCGCATATGCAGCTTCAACCCCGGTTTGTACATATGCGTCGCCGCCGCATCGAACGCACAATATATCAGCTCCTTTACTTTGGGTTCAAGCACGCCCTTGCCCCCCTCATTCGTCCACGGCACAGAACTAAACTCCGTATACGCGTCGAAGAAATCAGGTGCGATGAGCAGCATTTCTTCCCATAACGCGTTCCAGTACCCGCGCTTCGTCTCGAAATCCTGCTTTAGTGCGAGTTGCTGCGGGCTCATGTTCGCCATGCCTTTGGGTATGGCTTCGCCGCGCTCCTCGAGGACTTCGAAGAGGATTGGGATGCCGACTGTGGAGGCGTGGATGCCGAGGGTGGATGTGAGACATAGTGTTTCGACGATTTCGGCGCGGGAGGCGCCTGAGGAGAGGGCGGCGCGGGTGTAGCGGTGGATGTTGGGGATATGGAGGTGGGTTGATGATGCGCTTATGGCGAGGGAGATTAGGGATTGGATTTTGGGGGATAGGTGGCTGCTTCGCTTTGGTATGGTTGTTAGGCGGAGCGATGCTGCGAACATCTCGGGTGAGTGCTTGAGCATCCGCGCCCAGGACTCATCGTAGGCTGCGGAGCCGAGCTCGGTTTCGAACCGCTCTTTTAGACGCTGTTGGTCTGGCGAGAGAGACATGTTGCTTGATAGTATGAGTCGTTCAAATCAGGGTTCTGGACACAGATAAAGACGTGAATAGCATAGGTAGAGTTCGCGTCACTGAAACCACCATGTCAATTGCTTTCGAATCACTGCTGAACAGATGAGATCTCCACTTTGAGACAGGAGCGCATGAAGTACACAGTTGCTAGTTCCGCGGATGTAATCTGCGTTGTCCTGCCTGCCGCCCCTCAGTCGCGTATTCCGAGTAGGTCGATGGTGAGGAGCAAGCAAGCCCCACATTTCCCCAACTCTGCCGTGTGGGGAAGCGCAGGGATCAGCACACCTCCCGGTGACCGACCGAGAAGTAATACAGCTGTGGCGGGTACTCCATACTGCGAGTCTGCAATGTGGTATGTGCGAAAGACGATCGGTATCCCGACATCTTGTTGAGAGCAATTGCTGCGTGATGTCTTGGGTCCTAACAACTAACCATCCATGCTTTGCTCCGCGCCGAAGAAGCGCGTCTTGTTCTTTGGATCGTTCTCCCATTCAACGTCATGTGCAAAGATGATCTCAACACCTTCTTTCTCCAGGGCTCTGATTCTGTCAATCGTCGCTTCAGCTTGCTTTCTGTCGGCATGTATGCAACAGACTTGTCCATGAGCATCGTTCCACTCTCCGATCGTTTTCTCTCCGGTCAATAGTCGTCTGTCGTGACATGCATCTCCGCCCATGTAAATTTGTTGATCAGGAGATGTTCGAGCAAGAAGATTGATGTGTCCTGGTAGATGACCGGGTGCGTTGACGATGAGCAGTGAGCTGTCATTGAAAACATCCAAAGTCTGAGGGAGGTTTCCGTACGTTTGCCAGGAGCCACTAAAATTGATATCGCCCGTTCCCCTACATGAGTCGTGCTTCGTCAACACGTTTGCCCAAGGTTCCGATAGTTCAATGGTCCGCTCTTCTGGCAGAAGATCACTTTCGAAGAAAGAATGGCCACCGCGCAAAGACGACGATGTGCCATCCAGCAATGCAAGTGAACCATGGCCGACGACGAAGTTAGATGTGGGAAAGTCTCGAGGTTCGCCAATGTGATCCCAATGCACCTGCCGTAGCCACGTTACCTACCGTCCGCAAAGCAAGGTCGTGTGACTTACGTGCGAATAGATCACATAATCGATATCCTCGGGTACTAGCCCGCCTCCCGCAAGGCTCTTGGTGACGTCCGGATCGGTACTCATTGGCTGTCTCGTCTCGACATGCTTTTGTATTGGTGGCGCGTATCTCTTGATGTCTCTCCTCAGGCCCAGATCGAACACAAGCCGTGTCCGCTTCTTGGTGCTTTGGTTGTAGTGCTGTATCAGAAATGCTAACGAAGGTACGGTCCGGCGTGCATCTCGACTAACAGGGTGTACGAATTGGTACTCTGGAAGAGAAAAATGACCACACGATAACGCGTGCACAGTGACAACGGCCGCCGCTGCATGGTCGGACTGCTTTTGCGAGACAATAGCAGACATTTTTCAAGAATGATGGAGCTTTTCGTAGATGATGTCGTCTCAAGGTTGCAAGACTATGGCTGTTGAGAAGGACAGCCGCAGGTGCTCTCATGCACGAGCAGATGGAGATGGCACGTGAGATCATCGTTCAGCTTACCAAGGTACGTATGGGGGTATTAGGTGTTGGCGAAAGAGTGGGTAGGATTAGTGCGTCGTTATCCGTTGGAGAAATGTCTACCCCGCTTCACCAGCCGCGGCACGCTCACGACGCGTTCTGATGGTAGAGTGTTGACGTGTTTCTCAAAATCTCCAGGTCTCGTATACACACCAACTTCCCACTCGACGCTAACTCTCTGTCGTTCCTGAAAGTACTCTCGGCTTCAAGTCAATCCCCCACCCCTATCTGGCACACGCATTCGGCATGACGCATTCGCACGATTTTAGAAAGCTGGGCTTCATCGGCCTCGGGGCTATGGGAAAACCAATGCTTTCTCATCTTGCCAACAAATTGCCCGAGGAATCGCGCATTTGGGTTTATGACGTGGTCGAACAGATGGTAGACGATGCGTGTGCAGAGTTTCCCGGTCGAGTCTTAAAGGCAAAAAGCGCCAAAGACGTAGCGCAACAAGTCGTGAGTCCAGACACCACCGTGCGAAGATGGTAGCTAACGAGATGACAGGACACAGTTGTAAGCATGGTGCCTGAAGGTGCACATGTACGATCCGTATATCTCGATCCTCAAAACGGCGTATGCAGCACCGATATCTCGAACAAGCTGCTTATCGACTGTTCAACAATAGACACGGCAACCAGCCTCGCTGTGAAAGATCATATCGCCGCTGAGTTCCCCTCGGCGTCGTTCTATGACTCCCCGGTGAGTGGTGGCGTAGTGGGAGCCATCAAAGGCACGATCGCATTCTTTCTAGGCTGTGCAGAGTCGGACCCAAATATTGAGCGCCTCACATATCTGATGGGTTTGATGGGTGGGCAAGTGATACCTTGCGGAGGTCCATCCCTTGGACTTGCAGCGAAGCTATCGAATAACTACCTATCGGGTATCATCGCCATAGCTTGCTCTGAGGCTTTCGACATGGGAATGCGCAGCGGACTGGATCCCCGCACTCTGGCCAAAGTATACGCTGCGGGTACTGCCCAGAACACGATTTGCGACAAGTTTTGCCCTGTCCCACATGTATACCCCGAAGCCCCGTCTTCAGGAGGCTGGAAGCAGGGTTTCAAAGTGCAGCTCATGCGCAAAGACTTCGGTTTAGCCGTGGACATGGCGAAACGAGTAGGGTCGAGAAACGTGTTGGGTGACGTTGGACTACAGACATACGATGGCGCAGCCAACGATCCGCGTTGTAGGGATTTGGACTCGCGGGTGGTATATCGCTACCTCGGTGGCCAGGAAGACTGGCGATCTAAATCGAACGGCGCATGAGCAGCAACGTGGGCCTGTGACACCCCATCGTTATCTGACCCGATGTCGCTGAACCTCAATTAGATGTGTGTAACTAGTCGCATTAGCGTTATGTTGAAGTTGGAGAAGATTGGGGATGTTTGGGGTAATGCCGAGGGCGGGCTATCTAGGAATGAAGCTACCATCGCGGGGCAAGCATGCCAATCTTGTCAGTTCGTCACAGTACTGGTACTACGAAACGCACGGTAGATAGACTATCACCTTCCTCACCCTAATAATTCGACTTGATTTAGACAGCCTCTTTCACGTCAAAGCCGCAATAGCTACCATCGCACCTCGAAGCAACCGACCGCCAGCATGTCGACCGATCCGAAGCTCGACGAGCTACACAAGCAGCTCTTCGATGAAGGGCTGAAGATGAGACGGAGTGTGGTGGGAGATGAATACGTCAATCGCGCGCTGGAGAACGGGTCCACTGAGTTCTCACGAGCCGGACAAGAGCTCGTCACCGAGATGTGCTGGGGATACGCTTGGACACGTCCAGGTCTCGACAAGAAGCAGAGAAGCCTGATCAACATCGGCATGCTCATGGCACTCAATCGCGCACCCGAGCTTGCTGTGCATGTGCGCGGGGCAAGGAACAATGGTCTTTCCGAGCTTGAGATCCGTGAAGCCATCATTCACGCCACAACATACTGCGGTGTGCCGGCTGGGGTCGACGCGATGAAGACAGCTGAGAAGGTCCTGAATGACATGGCAGAGAAAGGCGAGATGCCGCGAGAACTGGGCGAAAGGAGCAAGAAGGCGTGAAGATTGTTGGCTTGTGACGATGGACAGAAGACGCGTCGCGTCGCGTTGGACTGTGGCTGGGGCAAGTGGCACCCGGGATCATCCGGCCCGGGCTGGGACGAGTTGTTCGACAGTGATCGTAGCAATACCACCATTCTCCATACCTTGCTTCTGCGCAAAAGTGTCAAAACAACATCTTACACCTCATCCATTCCATCAATATGCGTGCATCCTGGGCTGTGGGTACATGTCACATGTGTGATTGGTGGCTTTCCCACCTCTTCCCAGCACCCCCGCATGTGAACCGTCGCGTCCCCGCGCTTCATTCCTTTCCCCACAATCTCACGACCCGACTTCGTGAAACACGACTTGCAGTCTCCAAACTTCGTCTAAGTGCTCAGGCTGCTCCAAAACTCGGCTATCGCCTGCTAAGCCGGTCGCAATTGGGCCCTGCGTGAGCGAAAGCGTCGCGATTGGTCTTTGATGGAAGCCGCTACCAGTGGAGGAGAGCAGGTCCCGCAAGCTCAACCGGGGAAGAAGGAAAAGCGATTTCAATGTCCACACTGCCAACGGGCCTTTGCTAGGTTGGAGCATCTCCAGCGTCATGAGCGCATTCGTAAGTCGTGCGACTCGCGTCGTAAGCCAATTCTAATATGCGTCAAGATAGCGGTGTGAAGCCATTCAGCTGCGCAGCATGCAACTATTCATTCACACGCAGGTATGATATGTCCAGCGTCGTTTAGAGCAGCAGCTAAAGACTCAATTCAAGTGATCTGCTCGTTCGCCATGAGCGACTCACTCATCGCAAAGAGCAGAGTACACAGCAAAATCACCAGCATACTCCCGCTGGAGATACATATGGCTCGGTCGAGGCTCGGCCGCACAAGCGCATGCGGTCAAGTTTCGATGCTGGACGTCCAGTGCCCGAGATACCCAGTATGATGTCCTCGCCTGCTGTTTTAGACATGCAATCGTCGCAACAACAACCCGCAATGTCACACGCTTCCATGACCTTCGGGCACAACAGCCCCTACTCTTTGACAGCCTTATCCATGGCTGCCGAGTATCAAGCTCTTCAAGGCAACATGGCAAACGGCTCTGCTCATGATGCGATGCCAACCCCAATGCCTTCGCATGCTGGAACGATAGCCGCGAGTGTTGAAGGCCCACACTCAACCATGCTCACGGAGCCGTCTGCTCATAGCTATGAGTCGACCTTTGGAGAGTCACTGGACAGTCTCACTTCGTTCCTTGACAGTGAACCACTAAATTCGTACCACTTTGCGTCCCTGATCAACACCGAACAGCCCATGCCGTTCTTCTCTCCAGACTCATTTGGGTACGGTCAACAAATGGCGACCGAGCCAGAGGGAACAACAGCACCTACACATGGTTGGAGACCAACTCAATTAGAGGAGCCGCCTTCGCTTTCACGCTTCGGCTCTCGTTTTCCTTCCTTGCAGCCAGACGATCAATCCGCTCGGAAACGATCATTCGCAGATATTTCACACGAGGATCGGCAGGAAATTCTCGAGATGCTCCAGCCCTTCTCCATGGTCATACCCAGCGACTTCGTTCTACCAACTCGATTAGCACTGTGCAGATATATTGCTGCGTATATCAACGGATTTCACGAGCACATGCCTTTCCTCCACATACCCACAATGTCTGTGGAGACGTGTTCGATAGAGCTACTCCTAGCATTGGCGGCTATTGGTGCGCAATACACTTTCGAGGGCGAAAAGGGTGTCGAGCTGTTCAATGTAAGCAAAGCAATTGCGACACATCGTATCAGGAAACGGGATACGCGTCTCGTGCAGCTCCAGCATCATTCTGAGTCGGATCACTCGTCGCCCCACAATCATCCGAGCGACCCTCGTAGCCCTCAACGTAAGGGCTCCGTCTCGGGACCGCTGGGCCTACCTTCCCAGGCTGATGTTCCTATCCTTGGCGAAGATCTCATGCAGACCGCTCAGACACTACTCTTGCTCATGGCACTGTGTACTTGGGCCAAACACAAAGAGATTCTCAGAGAGGCGTTAGCAATCCAAAGCATATTAGCTACCCTTATTCGGGACGACGGACTCGAGACCGAACCTCTCCATGAGACCATCTCATGGTCGGACTGGATTCGGCGCGAAACGATCAAAAGGACCAAGTTCATCGTCTATGGCTTCTCCAACCTCCATTGCATTGTCTACAACATTCCTCCATTCATGCTAACGAGCGAGGTCAAGTTGCCCTTGCCATGCAGTGCGGCGGAATTCAAGGCACCCACGGAAGCTTTATGGAGGGAAGCGAGGAAGAAAAGTGCGCCTGAGGTCTTGTTCCAGGATGCATTGAAACGTCTATTTACAAAGCAAGGCCGCGACGTCACCGAGGTCAACTCGTCGTCTGGAAACTACGCGTTGATACACGCCCTGATACAGCATGTTTTCTTCCTCAGACAAGTGGCACGATGTCGTTTTGAAGGACCCGGTGATCTGAGCGCAGAAGACGTTGCGTCACTCGAGAACGCTCTGCGAAACTGGCAGACCGGATGGCGCCAAAACCCTGAATCATCGCTCGACCCGATGTCGCAAAATGGTCCTGTCGCTTTCAACTCAACTGCGTTACTTCGATTGGCATACATACGACTCTACGTGGACACCGCAGGTCGAGCTTTAGAGACGCGCGACCCTGTGCTGATTGCCAATGCCTTCCGCGCCGGGCCTACAATCAGGCGCTCGCCAAAGATTACAAGAGCTGTGCTCCACTCAGCCCATGCACTCTCCATACCCATCAAGATCGGCTATCGTCTCGTGGCAAAGACACAATCGTTCATCTGGAGCATTCAACATTCGTTGTGCACGCTCGAGTGCGCCTACCTCATGAGCAAGTGGCTCGAAGCCCTGTCAGTACCGGAAGCAGACCCGCCCATCACAGAAGACGAGCACAGAATCATTGCGATTGTGAAAAGCATGTTGGATGAGACTGAGTTTGCCGTGCCGCCCGACATTACGCCCGATTCGCCCAACTTTACACGACATCTCAGCGCGGGGGTGCTCAGGGTCTGGGCGATGATCTTCAAAGGATCTCAAACTTGGGCTATCGTGGATGTTATCGGGAGCTCGCTCAATCTGTATGCGGATATGCTAGAGTCTGGGTGAGCAAATCCATGAAGATGGTTCGTTTCACCAATAACACGCAACGACTTCTGCGGACTTCAGCCGAGACATTTGGCTTTCCCGATGCAGACCAGGGTTGAGCATCGAATGAAGCCAAACCTCGCATCAACAACCCAAATCGGGTAATAACCCAGCTGCATGATTTACACGGAGAATGCGATATTGGACGATCGAAGCATATAAGAGAGTGTCCCTCGCGAGCAGTGCCTGTTGATGGATACTGGGCTCCCGACGTGAGACGACACTCGAGCGATGCGGCCGCCGTTCGAAATCAACTTTGATACCCTGAAATACTCTTTGGACACGCCATAAGTCAGCGGGATTTACACCGATACCCCTATTCCACCATAACCGAACAACGTTCCGAGCGGTTACGGGATACGTTCCCCAAAAGTCCAATAGCCTCCACTTGTGCAGTCGACCAACAAGAAACGTGCCGAATCAGGGATTGTCGAGCGACAAGCTGAATCGCAGTCAACTCACGAGAAGCAGCGTGGAGGAAAAGCCGACGGCCGGGCGGGCTTGAAAGAGTGGTGGAAGATGTCGAGAGTGCAACTATCGAAGGCAAGAAATAAGACAGAAAACGTGACGTGGTGGAAACATCGGAGCTTGATCTATCCTGGAGCACCATGGGCGTGTTAGGATATCAAGGTATTACCGAGCAGAAGCAGGAATAGAACTTCGTGTCTGTTCACCGGAAGTACGGGGGTCGGTCAGCTCACTGTCATGGATGCGCATCGAAAGAATCCTTCCTTCAGGACCGGCACTGCCACTTCCGCAATGGAGCTTGTGGTGCGAAGCGAGACGTGGAGTTGAAGAGGCGTCCGAGAAGTTTCGGAGAGGCTGTCGCTGCAATCTAGTCCACACGTCCGTTTGAGGTGTATATTGCGTAGGATACAGTCACACGTCAGCGTCACTGTCAGCAAAACCCCCAGCGAGTTCGATGTGGATGCGGTTCAGGTGTTTCCGGACATTACACGCGCTTTGGTGGTGTCGAGATAGCTGCCCAACCACCAATCGACATGCAGGCGTCACCTGGAGGCTTTGCAACGGTAGCATGGCGGTAAGATGGAGGCGCCCATGTTCGAGCAACTTATCCATGCGAGATAGCATCTGTCGATGAGACATGATCATGGCTTGTGGTGCTTGCCGAAGGGCAAAGCTGTAGCTCAGAAACCCATCGACGAATTTAGACGGTGCTGACGAGAAAAAGCCGTGTGCTCTCCTATAGGTCTGTCACTGGCACAGAGTTCTTCAATCTATCGGCGAGTTAACAGCTTTCGCATACCCTACCTCAAACAGCGTGGGTGCTCAATCCAACTGCATGCCGCGCCGCCATTGGCGAGTCCAGTTAATTACCGTGCTGCCGGGCGTAATGTGCAAGGTTCAGTCCAACTGCATATCGGTTAGGACAGTGGCGCATCGGCACGGGGTCAAGCCCTATCGTCGGGTTGGAGTTGCAACCCATACGCACGTTCGGTATGTCTGACATAAGCAGCGTCTGTACATGCAGTGGAAATGGGCATGATGTGAGGCGGCATGTATGGATGGATATTGTATTTGTCTGGCGGCGTGCATTGTTGTTGTCCAGCAGTAGATGTCTCCTGGTGGTGCGGTGACAATGTCCCGGGTCTGTGTTGATCACGACGCATTGTCGGTACAAGCAAGTCGATAATCGTAAACACGGCGGCTGATTGTATTGACATCTACTCAAGTCGCTCTACTGGTATCTTGAACTCTTGCGTGATTTTGGTCATGTTGTTGACCACTACGAAAGGAACGAGAGTTAGTACAAGGCCTGCATGTGTACTATACGTGCTACTTGCGGTCATCAACGTCGACTGTCTGCTGATTGCTTCCCTTTGGAGCACCCGAGGTGGAAGCATCCGTCTTCGGTGGGTTGGTGTCGATTTGAATAGTGACCTAGCAATGTCCATTAGCATGAGCAGGCAAAGCGGCACACACTCAGGAAATGTCATGCTTAAGTTGTACCTCGCCATCTAGGCAGGTATAATCCAAACCTACCGGCCCATCGTTAACCAAAGCAACATCCATCATGGCGGCAAAGAGTCCGTCTTTGACCTTGTCGGACTCATAGAGAGATCCGACCTTCTTGAAGAAGGCTTGGTATAGTGTCTTGGCTTGGTCGCCGTTGGCGGATTGGTGGAAATCCGGCTTGTTTCCCTTCTTCATAGAGGCCAGTAGCGTGAATTGGGAAACTGTCGACTTTCAGCACACCGATTCCACAGCAAAAGCACTGTCGTTGACAGCCAAGAATCCCAGAGTGCGTTTCACACATACCACACAAAACCTCGCCATGGATATCGGTCACGTTGCATTTCCACTTGACATGTCAGTCTCAGCCGAGAGAAAAAGCATCGGCTTCATACGCGGCCCGGCGGGTCCTTGGAAGCGTCGTCCCAGAGCTTGGCCTTGAGTATCTTGCTAGCCATGGCCTCAACATCCTTCTCCGTGTCGTCTTTGGAGACGGCAGCAAGGACCAGCAAGCCCTTGCCAATCGAGGAGATCAACTGGCCATCGACCGTGACTGATGCCGACTTGACCCTCTGCAGCACCGCTAGACACGCTTAGTATAGGCGTGGTTACGTGTGCAGGGAGGCGGGGTCCGTACTCCTCATGATGGCGGGGTAGCACTTATCCGTGCAGTGGTGAGAGAGCGATAGCCTCACGGTGATATGTGCAGCAGCGCAACGACGTCACGCATGGGAATTGCGACATGCGACAATTATGAGACGGGGCTGGAAGAGGGTGGAACGCGTAGATGAAACCAGACGCGTGGGGCCAATCGTGGTGGCTAGTGGCCGCACTCTTGGCGAGGACGCTAGGCCAGCCCTGTGGCATCGCGTTACCTATGCGATACGTCCGCCTCCGCATTCAGCCCACGACAAACATCCACGCCATTCCCCGTCGGACGCCCTCACTCGCGCGATTCGACTGTCTCCCGGCCGCTGCCACCCCCGGCGCCGCAATCATTGCCGTAACCACCGCGAAAGTCCTCACGACGAGGCTCGACCCTCGCCATGGCCGCCCGCAAGCTCCAGCAGGAGATCGACAAATGCTTCAAGAAAGTCGCCGAAGGCGTTGCGACGTTCGAGAACATATATGAGAAGATCATGCAGACGGGCAACCCCTCGCAGAAGGAGAAGCTCGAGGACCAGCTGAAGAAGGAGATCAAGAAGCTGCAGCGCTCGCGGGACCAGATCAAGACGTGGGCCGCCATGTCCGAGATCAAGGACAAGAAGCCGTTGCTCGACCACCGGAAGCTCATCGAGACAGTAGGCTGACCGCCGCCTCCCGGCATGATGGGACGCTGACATGTGACAGCAAATGGAGCGCTTCAAGGCCGTCGAAAAGGAGATGAAGACGAAAGCATACTCCAAGGAAGGCCTGCAATTAGCGTCCAAAATCGACCCCAAGGACAAGGAGAAGATGGAGATGGTCGAGTTCCTGCAGCAGATGAACGAGGAGCTGGAGCGCCAAATAGAGACCATCGAGACCGAGATCGAGACATTGCATGCCAACGTCAAGAAGACGAAGAAGGGGGACAATTCAAAGGCAGAGCGCGTGGCAGAGCTGGAAGAGTCGGTCGAGCGGAATAAATGGCATCAGGGCAAGCTGGACCTGCTGCATCGAGCGCTGGAGAATGGCAACGTCGAGACAGAACAGGTCAAGGAGATTGAGGACAGCATCAAGTACTACGTCGAGAGCAATCAGGACCCCGAGTTCATGGACGACGACACAATATACGACGACTTCAACCTGCAAGAGGAGGAGGCCATCTTTGGCCTGGGCGAGAACCTGGACCATGTGTCTTCACACGAGTCGCAGTCGATAGCAGACGATACACCCGAGTCAGACGTACGACCGCCAGCACCCAAGCCGAAAGCGACAGAGGCAGTACAACAACAGGCACGACGGCCCTCGACACAGATGAAGTCGCCGTTACCAGCACTAGCAACATTGCACACGCCGTTACCTGGCGTCTCAAATACCACGGCCAACGCGATGAAGCCCGCGCCGATACCGACAAGGACGCCGGGCGAGCCCTTGAAGTACGCCTCGGCCGCCGCTGCTGCAGCCGCGAGCGATAAGAATGGAGTGGGCATTGCTCCTCTGCCACCACCACCGGGAGGGGCCGCAGCACAGTCAGGCCTCATTCCTGGCGGCGCACGGGCAAGTGCAGCGAATTCCCCGGCAATAACACATTCCCAACTGGCCTCGCGCGCGCAGCCAGCCGAATCCGCACAAGCATCGCCAGCTCCCGCGGCAAGTATACCCGTGACGCCTGCTGCGGAGAAGGAGACCCTTTCGCGCGCCGTTTCGTCGGAAGACGCCTCCAAGTCCAGCAGAAGGACGCCAGCTCCCGAGCCTGTAGAGGAGGAGGAGTCATCGGCTGCCACCCCGCCGCTAACGAACGGTGATTCTCATGCAGAAGAGGAGGAAGAGGAATCAGTGTATCATCTGCCGTCGAGCCTACAAGACCTCCTGGACACATTTGAGGCGACCAAGAACGACATATCCGCCTCTGCGTCGAAACCTCCAAATGAGCACATGCTAGCAGCATCCATGGCCACCGCGCCGGACTCTGCGGATACTGAGGCGCCGCGCCACTACCGTCCCCAGAATCCCTATCCGTTTACGCCCGCGCACTACCCGCAAGAGCCGTTACCCATCTTCGATGATCCTCGCTTGTACTCCCGCATCGAGACCGACGCTCTCTTCTACGCCTTCTACTACCGCCAAGGCACGTACCAGCAATACCTGGCTGCAAAGGCACTCAAGTCGCAGAGCTGGAGATTTCACAAACAATATCAAACATGGTTCCAACGCCACGAAGAACCAAAAGCAATCACTGAAGACTACGAGCAGGGGACGTACCGCTTCTTTGACTATGAGAGCACATGGTAAGCACCTAATTCTGTCCACCAGCCTTACGCGGGGCTGCCGTATTACAAACTCGCGCCACGCCGTGCTATTTCTGCACGTCATACAGTGCTAACCTTATTGCAGGATGAACCGTAGGAAAGCTGACTTCCGATTTGCCTACAAGTTCTTGGAAGATGAGCTATGAGCAGTCGGCTGCTTTCTTCTTACCGACCCGCATGCTCGGCTTGGGGTAATTGAGTTCTGTATTAAGATTAAGTATTAGGTAGTCCTGGAATGGGTCCCGTTGAGGGCAAACAACTTTTGCTCTTCGGATCTTGAATCGCTTCTATCAGGGCATCTTCGGTGCGTATTAATGTCCGCCCGCAGGCACCCGACCGACCACGCGAGGTGTAAGTCACGGTGAGACAATTATGCATGGATCAAATAGCACTTATTGAGGCTCACCTGCCAAGTGCAGGCCCTCCGCCCGCGACAATTTGGCCGTCCAAGGATGTTGTAGCGGTCTGAGCGCCGGGCGTAATCTGACATGATGTGGCTAACGGCTGCGGAATGTGCTCAATTGGTCCAGACGACGTTACACTGGGTTCCGCCCCCAATCGGTGGAGCCTACAGGGCTGCAGGAGGAGGCTGGTCGCATGTCACTGGCCGCCTAAGCGAAGAATCCTTCCGCGACGTTCAAGCTTCAGTTACGCCCCGTTACGCCCGGCAGCACTAACTCGTGCATGACTTTGAGTTGAGCGGTTACTGCATCAATCATTTTACGGCATTCGTGCGCCGGTCCAAGTCCATCGGGTTGCGGGTTAATTGACCCACTTACAGCAGCAGCAGAGACAGACGAAGACAGGACGCGAGATGGGCGTTTGATGACGGCTAACCTACTTGGAGACGGGCGGTCAAGCAATGTTTGATCTGAATGCGTTTCGAAGTCATGTTGTCATCACAGGTGCTCTGCCAATTTCAAGCGATCAAGCGGTCGGGTGCGTTACCGAAAGCCAGCTAGAAAAGCCTGGAGCATCGCAAAACGACCATGTTGAACATGATAGACCTCAGGCCGATCGCTAGGCTCCAGGCCACGTTCTGCAGCGTAGCAGGGGTTCGTTCCTACACCGCGGAACGAAAGTACGCGAACAAGAGCCACGCATGCACATCCAGTCACACGGGGCCCATCGACCTACCCGCATGTGTGTTAATCGGTGAACCATGCCTATCATATATCCCGGTACACCAAGATCAGAACACCAACGTGTACGCATTGGACTATTCTAGCTATTTGCCTTGCCAAGCCATGACAACGACAAATGAAAGAGATGGTACAGTTCAATTAAAGTTGGATCGGGGCCTAGGGGTACTCGCCCTGCATCGCCATAAGACGACACAGATCTACCAGTGTCCTCGTTGTGCTTCCTACCTCTACACCTAGACCACTATTTCACCGCCTCAATTCTCCCACAGCATACGACAACATTAGGCCTTCTGATTCACCCGCGCCGCGACCAGACCCTACAATTCCATTTTCCGGTGACGGCACGGACACTAGTTGTCGTCAGCCCTATACCGATTAGTTGTGTGGGGTACCACCAAGCTGGTACTGGCTTCGCCTCGCCATCCTACGCATCCACCTCAGCAATCTTGGACTTCTATATTCACACATTTGGCCTCTGGCGTAACGGTCCTTGTACAAGGAGATCGCAACGCTTACCAAAGACGCGATCGTCAAGCCCTGTCGAGCGAATCCACAACCTGATCCGACTTCTCGCCTTACGACACTTCTAACTTTGTTTCGTCATCGCCATGTTGGCACACTACGGCCCTCAGGGAGATGGCTTTGGGCGCCCGGACGGTTCATTCCCTCCGAAATACCTGTGAGTCGATGCGGTTCTTGAGGGTCTATAGCATAAGCTCTGGGGTGGCAGTGAAAGGTCTTTGCCGATATGAGGGAACGAGTTATTATGCTCGCTTCATATAAGACTCGAAAGCATTCCAGGATAGCAAAAGCAACAGCATCATCAACGACGACTTCTAACACCGGTTTCATAGATCTCTCGAGCAAGTTCAACTTCGTCCCCGAAGACATACGTCCGTCTCTAGTACAAGAAAGGCATCCAGACCAAACAAGCTACGCATCATCACTTCGCCCGTGGCGCCCGCCTACCGCCCTTCAACCACTACAAGCCGTACGAAGAAGACGAAGACGATACGCCCGAAGCAGGAACAACCGCCTTCGCCCGCCATGTCCGGATACAGCGTAAGTCAAACTTAATCTGTTCGTCGTCACTTGCTTTGACTAATAACACCAGTATTCCTCTTCTGACCAAGGGAACTACAACTATCAAACGTCTTACCCAGCTTCATCAGTACCTCAATACACACAATCCCAGATCAACACATACTACGCACAGTATCAATGTTACCCACCTCAACCGTACCAGATCATCCCAGACTACTACGTGCAACCTGTAAATGTTGCGCCGACTGCTGGGTACCAACAGCCAGTAGCTAGTGGGTATGACGTTGGAGGTTGGCAAAGTCACGGCAGTGATCTAGGGATGGGTTCTTCGCAAGCCCCGACTAGGTGAGCATCTTCACATCGAAACCTGGTGTTGACATACTAACATCAAACCAGAAGCAGCAGTCGTACAAAGTAATTACCCAATCTCCCTTCCCCCATTCCCATCCACTAACCAATCCCCCCCACAGAACATGGACCTGCGACATCGCCTCCTGCACCTCCTCAGCGAACTTCACCCGCCTCGCCGACCTGCAACGTCACCAATCCACCGTCCACGGCGTAGGCACGCCAGAGTACCCTTGCAACGTACCGCGCTGCAACCGCGTAGGCGACAAAGGCTTCACACGACGCGACCATCTAGTCGAGCACCTCCGTAACTTCCACCACATGGATATTCCCAAGCGGAGACCAGGGGAGCGGAGCGCCTTCCCCTTTGGATGGCCCGAAGGAGGTGGCGCGGGAGGATCTCACCAGTGAGTTTACTTCACGTATGGGAGGGAAGCGGGGGATGGGTGAGAAAGAGGAGGCGCTGATTGGGGTATAGGGTTGACGAGGGTGTAAGGGAGGGGGCGGGGGGCCAAGAACAGGGCGAGGGGAGAATTGGTCAGCGTGTACGAAGTGGTGGGAGTGGGATTGTACGAGCACCCGCTACTTCGACGACGTCAATGATGTCGACGAGAAGTCGTACTACTACCGTTACTCGCGGTAGGGTCGCCAAACGCCCGTCAAGGAGAGGTGATAGAGCGGGTGGCAGGAGCAGGGGTGCGAGTTCTAGTGCAGGCATCAGTCGTTTGAGCGCTCAAACTGCATCGGCATCTTCTTCTTCTGCAACAACGTTATCTTGGCTGGACGTCCGGCAAGAGCAAGGCTTGCATTCTTCGTTACATCAACATCCGCCTCCACCACCACAACACCGGTCACAACTACAACATCAACAGCAACTACAACGCCATCCCCTCTCCTTCACCAACGCGGAACTTGCCGAACAAGACATCTTCCTTGGTGGCACCACCGGAGACTTGTTTGCAGCACCGGCCCCTGACCCGGAGACATTTCACAGGCGGTGAGGCTTAAACGACGACATGGCATGGCATGGGGTTTCGGTTAGAGTATACGCGGTGTGCATTGATCTCTCGTTTATTTGCGTCTTGGTTATAGCATTGTTTGCACGGTTTGTTTAGAGTCTTGGTTTGATTTTGTTTGCATAGCATCGCATGGTCCGGGCATATACATACATGATTCAGGCTAGGAGACTAGATACGGCTAGAACCTGAGAGGCGCTTTGGGAGTTTGTTGTTCTATTTTAGATTTTCCTGGCCTGGTTGCTCGCTCTACAAACAGAATACATATCAGAGTTTTTTGTTCGTTGATACGATGTTGTTGTTTGCTGATCAATCGGGCCGGATGGCAAGACAAAGTGTAAGCTTGTACATTGTCTATACGAGCAGACCAATCTCGATTGCGCAAGCAGCTATTCCGACGATAGTGCTGTCTAGGCAGGTACACTTCCTGCCTACCTCTACACGCATTGGTTGCCTAAAGACGTTAGTCAGCGGAGGTTGCCTCTGGACATCGTGACATCGTGTCTTCGAGGAGCTGCAAGAACGTTGACCGGTGCCCTGGCAGGATTGGCATCCTTGATGCTTGCTCGTGATCCTGCTCGCGTATTGCGGAGGATCCAGATGCGGGTTGCCTACGGACTCGCCATAAGTTGCTGTATGTCGACTAGACTATTGTGTTGGTGACTGCGCCGCATAAGCCTCGCTTGACCTGTCCATGCTCCCCACAGCAGTCGCATTGTCTTGTGCGTAGGTGTGTCCGTGTGCGCTTTATTACCAAGCTGATGTCGACGCGAAGAGGAAGGGACAGGGGATTTGGAATCCAACAATGAGGATGCATGAATGATGTGCATTCAACCCGAAGGAAGGGGTTGCGTGCGTGGCGGCTTGGTACTGTGCCGCATGAGCCTTGCAGGCTTCCTCATCTCCCACGTTGCGGCGTCTGCCTTGGTTGCCGTCTACCGTTACGTCGGTGACGGGAATGTTCGGTTCACAGTCCTGCAATGAGATGTCGGGTCGCAAAAAGCACTGCTTTGATGGTGAAGTTCTGGGGGTTAAGACATGGGTGCCGTGGTGCCGAGACCAACATTGCCGCTGTCATAGATAAGCCGATGCCAGGTGAAGCGAGACGCTCACTCACCCAAAGCACACAAGTTCGCAGACCCTATGCACAATAGACTGAGCTTGTGATAAGGTTCTGTGCCGCATCCATGACCAACCCTAACACCTATGTCCGCGGCGCATCGGTTGCCAGATGGAGATTAAACCCGAGGCTGAGGTCGAGGTCCAGCAACACGTCTCAGCCCGAGCCGCGGGGAGCGATCCGCTGGCACAGTTCTGACTACTCCACGTGGTTGTGCCGCTTGCAACACACGGCGGGCGTGGGGCATTTGGCCCCGTGATCCTGCTGTCTATTCATATCCATCGAGAGATCCTGCGGTGCACCAAACGGTCGTGGGTTGCGCGAACGCTGTCTGCGCCGCAGCTATTTCCAACGCTGGGCGGGTCGATGGTTGAGCCGCCGCATCGCAACACTTGAGCCTCAATCATGTCTTAGAAGGCCTTATCGGCCATCGGAGGTATGTGACGCCAAGGTAGGGCTGAGGGTGGTCGCACAGTGGTTGAGATGTTGTGTGCATCGCCCTCGCGACCGGTCCGTTGATGACTGTGCGCGGCTTCCTTCCGAGTGTATAATTAGTCGTTCAGGCCGTCAAGGTGAAGACCAAGTATCTGCCATGCGAGCTAGGTGTTCTGGCCCACTTGATGCTACAAAATACATAGACGTGGACGAGCCAATCAGCGATGCGGCCATTTAGCTTACACAAGATCGTCGCGATGCGCTGGGTGTTTGCTGGATAACGGTGATTGCTGATTTACTACATACTTCGATATTGCCGGAAGGTAGGAAGAAAATTAGTAAACATTGTCTGGAAGAAGACAGAACTGTAATGACGTAGGTCGTGGTTAGCGCACTTTGGGCAGCCATGGAATCGGGAGAGGTCGTATGGATGGATGAGCATCTGACACTTGCAAGTTGCCTCCTGCACCACCACACGTCCTCGTACCTTTGTAACCTATACCTTGGTTGACTTTCGCTCTGACTCATACTCATGTCTTTCACACCGCACTTATATTTCTACACAATCGGGTTCACAGAGTCTTTACCGTTTCAATAACTGCCTTCACCTTGTTTTCCCCGCTTGGTTCCGCCACACCCAGCAAACTTCAGCCTCCACAGGCATATATTATAGTTTCACCAGAACTTTATCAGCCATAACCCAAGATGCGCGACCTCCGAAAACAGGCTCTCGAGAGCCATAAGACTATGTCGCGCAAGGCCCGCTCGCGCGTCGTATCCACAACAGCCTCCAAGACGACGTCGGCAGCGGGCTCGCCAGCACAGTCGCGTGCCGCCAGTCGCAGTCGCCAGGACTCTTCAGACGAAGACGGCTTCAGCGACGGAACTGCTTGGAGGTGAGTTTCAGTCTGCGCATAACTTTTTTGATTTTCCCCACATCGCGACGGCACCGGTGACATCATCGCGTCTAGCCACCTTCGCGCGAACATGTACTGACATCCTCACAGCACGGCATCCATCGACGATGTACTCAACGGCGAAGATATCAATATACCTGAAGACGCGTGGAAGGCCGAGCTCAACACGCGCATCGAACAAATCACCAACCTCAAGCGCAGCAGCACCGAGGGGCGCACCGAAAGCCTGAATGCCTACGCACACGTACTCATGGCCCGCTATGCGAGGGATGAGGTTGAGGGACATGTGAACGAGCTCATCTTGTCGATGATTAAGAGCATCAGACAGGAGACGACGGAGGCTGAGGTTGTCAAAGCCCTAAAAGGTATGTACACGCGCAAACACTATAGATAGTCCTCTACTAACGCCCGCCAGCCCTCGCTGTCACTGCCGTAACTCTCGATTCCGATAGCATCTACGATGACGTTTCCGACCAACTCAAGCGATCGATACAGTCCTCCCCCTCAGTCGCAATCAAAGTCAACGCGATCCACACACTCGGCACAACTGCCTTCTTTGCTGGGGCCGGCGACGATGAGATCTTGGACATCATGAACCTCTTCATTGAGATCATAGAGTCAGACGGCGCATCTATCGACGCCCAGGACGAGGGCAATGTCGTGATTGCCGCTTTGGAAGAGTGGGGTCTCCTCGCAACCGAGATTGATGATCTGGAAGAGGAAACGGAGGCTGCAATGGAAGCGTTTGTCGAGCAGCTTGAGAGTGCCGACTCC
Organism: Alternaria triticimaculans; assembly: GCF_023758025.1. Taxonomy (NCBI): domain Eukaryota; kingdom Fungi; phylum Ascomycota; class Dothideomycetes; order Pleosporales; family Pleosporaceae; genus Alternaria; species Alternaria triticimaculans. Next base: position 1,406,905 of record NW_026055965.1, read on the forward strand.
GGTGTTCAGATTGCAGCAGGTGAAAACATTGCGCTCCTGTACGAAAAGTCCCTGACTCCACAAGAAGAAGACGAACAGGTGCAAGAAGAGCAAGACTCCGATGACCCAGAGCACGTCCGCGACGGCGAGCGGTTAGTCAAGCGCTACACAGTCTGGCGAAGACAGGACCAGCTCCTACACACACTCGATGAGCTCGCCAACGTTTCGACACGCCGCATATCCAAAAAGGACCGCAAAGCACTACATTCGTCCTTCGCGGACATCCGCAACTCCGTTGAGAAGCCGTCGCGCGGCCCCGCATATTCCACCGCTCTTCACGAAGAGACTGGCAAGGCCTACGGGGCAGGCAGGATGAAGGTCAAGATCAACAAGAATGTGGAGGTCAGAATCGACAAGTGGTGGAAGTTGCAGAGGCTGAACGCACTGCGACGGACACTGCAGGGTGGTTTCACCTATCACTACGAACACAATGAGCTAGTATCGACAGCTCTCCCTTTCTCCATGTCGGCAAGACGATAATGTTGTGCGCATAGAGATCATATTTTGGCGTTGGCATCAGCTCGAAAAGTGCTTCTATTATTACACGCGTGGATACCTGGTTGTAAATGGCGTTTTTGAGCTTACTATTATTTTCGGAATGGATGAGATCGGTGGGCAAAGAGGAGTAGATTTGCGCCTGGAAGTCTAATAACATCAAGATGCATATACCATGACAGTATTACTGACCGTTCGGGTGATGTTTGCGAGTTTAGCGCTGAGGCTTGCCGTGTAGCTTTCGGAGTGTAGCTAAGACGAAGCCCGGTCACTGCCCCGCGTTGCCCCTCATCGCGAGCATCATGTCAATGTTTACAAGACACAACAAGCTTAAGAAAGCTCCTTTACCAGTGATTATGCTGTCAAGACGAACCATGTTGTTGTACAAATATAGTGAAGTCTCCTTAAAGAATCTGGTCAACCTGGTTGCGCCTGCCAAATGTCGTACGGATGTGTAAAGGCGGGCTTGGCGCGGCATGAAGCTGTAGGCTGTAGCTTCCGTAGAAAGTTCTGGACAGCTATCACCGTGCTTTTCTTCAGCCTCGCACATAAACTCCGACTCCTGCAACTCTGTCGATATCCTCAGTGCTTGACCATTGATATCCTTCGCTCATACTACGACATACCCATCAGACATCTATAGCGATTCCGCGATCATGGCTGACACGAGTAAGTAACTTCAAGACAAGCCTATCTATAGGGTTTGAGAGCCCAAGAGAGTCTTGCTAACAAGCTTCAGAGCGCCCTCGCGTCTTCTTCGACATCGCCATCGGCGGCGTGAAAGCCGGCCGTGTTGCTTTCGAGCTCGTACGTTCCCCAACTTCCTGTACTTTGCACGCGCATACATTCCAATCCGCTCAAACACAAAATCTAACAGCTATTCAGTACAGCGACATCGTTCCCAAGACCGCCGAGAACTTCCGCGCACTATGTACCGGCGAGAAAGGCGAAGGCGCATCCGGCAAGCCGCTGCACTACAAGAACTCGGGCTTCCACCGCGTCATCAAGGGCTTCATGATCCAAGGCGGCGACTTCACACAGGGCAACGGTACAGGGGGTGAGAGGTAAGCTGTGGCCGTACAAAATGCACGTGAGACATACGCTGACTTGGTATCTTCACCTGTGTAGTATATACGGGGAGAAATTTGAAGACGAGAACTTCGAGAAGGTGCACGACAAGCCGTTCTTGCTTAGTATGGCGAACGCCGGCCCAGGGACGAACGGATCCCAGTTCTTCGTAACCACGGTCCCCACACCGCACCTCGACAAGAAGCACGTCGTCTTCGGCGAAGTCATCAACGGCAAGAGCATCGTGCGCCAGATCGAGAACCTCAAGACGCAGAGTGGAGATAAGCCATTCCACGACGCGACCATCATCGACTGCGGCGAGCTCACCGGCGAAGACTACGACAAAGCGACAGAAAAGATCTCGGACGCAACCGGCGACCCCTACGAAGACTTCCCCGAAGACCAGAAAGCCAGCAGCGACGACGAATGGAAAGGCGAGGAGATACTCGAGATTGCTACCAAGCTAAAGGACATGGGCAACGACGCGTTCAAGAAAGGCGACCTCAAACTAGGCATTACCAAATACTCAAAAGGTATCCGCTACCTCCACGAGTACCCCGCCCCTCTCGACGACGACCCCGCAGACCTCTGGCCCAAACTTCAGGCCCTGAAGATATCCCTCTACTCCAACAGCGCGCTGTTGCAGAACAAGACGGGTGCATACAGTGACGCGGCGGAGAGCGCGACCAAGGCGCTGGACATTGAGGGCATCACGGACAAGGACAAGGCTAAAGCGCTCTTCAGGCGGGCGCAGGCCAAGGCAGGAAAGAAGAACGAGGACGAGGCGTTGGCAGATCTGAATGCGGCGCTCAAGCTCGCGCCGGGCGATGCGGCGATTGTCAAGGAGTTGGACGTTGTGAAGAAGAGGGTGCAGGCGCGGAAGGAGAAGGAGAAGAAGGTTTATCAGAATGCCTTCAACTTCGATTAGGACTGCGAGAGTTGTATACTTGATATTGAACACGAGAAGCATGACGAAGCAGAGGGAGTGGAGGAGTGGTGGTAGAGAAAAGGGACAGATACCAGTTCATTCCTCAGTGTAATAGACAGCATTTGATACAAGTAGTAGTCACCACCAGACACTACAGTCACTTCGCGGATCATGGAACAGATTTTCATGACAAACAACCACATTGATATCTATGCATAACCCCAAACTTTGCAAATGCTATGTACACCCAAAAGAAACGTACCTCATCAACCCATTCATCCCCTCAACCAACCAAAAATGCCTTACAGCCCACCCAGTCGTTCGTGCCCCCTAGAAATGAAAATCTAAATGAATCAAAACCCAAGACCAAGACGATAAACAAACAAGTCATCGCTCTAACGCGCCATATGTAAAAACGTCAAAACTTTCGTCGCGAGTAGTAAACATGGTTCAGGTGAAAAACGTCGTCCCAGAACCAGCCTCCGCCTTTGTTATTGTGTTATGCCCATGCCATGCAAGCGTTTTTGTTCCATCGACGTCTAGTCCACCCAAAACGCAAGGCGATGCAACATGTGAGTGTGTATGAAGTACAAGCTTTTAGCTTTTTGGTATTTTCCAATCGACTTCGCAGCCGATCCGAAGAAACAGGCAAGGAAAAAGGGTGTGGCTGAAAGCAAACATCACTACGACGGACTCGCTTTATCCAAAAGTTCACCCGCACTCTTCCTCCTCTTGATTTCGCGTCTAGCAATCGCGCGCGGACTCTCGGTAAACCATCCATGGAGTCAGAATTCCTCGTCGCGGTCTTCGCCGCGGGTGGTGTGTTTGCCGCGCATGCTGCCCATGTTGTCGTTGTAGCTCTGGTGGCCGCCGAGGGCGCTGGTCCCGCGTTCGGCGCTGCGGTCGCGGTCGCGGTCCTTGTCTTTGCCTTTGTCTTTGCGGTTTTCCTTGTCTCGTTCCTTGTCTTTCTTGTCCTCTTTCTCCTTGTCTTTGTCTTTGCGCTTGCCTTTGCGTTGGAAGGGGAGGACGCCTCGGAAGCCGCGTTCCTTTTTCTCCTTTGTGGCTTTCTCGGAGAAGGCGGGGAGTGCGGTTGTGTACTCCTCTTCAGCGATGCTGCCGCTATCGCTGTTTTCCATACTCTGACCGCCTGCTGAACGAGGTGGTCGTCCGACGAGCGAGTTTGTGGACACAGCGGCAGGTCTTTGTTGGTTGATGTGAGAGTTCGGATTGCTGTAGTTGAAGGACTGTGTAGAGGTAGATGTAGATATCGTGGTCGTGGTCGTCGTAGTCAAGGCTTGCGGGTAGGAAGGCGCAGGGGCCATGTGAAGACCGTCGCTGGACCCCGGTGGTGTATCCTCGGTTGCGGATGCTGATGCGCTGGCCGAAGCAGACGCGGACTGAGAGGCGTTTACCGAGTCGTTTCCTGAGGGCGTGTATTGACCAGACCATTGCTTCTTCGCAAAGGGATTGGTGTAGGATATAGTGGCCGAGCTGTTGCTCTTCAAAGAGCTCTGAGATGCTGAGATGCTCGAATTTTGCTGATGCCGTGCCCGTGGCGGTGGCTGCATTGTGATGGGCGTGCTGGTAGACGAAGACGAATAGTCATCACCGCCGCCTGGAGATAGCGGGGTTTCCTCCATCTCTTCTTCCAGTATTGGTCCACGATTCCTCGTTGCTGCACCTCGTGACGTGTCGATTTGCGCCCCTTGTAGCTGCTCGACCAACTCTTCCCACTTGACACTCAGTGACGATGACGGCCGTTCGGCAGGTTCAGCGCGGTTCAGGCAGTCCTTGGTGCGCTCGCTGAGAGACAGACAGATGTTGTGGAAACGAAGGAGATCACCGTCCGTGGCTTGTATGTCAGGCGCACTCTTCTGCGTGTTGTCTAGCCAGAGGTTGACGAGCATTGCAAAATTGCGTGAATGATCGATGAGGTATGGTAACGATGGAAACCCTTCTTTGAACGTCGGAGGCAGACGATGGAGAATGGCGATCGGAGTACTATAAGATGGCGGTATCGGGGGTGCGGGTTGCGAAGTGGTCGATATTGAGCAGATGTCATCGAGATACTTCTTGAACTCTTGCCGATGCGTGGTCAGGAATTGATTCATGGGCTCCATCCATGCTTCTTTCGTGCCAAATGAAGACATGTTCGCCAGACCTTGCAGTGACTTTGCAATGAGCGTGAACGTTCTTCGAGCTTTGACCTTGGGGTGATCTAGGTCACTGTTAGCAAGATGGTTAAAGCAGAAGTGGAGAACTTCGCACCTTTCAGTAAGCCAAAGAGTTTCGGGTTCAGCACCGCTGGAACGAAGAAGCGCAAGAACAGGAAGCCAGAGACACTGCTGTACTGCACCGTCCGGAGGTAGTCTCCATAGCGGTCGTCAGCACAGGCCCTGATGTGCCTGAAAATCAATCTCAGCTCCTGCGGACACCTCGCCACGGAGTTGTAGATGGCTCGCCAAACTTCTTCAGTACAGTTGATCAGCCGTCTCCAGTTCCGGTCTAGTTCATGTTGTGAAGTGACCTTGTTTGGATCAACCTCACAATCAGGGTCCTTGGTGTTGATCTCTCTTAACTTCTCGCTCAGGGTCTCCTCGAGGTACTCTTTCCCAAGTCGCTTCATGTGCAGATCCAGTGACTTCGTAAGCAAGGTGTTACCGCGGAAGAGAAGATTGGCCTCCAGTTTGGCATTGTTGCCCATGTCGCGAACGAAGAGCTCGCGGTCACTCGCAGAACCAAAGGTGGCCAGCGAAGACTCATTCGATTCACTTGATCCCAGTCTTTTACTGAACCGTAACCGACTAGCAGGTGACTCTTTCAATGTGCCATCAATCTCTTCTTCGACTAGCGCGCATATCCACTCGCCAGCTGCCCCGGATACCTGGAAGATGTTCAACAGATATTCTGATAATCTCCTGAGCTCGTTCGGGATCATCTGGGCGATCTGGAGTGTGATTCCGTTGGAAAACCTGTGGAGAAGTTCCGAAAGTGGATAATAGTCGCGAGCCATGAGAATCGCGCATTCCTCGCTGCTGACTTTGACAAGTACCTCACCGACACTGTTTCCATACATGTTGATAAGCGGCCACCACTTCTCCATCTCTTGATTCGGGCCGAGGTCGTCCAGATAGATGTCGGTCTTTCCTACAGTTTGATCGAAAGAGATGCCGGCGTAACCACCCTCGGAGACATATGGGTCGGAGTTGGTAGCCTCGAAACCGCTCTTTTCGGTGCGGTTGTAGCTCGGCGGTCGCTTTTTCAGGAGTAATGAAGCGGTGTGTAGAGCGGGTAGATCCAGGAATTCAAACTCTTCTCTCCAAAATGGATTGTTGCCCTCGCTCTTAACCGTAGTTCGTGACCGTGTCTCTCCATCCAGTAGCACTTCAACGAGATAGCCACCCGGGTTGGTTGTGGCAGACGAAGACGGTCGTATCGGGGTCGTTCCGTTGCTATCCGAGACCTTGGGGCTAACAGGCGGAATCAATTTCGCTTCAATGACCCTTACGAACAATGACTTCTCCATGCGGAACATGTCTTGGGTACCGAAAGACGGCGACAAAGTGCCCTCGTCGGTCATGGCGTCCGGCGACTTGGGGCCATATAGTTGCGGAACGGTGAAGGCACGTAGGAGGACTATCCAGACCTCGTACAGAACTCGTGACTCTAGCGATAGGAATATGGGACGCAGGATTGTTAATGCAGGAGAAGAAGCAGCGGTATACTGGGGATATATGGCAATGCAAAATTCGTTATCCAAAACGGAGGGATCCAAGCGCTGAACGGCGCATCGGGAAAGCTGGGAAAGCTGAACGGTGGAAACAAGGGTGACATCGGTGTCGGAGTAGAGCTTGAGCTCTCCGTTCTCACGGAGCGTGCACGACACTCTTCTCCAGCGGCGGGATCCGTGGCTCTGGACTCTGTACGCCTGTGGACGTCCCCCTTGCCCATTGTTCTTGGCGGTGCCTGTATTGCTGCTGTATGTCACACTAGTGTCCCAGTAGATCATCTTGCCGACTTTGATGATGGGCGCTTCCTTCTTGGGCGAGTCTTTGAGCAGCGACACCTCGGAATGCCGTCGGCTGTCTGGCAGGCGGCGCTCGATCATGACGGGCGCCTGGGGCTTGGCCATCCTGTTCTGGATGCCCTTGGGACGCATGGGCGACCAGCACAAGAGGGCGGCGAACCACGAGTCGAACTCTTCCTGGGTCGGCGGGCGCAGGTGGACTTCGAGCTTCGAGTTGTGGACGACGACGTGGATGTAGGCCGTGTAGGCTTCGCCGTCGTATGCGCTCTTGACATGGCAGCCGCGGAGATCGGGTATGAGGGTGCGGGTGTAGGACGTGTCGTTCTTGGGCTCGTAGACCAGGCTGCCGGCCTCGTCGTTGATGTAGCAGTACGACAGGCCCCAGGGGTTTGGCTCGCCGCGGCGGAAGGCCAGCAGACCCTGCATCTTGCCGCACGTGGAGCGCATGAGGGCCTTGAGCTTCTTAGCGTCGGACGCCGGGACAGGCGAGACCCACGAGTCGGGCGGGACATTGGAGGGCGAGAGGACGGGCGAGGTAGAGCGGTGGGGGGCCTGTTGTTGTTGCTGCTGCTGCTTGGTCAGGCGGCTGCGGCTGTTGGTGCTCGAGGTCCGGGGCGGCTGCTGGGGCGGGGAGATGGTGGAGATGTGGCCGATGGAGGTGACGACGGACTCCTCGAGGCTCTGGTAGTTGCTCTGGTTGCTGGCGACGGAGCCGATGCGGTGGCGGCCGGAGCCAAAGACGGAGGAGGGCGAGCGCTCGCGGGTGCTGCGCTCCTCGAGGGTGCGGGTCCGGGGCCGTGTCTGCTCGCGCGCATTGCGGTACTCGGAGTCGCTCGAGGCGCGGGCGACGTACTGGCGCGGGTTGGCGGTGCGCTGGGAGTTACTGAGCTGGCTGTTGTGGGAGCGGGGGCTGTTGGGCGGGGACTGGAACGTCTGCACGGGCAGGCCGTCCTCGGGGATCGTGGCCGTGGCCGTGTTCGTCGAGGTGGTCGTCGTCTGCGAGGGCGGCGGGTCGTCGGGGGTGACGGTGCGGATGGTGTGGGCATGGCGGACGTCGTCGCGCTCGTGGAGGGAGTAGACGCCCTGGGCGGCCTCGGAGGCGCTCACCTCCCTCCGGCTGCGTCGCTGCTGCGTCTGCTGGTCCATGTTAGCGGACCGCTGCGGTGTCGTCTGCTGCTCATTGACACACGACAGGCGGCCCGGCTCTGGCAGCTGGTAGCCGTGTCGCTGGCGGGACGGTGGTTACGGCGGACGAGGGCGGCGGGGGCGCGGCAGGACTGGCGTCTGGTGTCGTGAGGCGCATCGCAGGCCTCGTTGCGCGGGCAAAATGGTCTGTCGTTAGGTAGTCAGAGGCCCACCGCCAGCCCTAGCGAGCCAACATGGCCACGACTAGCACCCAGCCTTGGCAAAGCTGAGATGCATCGCTAAATCACCGCGCCCCGGCCCAAGCACCGCGACGCCAGCTGACGACTCTACCCGGATGCGCTTGGGTGCCCAACGTCCCTGTGCCCGACGTCTCATCTATCTGCTTCACCGATTCTAGAGTCTGGAAACAGGCCTGCAGATCATAGCATAAGATAACACGTAGAATATAACATAGATTCTCTCAGCATTCTCAGTACTGGTATCGAACAACTACTGCGCCGTGGATATCTGAACCTCCCAATAACCCCACTGCCTGCCTATAACCTCCCAACATTGCGCAAATCCAAATTAGTCCATGTCCATGTCAATCTCCATGCTGCACCCTCACTTGAACGGGGGCTTGTCGGCCGCGCTCTCCTCCACACTCGCCGCGCTCAATGGCTGCGAGCGCGCACCGCTGAGGTCGCCCGAGTGCGTCTTGCGCAGCGCCTGTCGCATCGTTTCAATTTGCACTGGCAGCTCTTCGCCCGACGCTGGGTGTGGGCTGCCGAGCACGACAGGTGACGTAGGACTCGCCGGTGACCGCGTGCGCGACAGGTCTGCGTGCTTTGGCGAAGCTGCTCCGCTTGTGGTTGGGGGCGAAGACGCCGCAGACCGCACTGGCGAGGGCGATCGGTTCGCTGTCGACGAGAGGCTCATAAACTGCAGAGCCTCCGTCGACGTGGCGCCCAACACTTCCTGCCTGTCGTGCTCAACATGCTCTGCCTGCACCACGTCTGCGAATGAGATGAAGCTCAAGCGCCGGGGATCCGCCGTGTCCAGCGAGCCGTATCCAGGTGCTGAGTCCGGCACGTCAGCATGGCTGGACGCCACAGATTCTGTGTGAGGGAGAGGTGGCGAGTGCAGGGAGTCGGTTATGCTGCCCGCAACTGCGACGGCGGCCGGCTGATGCGCCGTGTGTGTTATAATCTCCACCTCGTCGGGGTTGAGGTGGTTGTCGGTAATTGCCAGGGACGTCGCATCCAGCGCGGGGGGTATGTGGTCTTCCGTCTTGATGTGGGCAGGCACGTCGGCTGAGGGCTCGGGCTCCTGTACATTGCGCTCGAAGATGAGCGATGAGGCGGGACTGTGAAGGCCGGGCGACGTAGAGCGGATGCGCCGTCCAGGAGATGCGCCAATGGGCAGCATGCGCGGGCTTCCTCGCGGCGATGCTCGTTGCTCGGGCGGTGACATTGGTGGCGAGGGGAGCAGTGTCGGAGTTGTGGTTGTTGATGCGCTCTCCGTTGGCTGTTTACCGGCCTCTGAATCCTTCTTCTTGCCCAGGCCCAGGAGCTTCTTTCCCTTGCTCAGGATGCTGCCATCGTCGGTCGACTTGGTCGCGCTCGATGCGGGTGCGACGGATGCGGGCGGGTTGGGCTGCTGAGGGGCTGCGGCTGCCGTGTTCGTTGCGCTCATGGTGATATCTGCTCTGTTCGTGTCGCGAGGTGGAAAACAGCGCAGGAGGCGAGATGGGCGCCCTATACAAGAAGCTGCGAGTCGGGCCTATGGCAAGCAATAAACCTGTCCCTGTGTCGTCACGCGGTGGCTATCGTCGCTTTCCAAGTTCAGGGAAGTTGCCGAGTGGGATACACCCTTGACCTTTAATCAACAGGCCTTGGGCTCTCTTGCGCTACAGTGAATGATATCAATAGACGCAGTGGTGGGAAATGACAAGGTATTCAATCAGACTGTATGAGTGAAGTTTGCACGTAGTATAGCACTGCGCAGGTCTGTGTTGACAGTCTCCTCTCCTTCGTACTTTGGGTTGTTGATCACCACGGCGTGCTGACGTATGCCCAAGACCCTGAATGTGCCTGGGAGACTAGAACGCTTCCCCTAGCTCATCTCGCGCGCCCGCTGTCCAATGCCTTGCCAATGCCCGTCAACAACAACGCCTTTCAACGTGCGACGAGTCTCGCTCACGTTTCAGATCAAATGTTCACCATCATTTCCGCTCGCTGATCGAAATGCCAGTCTTCTATGGTTGGTGACGGCACAGTTCATTGGCACGCCTGGTCGCTCTCCGGATCCCTTCATGCGCATGCATGCAGGACATTCACGTTGAATGACCTCTGCGCTTCTATCATGATTCCACGCTTTTCTTCTCCGCGGTCCCCTCCATGTGGTCGAACCAAGTTCTTGTGATCGCTCACCAGGCCTCGATTACCATGGCTAACATCCCTGCTCCCGATCGAGAGCTTGACCTTGCGTCGACAGTTTATGGCAAAGCCCCAACAATCGGGCGAGTCTCGTGGACGCAGAATTTCTCACGGTTCATGCTTGGTTCTGACGCACTCGCAAGGCAAACTCGTCCAGTCAGCTCCAAGCCGCGCCGTGGGGCTGCTCGCTTCGTAGTGGCTGAACCCGCCAAACACCAACATCGGACTAGCCGCGGGTAATTACACTATGGGGGGCCAGACACGGTATCATCCCTTGGTGGCATAGCATCACAAGCCGTCCCCGCCTCACGTATATGCTAAGTGCATGGTCAAATCCTCATCATACCCCCCGAGTTGCAGGCATCATCCATCACGTTGAGAACGGGCGCCCCAATACAAACCTGCAGAAGCACGTGAACACGCATCGACCGCACCTCACTCCAGAACCTTGTTGAGATGAGAGCCGTCATCAACTGCGCCGCATCGGCCTTCGCCATTCTGGTTGGCCTGCCACTTGTGCAAAGTTTATCGTCTGCGCCTGCATGACCTGACACGCAGGAGTCAGTAGATGCCGGTGTCAGCTCAGCAGCACAACCGAACTCCGTGAAGAAGTGGTACAACTCCCGGAAATAGCCATCAAGTTCAGCAGAAGGGTGAACGTAGGCAATAGCTAGATCGATTGGCCATCATCGCTCTCCATCATTTCACTTCTTCAATATACAATATCCTAGCTGGAAGTATAAAATACTAATCACAGTGACTGTACCATCTGACAGATGCCAATATGACATGGGTACAGACTGACGCCCATGGTGGTGGCCGGTCGTGGGGTATACGGATTTGCGGATGCCGAGAAACGCCCTGCTCGACTAGGTATTCAAGATGATCGTGGCGCTACCAAAGTGCAAGTCCCAAGCCCGTGGTTTACCTCGTGGCTCGCTAAGTGTACGGGTATTCCCAGCCTTTCGATTCATGATCAGCCCGTGCCGGGCATCGAAACGAGTTTTGGTGTTTCGTTTCATGCATTTGGCAACAAATCATCCATACCCTCATTTACCAACGTCCATTCCATACTGCGTATACCGCTACAACATCACTGTTCCGATGCCGGGCAAGGATGGGTGCAGTCAAGATGTTCAACCCAAACGATTTACGGCCCACTATCGAAATCACAGCTTTCGTTCTGGTGGCCCTCTCGACAGTAGTGGTCGCTGTTCGGTTCGTTTTCTATACTCATTGTTCTACCCTTGTCCTATTGTGCTCATCAACATTAGGTTCTACGTGCGAAGATGGATTGTCAGAAGGGTTAATCTAAGTGACTACTTAATGGCGACGGCATTAGTAAGTTGAAACCAAGTTGTGAACCGTCATATATTGATGGATTGTGGGTCTTCACTTGGGGGCTTTGCGCCTGCAACCATTATCAGCTGTTATTTGGTTCCGGGGTTGACTACAACCCAGGCGTCAGATCAAAGGTAAGGATATGTGTTTTGAAGTATGGGACGTGCTACAGCAAGATGCTAAGCAAACCACAAGGTCAAAGCAGAGCAGTCGAAATTGGACCGCTACGCCTTAGGTGCTGTAGCAACATGTAAGTAGCTGTGCCGGCAAACACAAGATCATTCTGACTGTTGGAAGGGTACGCATACCATATCGGTTATCAGTTCATAATGGGTCTCATCAAGCTCTCAATACTCGTCTGTAAGTACAATCCTTGACTACGTCGCCCAAATGCACGTCAATCTAATCCCTACACCTCCAGTCTACCTCGGCTTTGCAACCCAACGAACCTTTCGAAGACTAGTCCACATATCGATCATCATTGTCACAGCTGTTACGATCATCTTGATCTTTATTATTGCCTTTCAATGTCCCAAAAAGCCCTCGGTCGCTTTCGGCGCTGCTATATTGCGAGACAGGGGCTCCATCCACTGTTTCGACTTGAAGATCATTTTGTACTGGCAAGCAGGCTGGAGTATCGGATCCGACGTCGTCATTCTACTTCTTCCCATGCCCCTTCTATTTTCACTGCGCATGCGAACAGCCAAACGCCTATCCGTCATAGCAGTGTTTGCTGTGAGTCTTCTCATTCCGATAGCATCTGCAGTACGGCTTTGCGGGCTGAACCTCTGGGCCAATAGCGGATCGCACGCTCGGTACTACGGGGGATACATCATTTTCTGGTAAGTAAATATTGTATAGGATGTAGATCTGAAACAGGCACTGATTGCACTCTAGGTCCCAAGTCGAGATCAACACAGCCATCATCTGCGCATCAGCACCATCCATCCAACCTCTCTTCAAACGTATCTTGAACCGAATACTCGGCTTCCGCCAATCTCGCAGCCCTTACTATTACTACGGGGCGCGCAGCTCGCTTCCCGGTCTACCTGCCGTGGAAATCGACAGAGACTTGCGATTTCGTAGAGACAGCATTAGTACCCTGGAGATGCCGACGCGGGCTTTTTGTCCAGCCAAGGAAGTTGCAGATGACGGAGTTCGCGACCGAATTGTTATTGGTCATGCTGCGGAAGAGGAAGAGCTCAGGGCGCGTATTCGTGCGCTTACAAGTCCGTCGCCTGTGTATGTTCGGCCTGTGTCGCTGGCTTCTGGACCGACAGTTCTTGACTCCAGTGTGCCGGCGATGTCACCAGAAAATCCGCAAGGCTCTCTGCGCTGATCAGAGGCAGCATTTGAGACCTCTCAATTTTACAAGCGTGTAAGATTAGCTACGCGCAGAGAGCTCCAAGACCTGGTCCCAAACGGGCTGCTCGATTTTGGTGTTTGTACGCCCTGCCCAGCCATGCAATACAAGCCAAGACCGGATTTCACTGTCGTTGCGCTTACCTGTCAGCGACCAACACCGCTCTCGTGGGCGGCGAACCTAGTTCTCGGCTGAGATAAGCCTGGGTGGGTGGGGGAGGTGGAGGGGAGGTGGTGGAGGTCTCAGACGTCGATGGCGCCTCCTCTGTGGGCGGACCTGGTTCTTGGCTGAGGTAAGCCGCCCCAGAACGTGGAGTTCAGTGTAACCATCGGTTACGCGATTGGTATTCGAGGCAGGCTCATTGGCCAATGATGAGAACATACCTGCCGATTTTGACAGACATGCTTGGGCAGAGGGGGAATCGATACTCCTGATCCGTTGTATGGGGGACGGGAAGGGAGAAGGCGTCCAGATGGAACAACAACATTTGCGCCTTGGATTAATATTGGGTGAGAGGAGATGCATGCGTCGGCACTGCTGGTTGCTTTTGTCTGCGAGGCACCATTCCAGATTGTGGCGCCGGCTCGAAGTCCGGCCATGGCGTGGTTTTCAGTCGGCGTCGCGTCGCGTCGCGCTCGAGATAGGCCCCCGCCGAGGTTCCACGCATGGATGAGTACCTCAGATAGTGCGATGATTGTCGCTTGTAGCCGCCTGAGATGCGAAATAGAGAATCGGTGCAGAAGCCTATGTGATTGTCGATACATGTTGATGATCTCCATCAGACCGACTTAACCCCGATGACGCACCTATCGCCGAGCTATAGCTCTAGACCCACCTTCCTCAACGGTTCAGCCTCCTGTCTTCCTTCCCACCAGCTCTACAAGTCGGCGTTCAAACAAAAACTCTACATCGCCGTCTCATCAAAGCTCCTCGCCGTCCTCGACAATGCGGCTCTGGCCCTGACTAAATCCAGATGGGGAAATTCTCGCGGCGGCTATGCTTTACTCAGGGACCCTGCATATACATTACATGAGAAGGGTCTAGCGTCAAACTACGCTTCGATCTGACATTTATCGCACCACAACAATCCACGTCACAACTTCCCTCAATGTCACGGTGATACTAACAGAAACATTCATTTATGCGGATTGCTAGTAACGGTCGCGATCTGGGAGTTTCCCTTTTCGAATGCACGGCTGTGGGATTGCCGCTGCTTTTTGCTGCCTTGGATGGGTGGCAAAAGGTACCGATGCTCGCGGTTTGGATCGGAGGATGTGTTCTTAGACGGCGGCGTGGAGATCGTAGGGTCCTCATGGATTGCGCTGTGCTTGGGTTTTTGTATGCTTGGTTGGCGAGAGAGAAGTTGGTTGCGACTGTGTTGAAGAGTTGGAATGCTTGGAGGGGCTGGGCTGAAGGGTTGCCTGGTACATATGCCGTCTTCAGCGTCGCGATACCGCTAGCTATCCTCGCGATTTTACTATGGCGCTGTCTTCGCAGCAACGAGGATCCAATTGCGAACACGCCTGATATCAGTCGATGGAGATCTGATGTGGAAACGCCAAAGCCGAAGATCTTCCCGTGCCAAACGTCGCATGCTCGAATCTTTCCGAAGCGCCATGCTTTCGCATACTCATACCTTCAGTGCGGATTTCCCATCGTCCCAAGCGGAGCTAAATACCAGGGGATAGAGTTCGCAAGCGGGGATGACCAGACTTTGGGTAAATGGTGGTTGCGGATAAGAGCGGAGGATTATCTGGAACGAGGTGGCGGCGCATCCGGATTCTACTGGAAGCTGAGCTCGTACTTGCGGGCTCAGCATGTCGAAGATGCGGAATGGGAGTATGCCTATCTGGTGACGGCACCACGCTTCTTGGGCTACGCATTCAATCCGGTTTCGTTCTGGTATATCTACGATCGCGAAAATCAGCTTGTGAAGATGATACTCGAAGTCAACAACACATTTGGAGAAAGACGCATGTATCTGCTAGACGGATCAAGCCCTGCCAGTCCGCCGCGCACATCTGATTCTGAACAAACGTCTGGATCCGAAGAACACGGATCGCAGGTACCTATTCGGGCGAAGTCGAAGTTTACCGATGTATGGATGAAAGATTTCCATGTTTCGCCGTTCAACTCTCGAAAGGGTTCGTATGCCCTGAAAGCCCAAAACCCTTTTCCTTCTGTCGATTACGAAAACCCTCTGATCGACAACACGATTACCCTGAAGTCTTCCAAGGACCATGGGAAGCTTGTAGCTCGCCTCTTCTCTACCGGAAAGGCCATTGATCCGGATCAATTGGGTTTCCTCGGAACTCTGCGGTTCATCCTGAGCTGGTGGTGGGTAGGCTTTGTAACGTTCCCGCGCATCGTCAGAGAAGCTGGCAAGATCTTTTTCAAGAGGAAATTGCACGTGTGGTTCCGGCCGGAGGTGCTAACGTCGAGCGTTGGTCGGCCTCCCACTTCCGCTGAGATGTAAGTACAGGTAAAGCACTACCCGAATGCGACTAACAATCCCAGAACACTGTACAAAGTATTCAGAAACTACCTTCACGTACTCGTAAACCAGACCGAAGTAGACTTTTGCATCACGTTCAAAGCGTCGATTCCCAACATCCCCACCGACAAGATCGCCACGACACACGTCCCTGGTCGAAACCGACCGTACAAGAACATCGAGATTCGTGTGCTTACACCGGCTTTCTACTCGCGACTTATCCACTACACTTACATATCCGAGGCTATCGATCGCGAATGCATCTTCACCGACGAACGGAACAGGACATTATGGTTGTGCCGTCCCCAGCTCCTACCTTTGCTACTCTCCAAACGCTCATCGATACGCCTCAAAGACGAGGACACGCCACCAGTCCGAAAAAGCTACCTCGACGAGCTGAGATGGTGGTTGCTCAAGAAGTTGAGGTGCCCACCCGCCGACCCTGCATACTCAGTCACGCCGCAAAATCCCGCGGTCAATGTAGATGATATCCGCGCCAGGCCATTCTCTGAGCTGGATAGATACGTCCGGGGTTACTTCGGGCAGCAGTACGCTTGTGAGTACCGGAGGACCGTTACCAAGCTTTTCTTGGCACAGCGCTTTTGTTTTGGGTTCACAGAGATAGTTGGGCTTGTGGATTTGGTTATCAGTGTCTTGCTGTGTTATGTCGCTGCTCGGCAGCTGATGAGTTGGGGTGGCTCGACGCCGGGATTGCTGTCAGCTGAATGTCTAGAAGGTTTGGTGATGAGAAGGGATTGGTCGGCATGCTCCAACGCGCTTGCGATGGATTACTGGGGTTGGTGGTCGTTGGGGAAGAGCATGTTGGCGGTGTACTCGTGTCATATGTATGAATCCTTGAAGGGTTACAAATGAAACGTAGATCGCTCTCCTCTTAACTACAATCCAACTCGTCAACATACTTCCCTTATAACGGTGATGCACATGGCGGTGCAACGCCCAGCCACGAGCATATGCCGGGATCGTCACTGCTGCCGAGCGAGCCTTATCCGAGATATTCCAGACGCAACAATGACACCACTCACGTGTTTTCCGAGACAAAAGCGCCCTAAACAGCGAAGATGCCTGCTCGTGAAAGTCGCAGATCAATAGCGGTTCAGGCCTTTTCCGGACAGGATCAACCGAGGTAAAACCCGCGCGACGCTAACGAACACGCGACCCCAGATTTTGGCGTGCGTCTTCACATGCACCAGAAAACCAGCTAAGCGGAGCGACGGAACATCGACATGTGAAGCTGCAGCATATTGTCGCGTGTCATGCCGAACAGCATCTTCAGTGCATCGAGATGGGAACCGTGATATAGGAGTAGGATGATAACGAAGGATGCAGCTCTGTCTGCAACGAGTTGACCCAAGACCATTGGCAAACGTCATCCCCGTCACGGTTCCGCTGGTCCCCCATCCCCACCCCGATCTACACTGGTCAGCCTTCCAAAACGTCAATTCCCCTTGGGCCGAGGGCAACGCAAAAACAACGCTCGAGCAAGTGCATGGCCAGCGCTAGACGTTGCTGCCAGCTTCCGAGGATGTCAGCAGTCGGGCCAATGGTGCGTCCAGCCGGTCGTCCCCGAGCTCACTTTGGGGTGCTGTGCTAGCCGTGCTGGTGTGAGGGTGCTGATGGCTATGGTTATAAGACGCTTGGCTTTCCCCCCAAAGGTTCCTGGCTGCGTAGACCGAGGCTAGAGGGCGCGTGGTGTCATTGCTGGTCATCTTTATCAAAGGACGAGCTTTCCCTCTTGTTTTTTATCCATATTTCTTCATACACACATCCGTCGTGTCGAAATAACTTAGCTTCTTTGCTGTTATTACACATCTTAGACACCATTCATCATGGCGAACATTGACGCCGAGGACGCGCAGTTCCAGAAGGAGGTTCAGGAAGTTAAGCAGTGGTGGACGGACTCAAGATGGAGGTATACGAGGAGGCCGTTTACGGCTGAGGATATTGTGTCGAAGAGAGGTAACCTCAAGATCACCTACCCAAGCAATCACCAGTCGAAGAAGCTTTGGGAGATTGTGGAAGGACGCTTCAAGGTATGGTAGTCGTTTTAGACATCAAGTATGCGAGCTGACAATATGTAGAACAACGACGTCAGCTACACATACGGATGCCTTGACCCTGTCATGGTCACACAGATGGCGAAGTATCTGGACACTGTTTACGTTTCTGGGTGGCAAGCATCCTCAACAGCTTCATCGACCGACGAGCCAGGTCCAGATCTAGCAGACTACCCCTACGTAAGTTGCAGCAATGGACGGTGATGGGGAACGAAAGCTAACGAACAAAAGACAACCGTCCCCAACAAAGTTGGCCACCTATTCATGGCACAGCTTTTCCACGACCGAAAGCAACGCGAAGAACGCCTGACCACCGCGAAAGCCGACCGTGCGAAAGTAGCCAGCGTAGACTACCTACGACCGATTATCGCAGATGCCGATACTGGACATGGAGGTTTGACAGCTATCATGAAGCTTACGAAGCTGTTTATCGAGAAGGGTGCTGCGGGTATACATATCGAGGATCAAGCACCAGGAACAAAGAAGTGCGGTCATATGGCTGGAAAGGTGTTGGTTCCGATTAGCGAGCATATCAATCGACTGGTCGCTATCAGGGCGCAGGCAGATATCATGGGTAAGGCGATGAACTTCAGCCATCAGATTTGATGTGGGCTAACGTTCGAATGACAGGAACCGACCTACTTGCCGTCGCCAGAACCGACTCAGAAGCCGCTACCCTGATCACTTCTACCATTGACCCACGCGACCACCATTACATTCTAGGCTGCACAAACCCTGCCCTCCAGCCTCTGGGCGAGCTGATGTACGCCGCCGAACAAGCCGGCAAGACAGGCGCAGAGCTCCAAGCAATCGAAGATGCATGGACGAAGGAGGCCAACCTCAAGCTATACCACGAGGCCGTAATCGACACGATAAATGCCGGTGTACATGTCGACAAGCAAAGCATGATCAACGAGTTCATGGAGAAGAGCAAGGGCAAGAGCAACTCAGAAGCACGCGCCATCGCCGCAGGCCTGACCGGCGTTGATGTGTACTTCAACTGGGACGCCGCAAGGACGCGCGAGGGCTACTACAGGTACCAAGGCGGTTGCCAAACCGCCATCAACCGCGCCATTGCATATGCGCCCTACTGCGACATGATATGGATGGAGTCAAAGCTACCCGACTTCGCGCAGGCGAAAGAATTCGCAGATGGCGTGCATGCCGTTTGGCCAGAGCAGAAGTACGTCTTCTTCCACCCACTTCCCCTCACACACAGACTAACAACCCAACAGACTAGCATACAACCTCTCCCCCTCCTTCAACTGGAAAGCCGCCATGCCACGCGACGAGCAAGAAACATACATCCAGCGCCTGGCCAAGCTGGGTTACTGCTGGCAGTTCATCACGCTCGCTGGTCTGCACCAGAGCGCGCTCATGGCTGATACCTTCTCCAAGGCGTATGCGAAGCAGGGTATGCGGGCTTATGGCGAGATTATCCAGGAGCCGGAAGCGGAGAACAAGGTCGATGTGCTTACGCATCAGAAGTGGAGTGGTGCGAATTATGTGGATAATCTGTTGAAGATGGTGTCGGGGGGTGTTAGTTCTACGGCGGCTATGGGGAAGGGTGTTACGGAGGATCAGTTTAAGTGAAGAGGGGTTGTGGGGATGCATTAAAACGAAGCTTTTACATCTCAGATTTCTGGGTTACTCAACATCTTGATCTGGTTCTAGCACCTCCATCCCATGGTATCGCGATCCGAGCGATTCACAACCTCTAATTCTCACACCGGACTTGTGAATAAGGAGCATGGTGATTCCAAAGACTTGTCACCCTGGAGATGATGCTGACACTGCGCCAGTGAATGCTTGTTGTGTTCGTTTAGATCCTTATTTGATTCACATTTGTCTCCTTTGTAACTTCCAAATTCATTTCTCACAGTCCAAACGTCAAAGCCTTTCGCTCAACGAATCCGCAAACCCACTATTTCACTCAACATTGAACACTGTGAAGGCACACCGCCCTTCAAGTTAATTATGCTCTGAACTTGCAACAATGTTCTCCTGAGCTGTGCAAAAACGGCACGTTGTCTGATTCTCTTCGCCGCACCAGACGTGTGCTCACCAAGCAGCAGTTGAGAAACTACTACTATTGAATCCACTACACCATGTCAGCCCAGAAAGAGATTGCGGAACCAGCAGAAGCTCCCGCAAACCCAACGTCCTCATCGTCTAGGAAAGAACGCAGCGACATGGCCCAACGTATCAAAGACGACAGAGAAAAGCAATGCCAATCATACGGCCCACAAGTCTTCGAAGATGCTAGGGCTTTCGAAGCCTCCCTGAACAACGGAATAATCTTCACCCGCGCGTTCTTCGAAAAAGCGGCAGAGCAAGTCGAGATAGTTCGTAAAGGCGATCCGAACATGCCATTCATGTTTTTACCACGTGTACTAGGCAGTGGACAAGTGGAGAAGCGCGTCCCACCGTGTGCCTCGCCCGCGGTCAGCCTGAGTTTCAGCGGAAGCGGAGTCTTCATGGGTGCTTCTGACAGGATGCGCCCAGGGTATCAGATCAGGACTCCCAACCACCAGGATATTGAGTACGAATTTAGTGATACCAGGGCGCTGAAGCCCGATAGCCTTCAGAGTACACATGAGCAGGCGAGCCAGCGTTGCTCTATCTCTGAGGAGTACAAAGGAATCCCGAAAGTCCTCGAGAAAAGTCTGCTACAAAGTAAGTTCTGGGCCAGTGTACGAGAGCAGCTCGACGCCCTCACCGTACCAGTCGACAACATTGTTTGCGTAGCCCTCGGAACCCTGCACGGAACAGAGGAGGAAGGCAGAAAGGAAGACACTTCAGCTACACAGCACGTGCTCGCCTGTGCCATCTCGACCTACCTATCGCAGCGGTACGCCGCCACTTCCACCACGACTTCCACACCAACCCCAATCCCAATTGTAGCTCGCGACCCGGCCTATAAACAGGAAGATATGATCATGCTTTCCCAGTGCAACCCTCCCATCACGGTGGTATCAGAGCCGTACCAATACCTCTCCATCACGCCCTCTACGCTCTTGATAAGCCTCTACCAACCCGCCTTCGTACCGGTCTTCCAGGTTGCTGCAGACATGTGTTTTCCGACAAGTCCCGCGGCAATCATCACCGCAGAGATACTGAGCCATCCGTGGCATAAGGAGGGGAAGATCATGGCGCTCGATACATGGACCCCGCGAGTTGGAAGGATGCTGGAGTGTATGAGTGCGACGTGGCTGGGTCGGGAGTTTGCGGACGATTGTCTGTCGCCGGATGACGAAGGTAGGTTCGAGAATGCTGGCGACCTCATTGATGATTGGGGAAAGAACTTGACGTTTTATGCGCGGAAAGAGTAGGCTTTTCGTTGCTGTGTCGGCGTTCTTTTCGGGCTTCTCCTCTTGGATCGTGTCCTTCCCTATGATTGTTACGAAGTTTATAGTAGACTTCTCTTGTTTCGACGCTGTTTGTCTTGATGTATATCAAAGATACACATGAACTGTAATGCGGGCGCGTAATCATAATCCCAATCTCAAGCGATCAATTGAAGAGCTCAGAGTTGTTCGTATAGTGAGGTGAGGATCGTCATCTTTGGGCCCGGGAGTTGCTATCAAACGCTTGTCAAGGTTCTCAGCCAACCATGATATGACTGGGAGCTGCCCGATGGGCCATGGTGTCGCCAAGAGGAGGACAACATGGTGCTCTGAGATATATATGCCATCGATGCCCTCGTCACTCTCCACATCTCTTTCATATCTATCGATTGTTTGCGACAGATCTTTTACCGTTTTCTTTTTGCTCTGAGATGATTGCTCTTGCAGAGCCCTGAGATGGTCTCGCTATCTCTTCAGCTATCGGCTGCTCCGTGCGCCAGGCACAAGCTCCCCGTTTTCCAGGGACCTCGGCGCCGCCGTGCTATCGCCCGATGGATTCGACAGCCGGTCACACCAAATTGACCTGCCCAGATCGCACGAAGCGGGGTTCCTGAAGGAAGAGGCGACGATGACAAACCTCACGAGGGCTTTTGAGTGTTCCGCGATACACCATGGATCCTAAACGGCCACAGAACGGGTCTTATGCGGGTCGCGCAGCCGGACATGACCACCTTCCTAAAGAGCATCCATCCGGCTTTCTTGGCGAGCGTGATCTTGCCTCCGCCGGCATCCACCCGCATGAGTTCTCTCTCCAATTGCGCTGCGGAAACCTCGCAATTGAGCGCCACTATCAGGCATGCCCAGACGCCGCCCAGGACTCGACCGGAATGAAGCAGGCATTGGCGCGGCTTGTCTTTACCAGCTGCTGGATCAAGCATGAAGAGTGGAGAAGCCATGGGCGAATGATAGGAGCTTGTTCATATTGAGCTGCTTGGCAGACAGGGCGTTGATTGCGAGTGCACGCGACAGCTGCAGAAATGGTTGACGGAACAGGTCCACGGAATCTGTGCATGGCGACGCATGCACGACCTGACGATCGCTGCAACAGAGATCTATAAAGGGCAGGTTCCGCACTCCAAAGAGAAGACACGCCGCAGCTTGCTTCTACCATCTCAAACACTCGAGATAGACCAGATTTTTCAATATGAGGGTTACTCTCGGTCTAGCTGCGCTCGCCGTTGGTGCTGCAGCCGTCCCTACGGCGGAAATCAGGCAGCGCCAGGATGGTCACAACGCCAAGCCATGCCCCAAGAAGCCTTTGGTCACAAAGGTATGGAACTTCAACCTCCAACAGTCGTGTTGAAACTATGCTAACGATCATTGTAGGAGGCTCTCCAGAAGGATATCACCATCAAGAAGTTGATGAGGGGTGCCCAGCAGCTCGAGGACTTCGCCTACAGCTACCCAGCCCGTAACAGGATCATGGGAGGAGAGGCTCACAACGACACCGTCAAGTGGCTGAAGAAGGAGCTCGAGTCTACTTCATACTACGATGTCACGCTCCAGCCTTTCTCCAACTACGTCATGTTGAACGGCACGCTCAACAAGTTCACCATTGATGGACGTATGATCAACTCCACGATTCTTGAATACTCCGCCTCTACCGATGGGCTCGTCTCCGCACCCATCGTTCCCGTGAACAACCTCGGCTGTGAGGCGTCTGACTTTCCCGCGGAAGTATCCGGCAGCATCGCACTCATCTCGCGCGGTGAATGTGAGTTTGGACTGAAGTCTGCTCTTGCTGGAAGCGCTGGTGCCGTGGGTGCTATCATCTACAACAACGTTGCTGGCACCATCAGCGCAACCCTCGGCCCCCCTCCCCGCCCAGAGGGTGACTATGTCGCGAGTGTTACTCTGTCTCAGGCAGAGGGTCAGGCAATCATTTCTAAGGTCGCAGGCGGTGCTACTGTCACCGGTGAATTGGACGTTTTGACCGACGTCCAAATCATCACCACCAACAACGTTCTTGCTACCAGCAAGTGTGGTGACAAGGACAACCAGCTTTGGCTCGGTGCTCACACTGACTCTGTCGGTGCCGGTCCTGGAATCAACGACGATGGCTCTGGAACCGTTGCCATCCTGAACGTCGCCAAGTCGCTTGCGAAGTACAATGTCAAGAACGCTGTTAGCTTCGGCTTCTGGTCTGGCGAGGAGTCCGGTCTTCTCGGCTCCACCTTCTTCGTCGAGAGCCTGTCTCCTGCGGCAGCTCTCGACATCCGCGCATACCTCAACTTCGACATGATTGCGTCTCCCAACTACGTCCACCAGATCTACGACGGTGACGGCAGCGCATACGGTCTGAGCGGACCCGCTGGAAGCGACCAGATTGAGACTTTCTTCGAGGGTTACTTCAAGGATCTCAACATCTCCAGCAACGCTACCGAGTTCAACGGCCGTTCCGATTACGGTCCTTTCCTTGATGCAAACATCCCCGCAGGTGGTACCACCACTGGTGCTGATGAGGTCAAGACCGTCGAGGAGCAGGCTATCTGGGGTGGTGTTGCAGGAGAGATCCTTGACCAGAACTACCACCAGGCTGCCGACAATGTCACCAACCTCAACGAGGGAGCTTGGCTCCTACACTCTCGCGGTATTGCTGCTGCGGTTGCCAACTACGCTACCTCGTGGGAGGGTTTCCCAGCCCGTGTGCCCGCCAACGGCACCGCGAAGAGGAGCGTCCGTGAGCCTCACGTTCACAGGGGCGTCAAGGGCGCAAAGGTCACTTTGAGCCTTTTGTAAGCTCGCGGTGACGCAGCTTTGTATATAGTCAACAATGATAATGTCAACGACAAGATGAATAATACACTTCAAGTACACATCTACTTTGTCTTGATACACGTGTAGCTGGTCACGTTTTGACGCGATCAAAGTGTCTTACAAGCTATGACATCTACTCTCGTCCGAAAAAAAAAAACGGAATATAGACGTCAGCTTTGTAGTGTCGTCTTACTGTAGAGCTGAGCCTCATCCTCATGTCAGGCGCCGAACCTGCACAGCCCCCACAGCCATGTCAATCGGCTAAGCGGCTCGCGAAAGCTTCTAACCGCGACACCGCCGCTGAGCCGCACGCGTGTGGAAATGAGGCTTATTGCGATCAGCTGAAGTGCAGATAATGGGAGCCTACTTTGGTTTAGACGTATATGTATCGCGTTTGGGACGCGTTCGTGTGGGTTGTTGATTCTTGGGCCTTTGACTGTCAACAACAATTCCCAAACCTCTCGCTATCTACCAGCGCGACGGTACCAACCAGTGGACTAACAGGAGCTTTCACTGCTGTGCAGACTCCCGATCTTTTGAGAGTCTGAGATAATCGCCGTCCCGCGCGTGTTTCGGGCGTCAACGACGTGACAAAACAAAGGGTTGCCTGAACGAGGCTGTGCCCACCGCGCGACGCTTTTGATCACCGCGCCTCCAGGACATATACACACATCACGCCGCAATTCTCTGGTCCTTGGTTCCTCCAGCGTTTCGCTACTTCAAGACCTCAAAACCTCCGTTGGAAAAAAAAAACCAGAAACTCGAGAACAGGAGCGGATAGAAATCATGGACCACAACAGCCCATGCTACGAGCCCTTCCCAGCCCTAGATTCCGCCCCCACAACCCCACAACACGACCACGATGCGCCTATACCCTCAACCTCAGATATCGCCACATCGACATCAACATCAGAGCCCTTCTCAGTCCACTACGAAGGCCCCCTCTACACAGAAATAAACATCCCACTCCCCCGCATCACAACACCACGCACCGCATCCCCATCCCAAACAAACCAACCACCATCTACCACTCCCTCGCTCGCCTCACCACCCGAAAAACAGCGCGGACGTTCCCGAACCCTATCTTCACTATCTCCCTTCCGGCACCGCAGCTCCTCATCCGCATCTACATCTGCGTCTCTAACTTCGCCCACCTCACCTACCTCCCCTTTCTCCAACACCCGCGACCGGAACAGCGAAGACTGGCCACGCATCCGCAAAGACGTAGTAAAATCGCGAGAAGTAAATGCGATGATGAACTTGCGGCATCATGGTAAAAGGGGCCGGAGCGGCACCATCGATGCGTTGGCGGTTGTGCCTGCTGTTTTGGTGTTGAGTGCGGAACTGTTTACGCCGGGGGGTGAGGAGATAGGAGTGGCAGAGGGGAGGAGGAAGGATAGTGGGGTGGGGAGGTGGGAGGAGGGTATTAGATGAGGGGGTTGGAGAGGATGGGGCTGGAAAGAATGAGGATGTGGGGAGGTGGTATGATGGGTTTGTACGGATTAGATCTGTGTGTTGTATTTGTACGGTAATGCTTTAGGATCGGCAGTATGGGTATTTGTTGGAAACAACGAGGCTTCGTCTAGAGGGTCACCCCATACAAGGAAAAAACTGAACAGGCCTGCGGACTACATCGAGACAAAAATCTACGAAGTGGGTGACGTAGCATCAACGTAGTCTCTAGGGTGTTCAGTTTTTTCCTGATGGCGTGGGGTCATGATTGTACCACGTCACAGAGGGTTTAGTATAGACAGAGGACGCGGATGTGCGTTGGCATCATAATAGATGACGAGCAGGGTAAGAATTACTCTCGACGATCGGGAGAGCATGGTAGTAGAGGATAGTTGAAACGCCAATCGCGCCTCCACGAGTTCGGCTTCGTTCCAGGAGGTCTTTCCGATATAGCTGAAGTCTCCTCGCTGATGGTCTGATGTAACATAGAGCGGCCACTGCATCAATACATAGTCACAGCAATATCACATAAGTGAAATGGAACAAGACACAACATTCTATTTTGGACCCGGCCATAAAACATACAGAGTCATATCAATACTCGAGTTTTATGAAGAACAGCCTCCCCAACGCCAGTCCATGCACGTATGCTGATAATGCAGGTACAGGTATTTGATATACTGCTCCTCAGCAGTCTATAAACATAAAAGCACGATAAAAACACCCCTCGTATCCATAATCCCAGTGAGCGCAGTCGTCAGAGAGCGTGATCTTTGACAAACCAGCAACTCCATCGGCCCAGTTTTTTCGACTTTTCGCATGTATTTTCCATGAAAGAATCCGAGCGTAGCATAGCGGGGCAGATAGCACGGTCTCCCAAGAAGCGGGTACTACATGAGTACAGGTACTAACTGTAGTCGAACAGCACGCTAATGCTCTCGCCGTGGTGGACGCGTCGAATAGCCTATAGTATGTCAGTATAAGTCTCGTAATCCGGGGACTGGTCTGAACGTACCTCGGCAAACACATTGCCGACCTCGAGGACCTCCAACTTGGGGCACCGGCTCTTGTGATCCTCCTGAGGCACCGTGTTGGTCACAATGACCTTGTCCAGTGCACTGGCGTTGATGCGCTCGATAGCATCTCCACTCAAGATACCGTGTGTAATGAGCGCAATCACCTGCGTAGCGCCCTCCTTCTTCAGGAGTTTGGCCGCGCGGGTAATGGTGTTGGATGTATCCGCCAAGTCGTCGACCAGGATAGTTGTGCGCTCCCGAACGTCTCCCACCAACATCATGGTCGCGTTTTGTCGGTCGTTGATCTGTGTGGGGCGGCGCTCCTTGTGGATAAGGGCAAAGGGCATGCCGAGGGCGTCGGCAATGGCGGTCGCGCGCTTCGCACCTCCAGCGTCGGGAGAGACTACCACGGCTTGTTGGTAGTTCGGGATGTTGAACTGGATGTATTTGCGGAGGAGATGGCGGCCGTAAAGGTTGTCCACGGGGATGTCAAAGAAGCCCTGGTATTGGGGATCTAGAAGTTTGTTAGCTCAGCCATCTCAGGCCCTCCAAGATGATACATACCGTGGAGATCCATCGTGATAACGTGGTCGGCGCCAGCGCAAGTCAGAAGATCCGCAATGAGGGTACCCGCCTGAGCGACCCATTGGCGGTATCCAACCTGGGGCTCGAAAGCAGGAGGCTTCGTAGTTGTCGGCGCGCGCGTGATGCCGGGTGTTGGGGCAACTGAGCCGTTGGTGCCGTTGGCTCCATGGTCACCATTGAAGTATGCGCCCTTGTCGGATTTGCCGGAACTGCTTGAGTCGAGCGTCTCGGTGCGCTTGATGCCATTCTGCTTGACCGGACTTGTAGGATCGGTGCGGCCGCCGTTGCGCTCGTCGAGCTTCATTCTACTGAGCTGGTGGTGCAGCGCGGCCGAGCCATTGGTCAGGCCTGCGCTTTCCGCCTGCCCAGGGAAGGGCGTCTGCGGTCGCGAATCGAACGTGTACGTGCCGGTCCTCGAGCGCGTGCCAGGCACCTTGGAGAGGGGCGCACCAGTCTTGTTGTAGGGAATGTCCGACTGGCGCGAGTAGGGGAACAGAGGGAGGACGGCGGTAATGCGCTTCGCCGAGGCGGTGCGGCAGGCCGAGATGGTAATGAGAAGTCTGGAGGACGGTCAGGCACTTCACTCAACTACACCATGAGGATGGGCCTACTCCATCAGATGGTCGTTGACTGCGCGCAACACGAGACATTAGCGGGGTTCTTCACATATCGCAGAGCACGCGGGCGTCGTGTTCCGTCCCAAGTGCGCTGCAGTACCACTGCGGCTAGAAATGCGCGCGCGACCTGCACGAGGGCTTCGTACCTTTACCGCCGCCAGACTGGATGATGAAGACATCCTTTCCTCGTACACTCTCCTCGATCTCGACACGCGTCTCACCACCCTTGAACTTGTCGAGAAGCACCTTGGCCTTGGGTATGCCGAGGTGGTTGCAGATGGTCCTATCGCCCAGTTAGTCACAGCCATGGCCCGCTTCTCCGCGCGTCGACTTACTCGGTGAGCTGCGGGTGGGAGCTGCCGCCCAGGACCACAATGTTCCTCATGTCGACGGCTGGTGGAGGTGGTGGGGTCGTGTGCTAACTTCGCGGCGGGCAGTATAGCAAGAGGAGATTAGTGAAGGAAGGAGGGCCCTCGCGGAGAAATTCCTCTTATCGATAATGGAAAAGATTTAGTTCCAGGTTAACTTAAGGTTCCGCCCTGGTAATGCTTGGGTGGAGCAGTCGCAGCTCAGGCAGCTCAGGAATTGGGCAGCATGGTGAAAGATGGATGTCTGTCGTCACGGGCCAGAGAGGTTTTCGCTTCCTTCGGCTGTTGCACTTTTTCTGCCGAGCCCATGTCGCCATCCAACGCACCTCAAAGCTTCTAGAGCGCGGCATGGCTGCAGTCTGCACGGCATACATACCATAGTAAGCACACCGGATGAATGACTCGGCCTGCACGCCAGCTACTTCCGCGTTGTTGCGCAGGAGAGCGCAGCTATGGCGCTTCACCTGCAGCGGCTGGCGGTCAGTAATCGCGCCATGCTCAGTGGTTGCAGTTCGCGTCAGTGGACCAAGGGAAGGGTCCGTTAGCGCCTGCCGAAGTCGCTCTCTCACGTGCCTTCCTACCTGGCCGTCTGGGGAAGGAAGGACACACCATCCCTTGGTCTTAACGTTACATTCCAGAAATCCTACATAAATCTAGTTCACCGGCTCATGGCAAGTCGTACAGTCCTGCAGTTATCACCGAATGCGGCATCTTGCGCCCTTGATGTGCCCTCGAACAGACAATGCGGATAAGCGTGCGGTATTATATTACATTAGAGGTTTTAGTCTAAGTGCCATAAAGCGGTTCGTCTACAAGGGGTATATGCTAGTCGTCGTTTCATCCATAATGTACTCTACTCATTCAACTTGGTTCTCGCTCTTCGATCTCTCGCACTCCTGCCTCCCCCCGCGGTGTGCCCAGCCACTCCACCCTGGGTCGATGCACTCCCTCGTCGACTCCCTGTAGCACCGCTGACAAGGCTCGATGTCGGACTGTAAGGTCTCCTGTGCGCGCTTGATAGACTGCTATCCCGCGTTCCACTCATCGAAAGGACGAGATGCGCACGCGAAGGTGGTGAGATAGGGTGGTCGTTGACGTAGAAGCCCCCAGTACCATCTTGGGTAATCGTAGGCGGGGCCGAGACGAGCTTGTTGCGTTGCTGCGCGTGATCTGGAGAGACTGGTCGCGCATTGACTTCCTCAACAAGCCCTGTTTCCAGGTCGATGTCGACAATACCATCTTTACTGGTACGTAGTACTGCGGGCGCGAAGTCATGGGACTGGATGGCTTCTTGAAGTAGATCCTCCTTTGCAAAATCAGACCTGTCGCTGATAGCAGGCGATTTGGTTTGGTCTTTTGTAATATTTGAAGCAACCATGGTCATACTCTGCGTCATCTTGCTGCCATTACTGTTGTTCGGGGATCGTCTGACTCCTGTACGTGCGGCTGTTGTCGCGGACTGATGGTGAAGAAGTTGTGCCGTTTTGCGACCTCCAGCCGTACGAGCAGAGTGATAGGTCCATGGGGGAGGGTTCGTGTCATCGAAGTTACCCATGTCGAACAGTTCCCTCAGTATTGTCCATGTGAACGGCAGATTGGCAACAAGGATGGCTGTCGAAGATTCTCGGACGTACCAGTAGATCCACGTGGATTTGTAAGGATTGCTGAAGGAGTAGTAGCTGTTCATGATGCTCGCAGCCACGACAAAGATACCGAGAGAGAAGATGCCACAGAGTATAAGCTTTCTCTTCATGGGTAGCAAGGATCGGATGAGCATCTGCAATGCAATACATAGCATGATCAAATCCGAGGATATGTTGAATACAGCTTTGGTGATGCGGTGGTGTACCAGGGCGTTGCACTGGAAGGACGTGGTCGGCACTGCGTAGTATGCAGAAAAGGGTCGACACCAGGCTGAGAAGTAGAGGACCTCTATCACGACGAATCCAACTGCGGTATACACGGCGAGCAGTTTGATGGCGATGTTCTCTTTCTGAAGCGCCGTCCGTGTTATGCGATGGTACATGACCAAAAGACATGCTTTGCAGGCCCAGATCACAGCGATATGCATCTGCTCTACAACGACCACGAGCTTGCTCCCGAATCGTCGTCTCGATAGTTCTTCCATAGTCAGTGCGCTGAAGTCGAAATTCTCCGGTTCCAGGTTCGATTGGACTTTCAGCCACCGATTCGCGAGCACAATCATAACAGTATAGGCGGCGGTGACGAAGAGGCCCATGGTCCAGTCATCGATCTGTAAGCCTTTGACGGATCGAAAGAGCATTTTTCGCGAAATCCTGCATGACGAATCTGGTCAGTAAATGGATGCATATGCTACAATGAGCAGGTAGTTATTGGTGGATCGCGGGCAGTGGATGCAAACAAGCATGAGAGCAGAGCACCGATGCGCTCAGTAACCCAAAGCCGCCCGCCAGCGCATTGCATCGCATGCTAAGCCTCATTCTCGAATGCGAAACCAGATCATGAATGTAGACTGATGTAATGGGATAATGCACAGAAAATGCACTCACAGTCTTGCCCCAATCATGCATACAGCGCATGTATACCAGATCCATGATTCCTGGTTGAACGGTAATGGCATTGTCGAGTTGCAAGGCGGTCTGCGCCGCTGACGCCAGAGTCGCTATCCGTTAGGCCGCTTGAGGTTTAGAAGACGAGATCGACGAAGGATCATGTTGTAGAGCAACACGATAATCGAGGCGCATCCAGAGCACGCAGGCGAGGTGATGTAAATATTCCGAGGGTAGAACTGGTCAGGGAGGAGGGGTGTAGATACACACCGACCAAAAAAACAAGGAGGAGCGAGGAAAAGAAAGCTGACAGTGTCGACATGGAAAGGCAAGGTGAGAAGCTAACCTGTATAGCTTGCAGCTGATGCACACGGCAGTCTTCCATTTGCAGCCATCAGCTCGATCCAGGGCTTATCGCAACCATCTGCCGCGCCTCTTGAGCCTGATGGAGGTCCCGCGTGGGGTCGCCGATGCTTGGGCCTGGCGTCGTGTCGGGCCAATTCCAAGGTCGTGCGTGGCGCGTGTGAAGGATAGCTTCAGGTGCGGCTAGTGGTTGCTTTTAACCGTGGCATCACGGGATTCGCACTCGTGGTACAGCTGCCTTCGCTACCACACTGAACCCATCGAATTACAAGTTGAACAACCCAAATCAGACACCTGGTGGTTGCTTTTGCGGGGTTCCGCGCGGTTGACACACTGAGCACCAGTGCGACCGACGCTCTAGACGTCTCGTGGCGTACCATCCTGGGTGCGCAATCACGGTAGTTGCATTGTGTATAGTATTGTGGTCGTGATATCATGCCCAGCAGTGCAAGCCAAGAGCCAGCTGGCTGAGGCTGTGCCTGTGATGCTTGCAAGTACTCGAGGCTGACGGTCGCAGCTGTTACCAGCAACACAAACTCGCGCCTGATGTAAGATTGGACGACTACTGTTTTCAAAGGCGGTAAATGAGCGTTAATGCGCATTAAGGGCATGGTGATGTTGGGTTCATGTTTGCATTTGCCGCTGGCCCTGGGCGAGTGATGGCACAGGGAAGGAGGAGTGAACTGCACGCGGGAACTCGGGAAGTCGCCACTAGTCCAACGCGCACCGTTCAACTCACGTCTCCTTAGCTCCTAAACGCCACTTCGCCTGTTCTCTTGAAAGAACAAATATTCGGGGTCTCGCATTCTGTACCCTGCTGTCAAATGGGGTTTCGACAACGCTTATCGTAGAGGACATCCCTCGGTCCCCAGATACTTTAATGGATTCGCTCGGAAAGTTCCTTCACGTTAATATCGCGATTCAACCCCCAGTCGGACCGCAGCACCACCGAATGCGAGGAACAGCCAAGAGATGATTCACAGATCGCACAGACTTTGTGGTCGAGAAATTGCGATGCGGCGCACGTTGACGATACTACAGGAACGCATGACGAGCATCACCGACTACTCAAAGCAGCGCACGACGATTTTCTTTCTTCATCTTCAAAGCGCACACACGGAGGGTACGCTGCCCCAGCATCGAAGCTTTCGTACTCGAACGCCCTTCCACCGCCTTCCGTACCTGCCAATCCCTTCTAGAAGACCTTAGTGCATGATCGAGAAACAGTCGATCGCGGTTTCTTACGGTATAGTACTAATCGGTGTACACTTCACCGAACACGCCCTTCTTTACCCATTCTATAAACTTCTCGTCAAAGCTCTTCCCGTCATCATCACGAGACCTTACCAGAAGCCGGCTGCTTCCTTCCGATACATTCGTCTTGGACATCTATCGCGTATGGCGCAAAAGGTGCTCGCGCGTCACCTTCCGACGAGCACGGTTTGGGTTGCGGTACCATACATCCCGGTGATGAAGCATCACTGACGCCGACATGTGTCTTCTCGGGAAGCCCATGCTGAGAGATCGCCTGTTAGTTGCGATCGACTTTAGTAGGGAGACATACGCAGGACGCGGCAGTGATCGATCATTGCTGGTATCATGGTGAGCATACTAGACGACGGGGTCTCCGTCAATGTACCCTTCATCCTCATGACTATTGTCCCCACTTTATTCTTCATTTTCGATCTAGAGTCCTGACCGATCATGTCTAGCTTATTTGTCACTACTGTTGTCACGGATCTGGCCCTGTAGACAGTGCAAGTGGCATAGCGGTAAGAATCGCACCTGAAGTGGACAAACAACATCATTTTCATACATGTCCACCAACCATTCGCCTACCAGAAGTCGGCCTTCACCGCATCGGAGACTTCCAACCTCCATGAACTTCCTAACTTATCACATCCCTTTCTCCTCCAGATATCGCAATCGCTCTCTGCGTAACGCGTTTGCTCACACATCATCCGAGATATCTTCCAGTTGCTCGACAAGAATAGTCTGTCCCTTCCTCGCTACCATCTTCTGCATACCGCTAGTACATTCTATCACAACGTGACTCCAGGAACCGAACATTAGGAGTTTTCTCGTAGCATCAACGAAACTCTGGAAGATGCTAACTCTGTCTCCGCTAAGTCTCATGTTCACGAGGTCGCCCAGGCGTACTGTGATAACGTCTTCCACCGCAAGAGACACGCCAACGGCGTTATGGCGTCTATGCAAATAAATCGCAACGACTCCATTATCCCTGAGCACTTTGTTATAGGTCCGGCTCCTACGGCAGCTTATGTTTACAAGCCAATGAAATATCTCGTGCTCCTCGCAATACCGATACGTGGACCGTTTGGTAACGATGAATGGGAACGATTTCCACTTCATGCGGAAAAGAGGCCGAATGTCGATACCAGGAGCGTCAACGGCGTCGGGGGTCTTGAGGCGGCGCACGCCTCTCAAAGTCGTGATAATAGAGCTATTGATATATTCGTCAGAGTGCGGAACGACCTCAAGGTACTCGGCAAGCTCCTCGATGTTAATGATAGGCCGGTGGGCTTTCGTGTAAAGCGGCCAGAACTCGGAGCGGAATAGTCGGTTTGTCTGAGCAAGGCCGAGGAATTGGCGACTAGGGTGACGGTCTCTCAGAGAATGTTTCGAGTGTTGGGAGCGGCCGCGGCGCTTGCGGTGCAGCTTGACTCCATGAGCTGCTTCTCCGGCGACAATGATGCTGTATATATGGTTGCGCAATTCTTCGCAATGGGTTAGTACACATGGATCTCGGAGCAAACATGACGGTTGGCTTACCACCGGGCAGCTCCAGAAGCCGCGACACCACATCCACATCAGAGGCATCGGTCATCGTTGTATCGACATCCATGTTGGGTTGTGCCAGTTGAGTTCACGTCGTAAGTGGTTGACAGAAACAGTGTATGTAGAAAAAACAGGCCTGAGGGGGTGATTAAAAGGTACCTGGGGCGCAACACAGACCAACTGAGAAGACTGATTAGGCAGCGTTCAAAGCTTCGTTTCTTCCCCGATGACGTGTATCCACATTCACTGTAATCATCCATTCCGGGGAACGGTCTCCAGAATCACCCTGCCACTCGTCATCCGGCGTCTTTCCCTACACCTCTCGCCTCTCCAAACACATTTCACCCTCAAAAAATTGTGCGACGCCGCCGGTCCGCTATCGGGCATCGAGGAATCCATCTCTGCAACCAGCGCCCGCTCAACATGCGCATGCACAACGGCAGCGCGCGAGATCTCGATTTCAGAGTCGAGCTCCAACGTAACAAGAATAAACGGTTTGCCAGTCCGGTAGCTGGACTTCGAGATGCTGATCTTGGTGATGGCTCCTGGCTCTAATAGATGGTGCCATGAAGGTAGACACGCAAGCATGCGGCATAAGACGCCCGTCACAAGGCCATTTCTGTGGGCCTTGTATTCTGTGTCGAGGAACCAGCGGCCTGTTACATCGCAATTATACGGGTCTAGTCGGAATAAGAGTGTTACGTCGAGACCTGGGTTTGGCGAATCAAGCCCTGCCACCGCTGGTCGTCTAAGACGTCCTTTTTTGATCATGGATAGGAGGCGGACTAAGGCGGGATATGCATCGTTCTTGCCAGCGAGACCTGAACGGTAGAAGTGAGCTAGTTGGGAGAAGTGGAAGTAATGACCGTTTATATGCAAGGGCGCGAACTCTTTACGCGTTCTGCGGTCAACTTGTGTCAGGCCCATGTGCTTGTGCTTTGGATATCGCTCCTGGAATGGCATTGCTGGATCAGGATTGTAGTGTACGCGCATGGCAGACGAACCAACATCTTCTACGATACAATCGTATATGCGGTTTCGCAGCTCCCCTGATAGTTGCGAGAATAGGCATGTATAGCCCGGCAACGGACCGGAGTTTGAAGAGGTGTGCGATGGCGTCTGGGATTCAGCGTTCATTGCGGGGGCCCGTAAGCCGCTTTGCAGGGTAGCTGCAGAGCTTGCATTGGTGTAGGAGATCATATCCATGTTGTGTATAGCGGCGTCGAAACTCTTAGCCTCGCGTTTGATACTCTCAGTCTTCGGCTTGACACTTCTGACCAAGCACTCAATACTTTGAGTCTTGTGCGGAGATTACGAATGTTCACGACCTCGTTGGTAAAGTACTTCCAGTCTTGTGCGTAGTAATTTGAGCCTTGTGTTCGGCACAGCAATTCTTGCGGTAGATACCCTGAGTCTTGACCCTAGTACTTTGAGTCTTTCCTTCACGTTGAGTCTTGCGACTTGTTTCTCAATATACCAAGTGAAGTGATACCAAGACGTTGTGATGTAGGACTACAGAAGTGAGAGAACGAGGAGCCGTCATATATACTTCCTCGCTACTAGCTCACACAATTATTGTGCGCGCGAAGCCACATTAACTCTAGCTCCATCCAGTTTATCGTGGTACTGCGGTGACTCAAATGCCGAGATGTAGCCGGGGAGCCACTCACAACTCGCTCAAAACCAACGCGACGGATAATACTCGAATCCCCTCTTGAATCAGTGGAAAGGCGCAAAAACAGGCCATGTAGAGGTCAGATTGGTTGAAATACACAGGATGTTTCTCAGGCCAAAACTTCGGCAATAGCATGCCACACTAGACCTTGCTGACCACCCAACGTTGATTGGGCACCGCTAACCACTACATCACCAAGCAGCGCCTGTGATAATTCAGATCTTGACAAAGCCAACAAGCCAGACATTCTTCACTTACTCCGCCTTAGCATCTCCAGCACTAACCAACTCCCCACTCTCATCTCTTTCCCACTCGCACACCCCCAGCCCAGTACCCTTACAAGGAATGCAAGCAGACCCATCACCCAAACTACGACACTCATCCACGCCCAACCCCCTACTCCGACACCTCTTACAAACGACCAGCTTCTTCCCTTTCTTAAGCTCATCCCTCCAATTCTCATCATCCATAATGCGGTAGTTGATGCCGTTGAAGCGCCAGAAGTCGTCGCTGGTATACATCAATTCCTCGACAGGCAGCTCCTCGCCTTCCATATACGGCGGAATGAAAGACTTCCCCGACGGAAACATTTCTCGTGAAACAATGAAGTGAGCGTTCGTGCTGTATGACTTCAGCATGGTGGCGATCTTGTAGGTAGCCGCGCGGTCGAAGAAGAGGGCGCTGAGGAGGTGCGCTTGTTCTGTTGCGTCGACTATCTCGAAGAGGCGGAAGAAAGAGTGGTCGGAGAACTTCAGGTGGAGTATGAAGTCGTCTGCTAGTGTTCTTGGTAGACAGACGTCTACGAGTGAGGTGAGGGAGCGGAAGGCGATGTCGGAGAGCGAGCGGAGGTCGTGGCCTGAGTTGATGGAGATGGCGGAGTCGAGCATCTTTAACGACTTGAGGGATGGCGGGAAGCCGCTTTGTCGTAGGTAGTAGTAAAGGTGCGATTCAAAACCCAGCTCGAGGTACTCTAGCTCGACGAGAGAGCGTAGCTTTTCGGCGCCTTCGGGGTCGGTGTCGCGCGAGGTTAGATAGCCAACGTGACCACCGCAATGTGTTAAGCGTTGCAATGAATGTGCTTGTTTCTGCAGTGCGACTAGGAATCGAGATGAGGATGTGCGTTGTCCAGGATCCATGGACGGTTGGCATTCCTGGAACACGTGCAATCGCTCTCCGATTGATAACTCCTTGAGAGCTTTGGGTAGGCTGAGGACATTGTCTAGGAACGGAACATTGACGTTGCACTCGATAAGCGTCAGAGACTGGAGGGATGTTGTCTTCTTCTCTGATTCGGAGACTTGGAGATCTCCGTCAAAGTTCAAACACGACAACGTGATATTTCGCAGAGTTGGATGTCTGAACATCGCGACAGCGCGACCTAACTTGAACTTGTTGTCTCCCGAACCATGCGCGTGGAGCGTTACTGCGTTTCGTTAGTCAGGCTCATTATCATGAAACATTTGACTTACACGACTGCAGCATCGGCAACGTCATCGGTATGCCCGCGCGTGGATACACTGCTGCTGCAAGCAAGTTGTTGTAATCAATCCGTGAGTATCCATCAAAGTAGATGCCGTTTTGCCATTCCAAGTTGTTCGGGCAAGGGCTCTCGACATGCAGATGACGCAGCCTACCCATCAAACTCAGATAATGGTTCAGATCCTCAATACCTTCGCGATATTCATCCTTGTAGCGAATAGCCAGGTCTTGGATATAGTCTGTCCGGTTATCCCGGCTGTCCAGTGCCGTCGCAATCTTTTGCGCGTGTCCTCCTGACAAGACTACTAGTTTGCGCCAGATGTAGGGTTCAACGAGGCCTTGAAACCGCGTACACGTCGCGGCGAGGCTGCAAAGTGCATCCTGGCCTTCGACGTGATCGATGATGTTGAGGAGGAGTTCATCGACAAGACGCAAGAGTCCGCTCTCTGCTGGCCCAAGCATGGTAATTCCAGGTTCTTGACGTGCTTTTGTGAAGGTGTAACCGGAATGACGCGTCTTGCGTTTCTTGGCTCCTGCGAAGGATATACTTGGCATTCAAGGGTTCGGGATGAGTTGAAATTCAATAACACGACGGGCGTTGTTCGTAGACATGTAATTCTGTATGTCCGCGCTGGCAGAAAGCAGAGACAGCCCCGGTGCTGTTCAGCCAACGAGACCACGGGATGATGTCAGACGCTAGCACGATCGAGGACTAGAGCGACACGTGAAGATATCCGTGCGTCAGTGCGGCATCACATCATTATCGCCAGCTCAACGCGTAAGTTCGGCGTAACGACTTCCACTTGAGCTGGACTATTGCATTTACATCAACATCATTTGGAAATTGCAAAACGAAGATCACGTCGTGATGTATTGTGCTTTTGATCTACACTAAGTTCATAAGACCCAGGTCCCCCACCTATAGAATCCTCTTCCCCGTTTAGTCCGTTTGGTTGATCACAGCATCCTGCGCAACGTTAGCTCCATCCTAATCACGATTCACACAGCAAAACTCACCCTAGCGACCGCATACAGCGGCTTGACACCAGTCCAGTACTCAAACTGGTGCACACCCTGTCCGACCAAAACCTCCAGACCATTGACCGTCTTCCACCCGTTGTCCATCGCGAGCTGGATCAACGCTGTCACGGGGGGCTTGTAAGCCATCTCCAACAGTATTCTTTCTGGACCTGGCTCCACGTCCTTGACGCTCGCCTTGCCTTTCTCGAACAAAGTGCAAAGCGTTTCGCGGATGGCGACGTCGATGGGTTGGTCAGCAGGGATGGTTCCGATAGCGACCTGTGGCGTGCTTTCCATAGATTGGACTTCTTCTGGGGAGCCGATGACGTGTAGGTTGTATTCTGATGAGAAGGCGTTCTTGAGGGTCTCCATTTTCGAGGGGTTGCGGCCGAGGAGGTAGATTGGCCCGTAGCCCATTTCTTTGAGTGCGTAGATGGCAGCGCGACTGGTACCGCCGCCGCCGATGACCAGGGCAGAGCCGCTGCCTTGAGCGCCGGCGTTGCGGAGGATGAGTATCATGCCTAAATAGTCGGTGTTGCGACCGATTAGACGGACGACCTCTTCACCACTGGTTTCGTCGACGGAGCTCTCAGGAACGATAGTGTTGAGCGCACCGATTACGTCAACTTCTGGGCCTAAACCGTCAAGGAGAGGTACTATGTCCTGCTTGAGCGGGATTGTCACACTGGCTCCACCGAAGTCTGGCGAACGGATGATGTCCTTGACGGAGCTTACATCCATAGTCTCGTGGCGGCCGTAGATGTGCGGGAGCCCAGTCTCACCGAACAGCTTGTTGTGGAGACGCGGGCTAGGGCTTTGTGCCACTGGTGAGCCGAAGATGAAGAACTTCTTCGTCGAAATCTCGCCCATCAACGACAAGCCCCGCCGAATATCTCCTGCAGATAGTTGACCTGGTGCGGTAGCAGAGGGCAGGAGTGGGTGCGAGACGGGTGTCATGAAGCCATTAAGTATCCTGCTAAGCTTGCCATGCTCGCCCATGTTAATGGCGATCAGGGGGACGGGATGCGCCGTATTCGCCCAGCTCTTGAACTCTGCAAGCGCATAGTTGTCTTCGAGCGACTTGGCGACACCCACAAGTTTAATGACAGTACCGTACTGCAACGCGCGGTTGTAGTACTGCATCCACGAGCCGTTCCTCCAGTTGAGCTCGCCCTTGGGATCGTGATGGCTAGCGATGATCTCGGAGTATCCGCGAGTGTCGGAGACCTCGCGCAGGATGTCTTCTGGCATGGTCATCTCCAGATCTACAAAGTCACAACCAAGTCGTAATGCTGTCCGATAAAGCACAAGGGCCTCATCGTATGCCTGGTCTGGGAATCTTCCGCCTTGTGCTTTTGTTCGCAAAGTGAATATGATGGGTATCGATGTTACGGTGCGCAGTATTGTCAGTTGCTCGATCACGAACTCTGGTGTTGGCAGACCTTCTTGCCCGTTCGGGTCTTCCAACAAGTCGACTCTGAGCTCAACAGCATCTGATCCGACTACTATCTCTGGTAGAGTCTTGATGCAAGGCTCAAGTCGGGGTGCAGATAAGCAGACGAAGAACGAGTGCTTCCTCTTCTTGAGACCCTTCAACGTAGTGGCCTTGCCAGTGATGGTATTCAAGAAGCGGGCAATCTCTCCTTGCGTCTGAGCGAGCCCACCAGATCCCGGAACCTGACTGTGGAAGCGGTAGTTACTGCACTCTGTGTACCAGTCCTTCCTCCGCAGCCATACACCCATAATGTCGTCTACGTACGCTGGCCGTGTCTTATCGATCTGTAAGAAGGCGACTACCTTGTTGATATCGCGGGTGACAAGTAATACTATACCGCCACTCTTCTGATAGTCGACGAGAATCTTGCGAGCTTCAGGTGTCTCGACAATCCCACCACCACAGGCGAAGACGTGCCCATTAGGCTTCTCCTTGACAGTCTGGGCCAGAAGCTTCAGCTCCTCGTTCCGGAAGCCCTCCCATCCTTGTGTCTTGATAAGCTCAGGTATTGTCATACCCACATGATCCTCGAGTGCAGTATCCAGATCGATGAAGGGACGTCCGAGCGCACGCGCTGCCCAGCCACCAGCGGTTGTCTTGCCGGCGCCGCGCATTCCGATGATGAAGATCGACTTTTGTTCAGTCTTCGACGCTGCCTTGTGTGCATTCGGCCGTGGCGGTAGCTCTACACCTGAAAGCTTCGTCTTGAAGATCTGGCTCAGGGAGTCCCAGTATCCAGGCCATGTCTTTCCAGTACATTCCTTCTCAAGAATGAGGACTGGCGCTGGAGC
Organism: Alternaria triticimaculans; assembly: GCF_023758025.1. Taxonomy (NCBI): domain Eukaryota; kingdom Fungi; phylum Ascomycota; class Dothideomycetes; order Pleosporales; family Pleosporaceae; genus Alternaria; species Alternaria triticimaculans. Next base: position 1,446,653 of record NW_026055965.1, read on the forward strand.
AACTAACGAAAGCACAGCAAAGCTCATGGCGACACGATGGTCATCGTAGCAGTGGATACCGACCTTGGGAGCTTCGAGCTCGTAAGCTTTTCCGTCAACTTCAATACCATCGTCAAATTGTCTACAGGTGACACCGAACTTGGCAAGCTCATCTTCCATGGCTTGGATGCGGTTGCATTCCTTGACACGCTGGTTTGCGATACCATAGATACGAGTAGTGGTTGTGCTACCATTCGATGATGCTACTGCGGCCAGTACGGATGCTGTGAGGAAAGCGTCGGTCATGGGCTCCATGTCGATCTCGTTGACGGCTTTCAATTCGCCGCGAGGAGGGCCTGTGACCGTTGTAGAGGTCTCGGACTGTTCAACCTTGCAGCCCATAGGTTTCAGAACCTCAACAGCGAATCGCGCATCACCTTGCAGGGAGCCTGATCCGATGTTGGGCACTGTGCATGTTGTACCTGTTATAGCCGCGATCGCGAGAGGGTAGGTAGCAGAGCTAGCATCGCTTTCCACCTCATATTCGGAGGGGTTCGTGTAGGGCTTGTTGGGGATGTGGTAGGTGTTGGGATCATCTTGGGATCTCTCAACTTGCACGCCAAAGGAAGCCATCATGGCGATGGTCATATCGATGTATGGTTGGGAGATGACTTTGCCACCGACCAGCCGCAGCGTTACAGGCTTCTTGGAGTATGGCGCGCTCAAGAGAATGGAAGATACGTACTGCGACGATACGTTGGCAGTAAGCTCAATCTCGCCCGTGAAAGAATCCGGACCAAAGCCACCGCATGCAGAGATTCGCAGCGGTAAGCTGCCTTCATTCTCTTGGTAGTCAATCTCGACGCCCATGGTGCGGAGTGATTTGACCAGCGGGCCGATGGGTCGCTCCTTCATACGCGCATTGCCGGTGACTACTGTGGATGTCACGCCCTCGACGGGCTGGCACAGTGCAGTCACGGAAGTCAGGAAACGCGCGGCAGTACCAGCGTTTCCGAGGTAGAGTTCGTTGCTCGACGCTTTGAGGTTTCCGCCATTACCGGTGACGACTAGCTCCTTGCCGTCATTCTCCCACGCGAAACTAGCACCCTGCATCTTTGCCAGCGCGTCTAGCATGACTTGCGTGTCGTCAGAGTGTAGCAAGTTGGTGATGCGACACGAGCCAGTTCCAAGCGCAGCAAGTACGAGGACTCGGTTGGAGATACTCTTGGATCCTGGGGGTCTGCAGGTCACGTTCAGGTCGGAGGGGATACCAGGATGCACAGATATGCTCGGTGACAGGGCGATTCTGATGTCGCGATCTTCGACGGAGCTAGCCTTCTTTTCGTACGTCCGGCCAATGCCTGACAAAAGCACGATCTTCTTTGTCTTGCCTGCATTCTTCTTGTCCACAGCCATGATCTTGATAAGCTCGTCTACAGGGCAATGCTTGTTGGCCGACCTCTTCCGCACCGTCTTGTCCGCTAGCGATGTGGGCAGTCCGTAACTCGCGATGCACTTTGTCAAGCGCGCGACTGCGGAGGGATCCAGTACACCCAGATATCTGGCCAATTCGGCCTCCTTGACCATTCCTATCGCGACGCACTCTCCGTGGAGGATCTGGGGTGTGAGGATGGCTTCGTAAGCGTGCCCGATCGAGTGTCCGAAGTTGAGCAGATTGCGCAGGCCGCCTTCGCGCTCGTCTGCCGAGACGACTTCGGCCTTGACGCGTACTGAGCCCAGCACTATGCGCTTCAGTATGCTGGCGATCTTGTCGAAGTTCTTGCGGCCGTTGACGGGCTTTTGGTCAATCGCAGCCAGGATAGCGTCTGCGTTGCCCTCGAGTGTTGTGAACTCCTCTTCGTTCCAAATTGCCGCCGTCTTGACCACCTCCGCCATGCCGTTGACGACCTCTCTCTTTGGCAGCGACTCGAGGAACTGCAGATCAATGTATATCCTCTCGGGCTGCCAGAAGGCGCCGACCAAGTTCTTGCCCGCGGGCACGTCAATGGCCGTCTTGCCGCCTATGCTCGAGTCGACCATGGCCAGCAATGTGGTAGGCACATTGACGAACTTGATGCCACGCATGTATGTCGCCGCGACATAGCCTATCATGTCCCCGATGACGCCTCCGCCCAGTGCTATTATGACGGTGTCGCGCACACATCCTTGCGACAGCAGCCAGTCTTCTACGGCTGCCTTGGTATTCCGCGATTTGGACGTCTCGCCGGGCGCGATTTGGTAGGTGAGGAGGCGTGGGGAGGACGGAAGCGAAGATGCGACGGACGCGAAGGCGCGCTCGAACGTGGGCGTGTAGAGAGGGCCGATGTTGGTGTCGGTGATGAGGACGTACGTCGACGAGGGAATGTTGGTAAGCAGGTCCTGGGCGATGTAGTTCTGCCAGATGCCGTAGTCGACGACTATCGAGTCTTTGCCCAGGATGGTGACCTTGGTCGGCTCACCCTGCGCGACATTGACGCCGTTGCTCGCCATGGTGGGCGGTGCGAGTCAGACTTGCACAAAGAGCCGCCAGCTGCTGAACGCGAGAAGTGAGGCTGCAAGGAATTACAATTGATGGGGGCGAGTATCGAACTCAGCGCATTATGTCTGGGAGGTTGTGGGTATGAGTCAAACCAAGAGTATACTTTTTGCGAGGGTTGCGTTCTTCGAAATCAAAGTGCACCGCTACCGGACCTTGCATGTCTGACGTGGGGAACCCATGTCATCCCGGCTGCGCCACCGCTTCACGCTTCCAACACCAACTTCGCGAAATAGCATCAGCACCCTACCCCTTCAAAGCTTTACGCGTACAGAAATACTGCATGCGCCTGCTAACTCTCGTGACGCGTAAAGCCATCTCACGATATTCAAATGCGCTCCATACGCGTCGCTCCCAGCGTAGTCAAATAGTCCACGCACCCAAAATCCAACGTAGTGCCCTAAGAGATGGATATCAAAACATCCCAGATATCGAGAGACGGGTCTTTACAAGAGTAGATTCAAAAAGACCTTTGCAAAAGCGTCACGATCTCTGGCGACGACGGTTGATATTGATGCGGCAGCTGAGATATGGATGGAAGCTTGTTCCTCCATCGGCCTTCCGAAGACGAAAGGAAAGGAGAAATCAAGACCAGCTGTCGACGTAAGGCTCAGCAATGATGTGGGCTCGTATGTGTGTGGTTTTAGCTACTACACGAGTCTACTCGAGATGCAGAAACGGATTGGTAGACGAGACGTTGTGTTCTTCTATGTGCCGAACCTGGAGACCGAAGAAGAGATCTGTACAGGTGTCCGAGTAACGGAGGAAATCATCAGGGCACTAGTGGCTGTATGAAAGCATTAGAGGATAGCACATGAACCCTCCCCTCTTACATGCCAATACTTCACCGCGGCCTTTCAAACGGATTTCTTGCAATGAACACATGGCGAGCAGGGATGACCACGTGGGGTTAAATCGGTCGAATGGTGCCTTGGATCTCATGTGCAAGTCTTGAGAGCTTAGCACTGCATCTCCAAGTCGTGGTGTGTCTTCGCGCCGTGAGTTTTAGGGCGTGATGACTAAGCGACGCGCCCTCCAAGACGCGCTGCCCCTGCCTCGTCCCATCATCCACCAGCGGTTCCGCCTTCGTTCATCCATCATCTCTCATCATCATCGTCAGCGGCGCCATATCTCTACTGATCCTCCTCATGCTGGGCAACGGCTCGGTGCTTGGCCGTCTATCACATCCCTTTGCCCGCTCTGCACAACAGGCGTACTTCCTCTTGAATGCAGAAGCCCGTCGCACAAGCATCTAGCATTCCGCCCGAGGCGCAGCACTGCTGCAATGTTTCAGCCTTCCCGCTCGAATCAATTTGTAGAGACGCAGCCGCGATGCATCTCATACCGATCTATCCGGCTGGGCAAGAAGAACGAAAAGTTGTCGAAGAGCCTCACATTGCGACGTTCTCTGTTGAAACATCTTGGACTTACTGACATGTCATTATGCTTTCATTCACCACCAAGAATCATCTTTTGTCATACCCACTTACCTCATACAGTAGCAACATTGGATGTGTGGAGAAGCTCGACGTCCTTGCATAGGACACAACTGCCAAGCGCGTCAACGCAGGCTAAGGACTTGGCGACTTGGTATCGAGCATGACAACAACACCCACGGAGCAAAGGAAGGCAGTATATCTATGCAATCTCTCGGACTAAGTACTCCTCACTAGATCCAGTGCGTCCTCCGGTCAAATCAAATGCGGCATCCGTGGCATTTCTCAGCACCAAGAGGAGTACTGCCGTGGATCGCAGCATGCACACACCAAACATGATAGTGATCAAGGCCATTCCACTCGATTCACGGTCGTGTACTATTAACGGACTCTGTGCATATTGTTCTCGTATTCAAGCGCAGATTGTCTTATTGTTCGGCTGTTCAGAGTTGTGCAGAAGCTGTAGGTCCGGACAGGCATTCGAGTCTGTGCACGTTACATGGGAAAGTTGTTGAGCATACCTGCTATTACGAGCATCTGGCACATGGGATTGCGAATACCCTTGCGTTACGCAAGATGATAGGCTACACAACAGAAGATACCCGTTCCTCCGTACCGAAGATCTGGTCCCGTTGACGCGATCCGCGTCCAGCCTTGCCAAAACAGGTTAATAATCCAAGGAGGTGAAGGTCTTGGTTAACCACCAATTACCCCAGTATCAGAAGCTTGGAAGCGCCCTCAACCAGAGCCTCCAAGCACGCCAGGGCGGAAGAACGGCTACCGGCACTTCGACGACGAGATTATCAAACTCGCTTCGGTGATTCTGCCTGATCGATGCCAACGGCGCGTCTCCGTATACCAAGCGCATGGCATATCTCGCTTCCCCATGGGGCCGGGGCACCCTTCCCCAGGTGTTCGGGTTATAAGGGTCAGACTGGTTCCAATACTTTTTTGGTCCGTTGACGACGATCACAGCAACTTACCTCCCCGCTGGAAACACCTCCAACTTGAGATCGCACTCACACAATTTTGTTTTCGTTCGTTGACAGCATGAACGCAAACAAAGATGGGCCCGTGCTCACGGAACCTGAGTACAGGGACGAGAAAGGTTCGGACACATCGCCAAACCCGCCTCTCAAACTCGAAGATATCGAACAATCCGCCACGATGATTGACATTGATCCTGTCACTGAAGCAAAGCTGCTAAGGAAGCTGGACATCCGGATCGTGCCCATGATATGCTGGATCTACCTGATGAACTTCATGGATCGAGGTGCGTACGGTATGCTCATCTTGAGATCTAGACTGACAAATTCGCGTAGTCAACATCGGCAATGCTCGTCTCTACAAGATGGAGGAGGATCTTGGCATGGACCCCGATAGCAATCAGTTCCAAATCGCGGTATCCATCTTGTTCGTCACTTACGTTGTAAGTGTCGCTCTTACCCAGTGTTTGTTGACTTCCACTAATCGTGTATTAGATATTCGAAACTCCGGTAAGCTTGGCGTTCATCAGAGCCTAGCCTTACATGCTAATTAGACATCTAGTCAAACCTAATTCTGAAGCGAATGAAACCTGCCCGATATCTCGGAGGCCTCATGTTCATGTGGGGCATGGTAGCCACGTTCTCCTGCTTTGTCAATAACTTCGCTGGACTCATTGTCTGCCGTCTCCTGCTGGGCATGTTCGAAGCCGGCTTGTTCCCGGGCGTGATTCTCTACCTGAGTATGTTCTACAACCGGCGCAACGTTAGCTTGAGACAAGCGTGCTTCTATGGTACATCTGCACTAGCAGGTGGATTAGGTGTAAGTATTGCCTCCACGAGACAAAAGAAAGGCTCTAACAAGCACAGGGTGTTGTAGCGTACGCAATCGGTGAGCTCGACGGTGTAGCAGGCTGGAACGGATGGCGTTGGATCATCTTGATTAACGGCATTCCGACTGTGATCACCGCTGTCGCCGTACCTTTCGTCCTACCCAACAGCCCCGAGACGGCCAGCTTTTTGACCGAGGAAGACCGCCGGAACCTTGTTCTGCTTCGAATGAAAGAAGTCGGCCAAACAACATCTGGTCAGGAACTCGCGCGCGAGGATGTTATGAAGGGTGTGAAAGACTGGAAGGTCTACGCCTACGCCATTGCACAATTCGTTGGACTAGGCATGCTCTACAGTTTCTCCGTCTTCCTACCCACCATCATCAACGGTCTCGGAGGTGGATGGAGCCGTCAAGTGGTTCAGGCGTTGACGATACCCGTCTATGTCTGCGGCTTCCTTACCTACGTCATCTGCGCATACTTCAGCGACAAGTCGCAAAACAGAGGTCTTTACTGTATAGGTGGGCTCGCTGTTAGTATGATCGGGTACATTTTCCTCATCGCAAACAAGGTAGGCCCTCAACATTCCACAATTCCAACGACTGTACTGACATGCGTATAGGGACTTGGCCTCAGCTTCGCTGGCTGCTTCATCGTCGCGCTCGGCCTATGGGTGGCTACCGGAATCGCCTTTTCCTGGATTGCTGTCAACAATCCCCGATACGGAAAGCGAGCCTTTGCGAGCGGTATGCAGATCACCATCGGTAACTGCTCAGGTGTTGCGGCGCCTTTCTTGTACGCCGCCGACACCGCGCCAACATACATTCCGGGCTACGGAGCTACTATCGGGCTGCTAGCCCTCGGTATCGCGATCTACATTGCGCTACACTTCTACTTCCGTATGAAGAACAACAGGAAGCTGTCTGGGAAGGAGGACTGGAGGATTGAGGGCAAGACTGAAGAGGAGATTGCTGAGATGGGTGAGGATAACCCGAGATATTTGTACACGATCTAGATTTCCGTTACCACTCTTTTGATGGCGCTTGAACTTTGGGGAGTCCTGCCGTCATCGAGTGAGATGCAACAGATGGTAGCCCTATCCCAAATGTCTAATACTCAGAACTGAAACCTGTCTTTTCTCCAAGTCAAGTCTGCATTAAACAAAACATCGATATGAGACCCTCGAACGCTCCTGTCCTACCTTTCAAGCCCAAATTCAAGACCCTGTCTCTTATCAAAGTACTCCTGGCATACATAAGATCCTCTACTCCTTCTGATCTAGCCAGCAAGTAACCGCCTGCCCTACACATTCCAACACCACCATCACAACAAAACCACCCGTCATGTCCAACCCCCCAACCCAGAAACTAAACTACACCACACCCGCCAACCCCTTCGGCCCTCTCATTGCCACTAGCTTCCGCTCCAACGGTACTTTGCGCCAATACCACGATTACACCCCTACCGTAGATACATCCAACCAAGACGATTCATTTCGCATTGGCGCAACGCACGCTACTAAACGCCGGAACGATCTAAGTGAAGGAGTGGCTGAGGAGCAACACAACGCATCAGAAGAAGGGGTCGCAACAACCTCTGGGCGTAATCGTAGCTGGGATAGCTTGGCTGAAGGCGCGATGAGTGAGGATGTCGAGGATAGTGGAGATAGTGGAGATGGTGAAGGAAGTGATGCGTCTAGTCGCACGTTGGGTCGATCCGAGTCGTCTGGCTCTACATTAGTAGCAGACGAAGATGACGGAAAGGAGACTAGTGAGGGCGAAGGAGATTCAGATGAGAGCATGGAGGATTTCGAGAGCGACGGGGTTGAGGACGAAGAGAGTGAGACGTCTAGTCACACAGTGGGACGGAGCGAAAACTCGGACTCTGGTGATGACGGCGGTGATGAAGATAGCGATGAAGAGATGGGCGAGTCTGATGAGGAAGGCGATGTGTTTGGGGAGAGTTATAGGGAGGGTAGTAGGAAGTAGGAAGTAGGAAGTAGGAAGTAGGAAGTAGAACTTAGACAGGCGTGGTCGATGTGGAATTCCAACAGCAGTTGTACATTATCTTTCTACCCGTCTACATTATTTTCCTTGTTAAAACACCATCCGTAGAACCTTTCCTCCCATACCCCCTAGTAGTAAACGCCATACACAACACCAGAACTTGACAAAAGAAAGACAGAAGACCGACATAGCGCCCCTACCCACCGATCATACCCGCTACTCCTGTAGTGACCCTACAATTCCTGACACCTCCTCCTCTTCCTCCAAAACCTGCACAACACCCCCATTCATCGACTTCGCATCCAGCAAATCTCTCAGCCGATTCCCACCAGGCGTAAACTCCATCCCACGTCTCGCGTCCTCTGCAATCTTCCTATCAATCGCTTGATCCAGACTACTTACGATGGCCTTACTCGGTGTGCGCGTTGCGTTGCGGTCTAGGACGGGTATGCGGCGGTTTACTGGGGTCTTGGCCGCGGTAATGGGTTGTCTGAGGTTGTTATTGTGGACAGCCGCATTGCGGGGCGCTGGAGCTGGAGTCTTCGGCGCTGGCGTTTTTGGAGTCGGTGCACTGGGCTTAGATCTAGGCGTTGATGGTGCACTGGGTTTGGTCGAGAGAGGTCTTAGCTTGACGTCTTTGGTCTGAGGGGGGACTTTGGAAGTCCTAGTTGATGCAGGGACCTTGGCGGGTGTGAGGACCTTCGCAGGTGAGCCGTCTGGTGTAGTAGACTCGTCCGCCTGGCCTCCTGCCTGTATCTTCGCTGGCGTGTTCTTGGCTGCGACCGTCGGACGATTGATCTGTGCCTTCTTCCGATCCTCGTCGTGCCAATTAGCAAGTCGGTCAGCAATGTCTCCCGCGCTAGCGAACTCTTGTTCATACGGTCGCGGACCCGCCGAAGGAACTTGAGTAGCTGTAGTGGAGGGGACCACAGCTTTGCGGATTGGAACAGGTCTGGTGTTGATGGGAGCAGTTGGTACGTTTGGTAAACGCTCTTTCAAAGCTGCGACGGCCTTGCTATGACCTGAGGCACTGGCAAGCGGCTTCGATCCAGCTTGAGGGACAGACTGTGTTCGCATCCTGGGCTTAGCGGCGTTCACTGATGGTATGCGGCTGTGTGGAGAGCTGAGTGTTGTTGTGCTTGGAGGTGCCACGGGTTTTGCCGGAGTGGCTGGGGTCTTGCGAGGTGTGCTAGTGACCGCAGCCGACTTGCCTGTTGCTGACACTGTGGTCTTTGATCGAGGGCGGGATCTTTCGGGAACCGCAGCCTTAGTCGCACCCGCACGCTGAGTGTTTTCCTTCTTAGCTGCAAGAAGACGGTCTCTCGTTGCTTGTGCTGAGGTAGGAGCACTAGATTTCAATCGTGGTATACCTGGCGTGCCGGAGACCCTCAACGATGCTAGTGAGTTGCTAGTACCTCTTACTCCATTCGCTTGTACAGTCGCAATCGATGGGTTGTCGGAGTTGGCTCTACTGAGGGTTTTTGGTGTACCAACAACACCTGGGCTTCTGATATCGTGCTGGCCTCTAACGAAGTAGTCGTTCGACATTGCAGGGAGCTCGTTCAGATTGAGCGGACCGCAAAAGGCAGGGTCGACAACACCTGCCGAGCGGCGCATTGTCGCTTCCAAATTAGCCATGTCCTTTTGCATCTTCAAAAGTACACTTGGATCAGTCCCCACTCGCCTCTGGTGGCTTGCAGGTAGGGGCTTCGGAGAAGCAGTCTCCATATCTTGCCACCTGACCTGATGTTCTTGTTGTGATGGCTCTTTCTGAAGGGTCTCCAACCTCCGCTTTGGGAATAGAAGCGGGCGATGTGGTGGGGCTGGTGCCTCACGAGTCGCGTTCAGGGTGTTGAAAGACCCCAGACTAGCTGCACGTAACGGAAGTGCAGGTCGCGGTTCGCTTGACACGTCCGCAGTATGATCTGTGGTGATGGACGAGGGAAGAGCTGCCTCGGTTGATCCAGACGACGATGACTCAATCTGGTTACTCTTATCCTGTCCTGGGTCGACTGACGCAGGTTCATGTAGATTCAAAGACCCGCTCTTGCTGACATCGGAAGCAGGGTCTGCATTGGTCATCGCGGTCGTACCATTGGCCGACATCCGCAGGAAAGAAGGCGACTCTCCCAGCTTGAGCTTCTCAGAGGCCTTGCGTAATGGCGTCGGTATCGGGGAGATCATGTCGTTGTTGTAGGCGGTTCCCCAGTCACGCGTGCTGGTAGTGTTGCTAATGAGGCTTGCCATCAGGTGTCCGATGTTTTCTGGGCACTTGTTCGCTGGTGGCGCCTGCCTCGTGGTTTCGTGGTGCGGGGCTGAGTCTGTGGCAGTCGCGACCAAGTTTACTGGAGCGTGCTCGTCCTTCAGGTCCACAAGACGTTCGGGTGGCATTCGAAGTGTCTCCTCTGGCCCTGATAGGAGTTCCCTCGCCAGGCGTGCAGATGTCTTGAGCGGATCTACGGGTGAGTCGTCTTGTTCAATCGAGCGCTTGATGGGACTTCCAGGTCGATTACTTCCAGGTGTCTTGAGCAAGCCCGTTCTCTTCGGGGTGACAGTAGCTATTTTGGCAGGACTCTGCTTCACCGCGCTGTGATTCTTTCGCGGGCTGGGCGTTGTCCGAACAGGAGTTCGTGGATCTGTATCTTGCTTGTGCATCCTCGCCCGCGTCGGCGTACCAAACACCGGCCTCGCAGGGCTCTGCTTGGTCGTCTCATCACGCTTGAGTGGGCTGCGCGTCGCCCTCGTGGGTGTACTCACTGCATTCTCTTTCGTCGGGCTCGCCTTCTTCAACGGGCTAGGCGTCCTCGTCCTCGTGGGCGTGTCTTCTCCCTTTGGCGTCTGGCTCTTGCTTGTCGTTCCGCTCTTCTTTGGCGTGATCTTGTTGGGGGGCAGTTCAATTGAGAAGTAGAACGCGCCCTGGCCAACTTCGAGCTTCATCGGCGATGGTTGTGTCCTCTTAGGAGTATGGCGAACTACGACTGGGCTGTCGCGCGCCTTCTCGAAAGATTTCTGGCTCTCCATGGGCGGACGCGACGGTGTCGCAGGCGGCATCGAGACTGCTCGCAGAAAGCGTCGGTGCAATGGAGTAGAGTCGGGAGTCGAGGGACTGCCGTGCTTTTTAGGCGACGGAAACGTTGTGGTAATGGTGGCTGTAGATCCTGCGCTGTCATTTGGTACAGAGGCTGGCGTGGTGGTCGGGCTCGCACTGTAGGTCCTAGCGGCTTTAGTCGGGTTAGTCCCGGGAGCAGCATCAGTGAACGCCTCCATCATGTGATCCCGTCTAGGATGAGACGGCCAGCAACTGTCGAGGAGATCAAGAGGGCCCAACACAGAGCTGCTAAACGGAATGCAAGGTATGCAAGCCTTAGGAATTCAACAAGACAGTCGCGACAAATGTTTTGCAATCAGCTGTGTAACAAACAAACATCAGATCATTCCGCATATGCATACTGCCGTGAGACATGCAAGAGACTGGTTTCTTTTTGAGGATTTGGGTCTCATCGGAAATTAGCGTAAACCCAGTTCATCAAAAGCAACGTGCTCCGGGAACATGTGGAGACGACATGGCACGAGCTCCCTACCAAAAAAAGATGCCTCGCGCTCTCGCGCCTCACTGGCAAAGGAAGACATGCACAGGCGCAATTGAATTTGTGAACAATCGATCCCTGCCCAAGAGTAAGCAGAACTCCGTCTACATGGTCAGGTCTAGGTCTCACGCTGTTACCGAGTGATCCGATGCAAGGAATATCCCACGCGACTATTCAACACTTCTGTACATCTATAGCTTCTCCTTCAAGCTCGACTTTAATCTCCTCTCGACTGCATCAAGATATTCATTGGTGGTGACCCAAGACGCCCGGTCCTTCTTTCCACACGCAAGGGCCAGATCCTTAGTCATGATCTTGTCGATATCCACAGTGTCCACGCAAGCCTTCTCGAGTTGTTCGGCGAAAACGACGAGCTCAGGCGTGTTGTCCAGCTCACCACGCTTGGCCAGACCTTGTGTCCAGGCGTAGATGGAGGCGATGGGGTTGGTAGAGGTCTCGTTGCCCTTTTGGTGTTCGCGGAAATGGCGGGTGACGGTACCGTGCGCGGCTTCGGCCTCGAAGGTCTTGCCGTCAGGGGTGATGAGGGTCGAGGTCATGAGGCCGAGGGAGCCGAAGCCTTGGGCGACGATGTCGGATTGGACGTCTCCGTCGTAGTCTAGGAATGTCAGCGAAGTCAGAATATTAGTAGGATGGATACGCACTCTTCATGGCGATAATGTAGCCACCCTCGCTCTTGATCATTTGGGCGACCATGTCGTCAATGAGGCGGTGCTCGTACCAGATCTTGGCAGCTTCGAACTCCTTCTTGTACTGGCTGTCGTAGATGGCCTGGAAGACATCCTTGAACTTGCCGTCGTATGCTTTGAGAATGGTGTTCTTGGTGCTCATGTACAGCGGCAGCTTCTTGTCGAGCGCCATCTTGAAAGAAGCGTGTGCGAAGCCGGAGATGGACTCGGTGGTGTTGTACTGGGTTTGCGCGACGCCGCCCTCCGCTGGGAAGTCGTAGACCTTGATGACCTCAGGCTTGCCGCCCTTGGGTGTGAAGACCATCTCGAGTGTGCCCTCGCCGGGGATAACGCGGTCCTTCGCACGGTACTGGTCGCCGAAAGCGTGACGGCCGATAATAATGGGCTGCTTCCAGCCAGGCACGAGTCGGGGAATGGTGGGGATGACGATGGGCGCGCGGAAGACGGTTCCTCCTCTAGAATGTGTTGTCAGTCATGTCCTCTCCTTTATTCCAATGTGCGCCATACAGGTGGTTGCGGATGGTGCCGTTTGGCGACAGCCACATCTTCTTGAGCTTGAACTCCTCGACGCGCTGCTCATCGGGGGTGATGGTCGCGCACTTGACACCGACAGAGTATTTCTTGATAGCCTCGGCGGCATCGAGCGTTACTTGGTCGTTGGTCTCGTCACGGTAGGGCAGACCCAGGTCGTAGTACTTGAGGTCGATGTCCAGGTATGGGTGGATGAACTTGTCCTTGATGACCTGCCAGATGATCCTGGTCATCTCATCGCCGTCGAGCTCCACCACGGGGTTCTTGACCTGGATCTTCTTGATTCCCTGCGAAGACGCCATCCTGTACTGTCCAATCTGAGTGTATAGGTTGGGTGCTGGTGTTGGTGCGCCGTTTGCAGATGTTCGTCGCGGGCTCGAAAACTGGGCCGATCTCGCAGCAGTCTGGGAAGCTAGGCAGCGCGTCGCAAAGGAGCACGTCTTTGGGCGGGGGAGTCGTGCGATGGACGTCGCAGCGCGGAAAGCGGCGGGCGCAGTAGTCGCAGGCCTCATGGCGAATGGGTGGTGTGGTATAACCTCGGAAAGACGAATCCAAGAGAGTCCAGAGGGAGTTTCTTCGCTACCGGCCGCGGTCCCGATTGCGCAATGCGGCGAAGATACTCGGCTGATAGGGCAGACGGCAGCCTCTAGTCGACGGAGTCGCTAGCGGGGTAACGAAAGCCGAGGAATTTCTCTCTCTTTAATCTTAGAATGCTGAACATGGCCCAGACCAGCGAGCAGCACCTCGCTCGGTGGAACGGCTAATACCCCACAGGCGTATTGGCGGCAGATGTTCCTTCGTGGGCTGTCATGCGCGAGCTCTCATCCTACAGCGCGGGGCACGCCTGTCATATGACGCGAGCCCGCGCTTGACGTATTGGCGTGGTCATGGCACGACATGGCTTCTGCAATGACACTTGATCGGCGGCGAGTGTTTGCGGTTGAGCGGTGCAAGTTCAGGACCGACGCAGTATGGGGCATGAGGTGGTATATGTAAGTTCCTTCCCTGCATTCGGATCCCCTCAAAACAACACGCGCGCGTCGCGGCTGCCGGATCCGCTCCGACTCGACGCGCCCACGACTTCTGTCATTGGCCGCCTGAGCAGATTTACTTTTGCTACAAGGCGTGGCGTTGATCGAGCTGCCTGACTGGATCGAGCACTCCGACACCGCAAAAGAGATGGAATTGAATGTGACAATCGTCGATGTTATTAGGTTGGACGCATACACTCTTTCAAAGCAGCCAAGACCATCCAGATCTAAGACCGGCAATCGCGTCTGTCTACCAGCCAAAGGTCTAACTATCCTCAGTCCTCCCATATATTCTGACTCGCTCTCCTTAGCTCTCACAGCTTCGCGAAGATCTTGTGGAGACGCATGACGTTACTTCCTTCGTCGCGTCTGTCGACCTGATCCGAGATGACTATCGATCCGACCATTGCATCTTGCACTGGAGCGGCCACTGGTTGGGACACAAATGCGACAATGCAAACCTCGTTGTTTTCACACAGGAAAACATGGATTTTACTAATGAACATGTTGCCCAGATCTGCCTTGTGTTGAACCAGCATGTACCCAAAGCCTTGTACGTTCGGGGTTCCTGACCATGAGTTAGCCGAGATACTCCTCCAGGATAAGACGGTGGTCTCAAGTGAGCCTTGGGGTTATGCTCTACTGCAATGAAGACGACACAGCCCCGATTACGCTACGAGACACCTGAACCCCTCTAAGATGGGTGCAACTTACCCAAGATAGCACGGAACTGCCATGTGCCGGCTAGGAAAACGTCTCCAGGCCACCTCCTCATTGCTAGGTTATTATCCCTGAAAACCCTCTCGCACACTGATAACGTCTGTGTGTTCGCGATCCCAAGCGATAAGAAATACCGAAGATTGTTAACAGGAAGATTATTCGCCTCGGCCATGGCCTTCCATTTTATCCAGCCAACATCGGAGAATTGGTGGAGTTTTGGCATGTCTTCTGGTTCCAGCGGCGGCTCTAGCTCCTTGCCTGCCGTATCTGGGCCTTTGCGACTTATGGCAATGATAACACCATCTTGCAGATTCATAGTCATAGTGTAATCAGCGTCCGAAGCCCGGTATTCTTTTCCGTCGACGTTGTAAGTTTGCTTATTAACACTGATATCTGCAGTGGGGTCTTGGTGCACTATAATGGTGAGACGATTGGGACCCTCTTGGGCATCTGTCTTCCAAGGAAGCTGAAGGCCCTTCAGTGCCACATCAGCTCCCCACCAGATGCTGCTGAGGTCATCGTAAGCTTGCGATATCTTGACACCGTCATGCCATCCCCAGTCTCGGAGGTCTTGAGGAGTTTGGAAGGGAGATTGTGCGGTCATGCGGGGAGGTGCAAATTGAGCGCCGGCCTCGCTATTGGAGTGCTGCATCGACCATTCCAGGGCGCATCCTTTTTGCTTGCAATGCTCGTAATACGCGTCGGGCGCTGGAGTCACTGTTACGTCTGATGGTGAATCCGAATCGTCGGGGTCACCGGCAACAAGGATCTTATCAAGTTCACCCGGGATCGTAAAATTGACAGCGAGAAGGTCGTTGTTTGGGCAACTAGAGTCTGAGTCAACTACAGCGACATGTAATCAAACAGATGTGGTACTTGATAGAAGGACGTAACCAGAACAACAACTCGACTAGAGGCACGATACCTACCTTTGACAAACCTCGCCTGCGACAGCAAAGATGAGGGTTGCTAACCCGAGGAGCCCCGAGATCCGCATGTTTTGGAATAGTCAATGGGATAGCGGAAACAAGAAACAACGGTTGAGAAGTGAGAGACGTATAGATTTGGTGCACTCAATGAGCATAGGTCAGTGCTCGGCAGCGCCTACTAGTTCCTTCACTGGAGGTAAAGTGAGGGAGCTGGAGTGTAGATAACGAGGCGGTCTTTCCCCGACTTATCCGCTTCTGTCGCGCTGAACGTGCAATGGCCAACTCCCGCCATGAACACTCTCTACTTTCACAACCAGTGGGAAACCTTTGATCACTTGGTCGCTTTCTTCATCTCATAACCAAGACATCAGCTATGAGACATTACTACACGCCCCCGAGGATGACAGAGGTACTTACAAATGCGGCAACGCTGCTTTCACTAGCAACAAGAACCTGCGACTCTAGTGGGACTCCTACATCGAGTTCAACCAAGAAACTGCGTCGCCCGCTGCCAGGATGTAGCTCTCAACCTTTCAAATCTGCGAGATCTGGCAAGCGCGGAAGACGGACAAGAGTTGGAAATGCCATACACTAGCTTGTATCTGGCGAATACGATGTCTTGACACCAACGGAGGAGCTTGACGACTACTCCGAACGTCTCATACCTTACTTCCGACGCCTGTATTAATCTATCCGAGCTTGATCTATCAATTTATACGAGATCCACATCTTGATGTAGTGTAAAAGCTACAGCGACACCTTCGTGCGCGCGACATACCCATAAGCTGCCGCGATACACACCGCTTTTACCAAACCACGACTTACCAAAGCTGATGAAAGTTCTATAACATCAGCATGTCCACTCCGCATTACCCCAAAATAAGCAGTGACGGAGAGCCAGACCAACTCTCAGACCTCATGCTCTAGCTCTACTGCGAACGCGGGAGCTAGCTCTGGAAAGGCCGCCCAGCTTCTCCTCCTGTCAGCCAGTCTACACGCCCCTCTTCTCTTTTTTCACTTTCACGGTGAACCAGACCCTGAATCTAGCACCTCTCTAGCGGCAGTAGCCTAAATCCCCGTGCACACTATCCCCATTGCTACAACACTCCATGACCAAAACATGTGACCTCCTCCAGCAATCAATTCCCTCTTTCCTCCCCTCTTATTCGCCCTCCCTTCCCGCCCAAAGACCGCCGCAAAATCACAAACGAAAAAGCCATGACCCGACCTAAAGGCACTCCAAACAAGCACCCCCGACCATCCAAACCCAAGCCGGTCAAGCAACCCCGCCCCATAACGCCCAAGAAACCACGCACATACGGCCCCAAACCCATCCCAGGACCCAACGGCAACAAGCTAAAACAAGCGCAATACTTCCGTTTCGCAAAGAATGATGTAGCCATCTACCACTACCACGCCTCCTTCATCTCAGTGACCAAACTACGCTCCTTGCTCAACCGTCCATCCCACGGCTTCGTCTGCGCGCTCCGATCCGACGATCCGTTCTGCAAGAAACCCGTTCCGGCTGGCGATGAAACCCCACCGGGGTGTCTCGAAGTCGGCTACCTGGTTGATGTCTTCCAGCTCGGTGGCTCGGCGCTCGGATTTCGCACGGGGGATAATGTGGTAGAGTGGCTGTGCTTTGATCGCGATATCAAGGCTAGTATTTTGGATAACCTCGATATCGACACGCCGACGGCGAAGATGCTGTTTGAGCATGTCGCTGATGTTGGGAGATCGCCGACTACGAGTAAATGCAGTAGGAGGTTGGTTTGGACGGAGCATAGAGATTGGTTTGATGCGTTGGAGAGGGCGGGCAGGATTCCGATGAGGGTTGGGGTGAGGTGGACGGGGTTTGGGGAGAGGTTGAGGGAGGAGCATATGAGGAAGTGGGTTGAGGCTGGGGGGACGCTGGATGCGGAGGGGGAGGTTGTACGTGATGGGATGGTGAGCGCTGAGGGGGGACTCGTACGCGACGGGGCTCTGTCCATTGAGGCGGAAGTCGCGCGCGGTCAGCAGGATCAAGAAGTTGGTGGGACACTGGTCACTGAGGCGGAGGCCCTGCCCGATGACAGAGCAGAGACCATCACGCAGGCTCATCAGCGCGACACCAATAGCCCGGAGACGATCGGTCGGCGCACGCCTGTGTTCCGCGATGAACCGGCCAGTCAGCACTTCGCGTCGCCGCAGTCCTCCAAGTCGAACAAGTCGCGCTCGTCGGGCACTTCTGTACTCAGCGACCGGAGTACGAACATGCGACAGAAGGAATCTCTTCCGTTGCTGCCCGAGAAGTCGAAACAGGAGCTACTACTAGAAGGTAAGTACGTTTGATTCGTCTCCCCTTGGAGAAGGCTTTGAAAGAACGCCATCGTAGCGAAGGCATTGCATCGGATCTCTTAGCCTTCTACTTGTACAATGATACCCGGGGCTTGCTCAACTAGCAATCTATTAATGTGTAATTACGAAGAAAGTCCCCATTGAGCACAGCCCGACCGGCTAGGAACAAGTCGTATCACCATTGTGGTTTTGGTAACGCGCTCTAGCTCTTTGTGTGATTTACCAACAGATTTAAGTCGTTTACGCATGACCAAGAGTATTTTGAACCACACCAAGCCGGTCTGGGGAAAAGCTGCACACCCTGGAGCCTACCTTGACGTTGAGTCAACCACTTTGGTGGATTTTGTCTTGATGTAGTCCGCAGGCCTGTTCAGGTTTTTTTCGTGTATGAGACGATACGATAGACAACGCGTGGTTGTCGGGCTTGAGGAGAGTACGTCGTAGCAGTCTGGCTAGGTTCGGGGGCGTTCGGGCGTTACAGCTGTAACCTCGAAGGTCATGCTAAGGACACCTGCGTTATATCTGTATCGTGGTACGTGTATCCAGGAGGAGTCTGATAGTATTGCGCGGTCCAGTCTCTGGGTTATCGGAACGTGTTTGTCGAGTGCTTGAGCGCGACCGTATGCGGCAAACGTTGATAGGTCGTATTCTTTCGTCTGAGCCTTTCCTGGACACGAAGACGATGCAGTAAAGATTTAAGACTAGATTGGCGAGTGTTGACGCATGGCGTTCGGTATTCTAGATGTAGCTGGACCTCGTCAGCATCCAAGTTGAAGCAGACCGTCCATGTGCGTCCTCTTTCTTCGAATCGATGACAATACAGAACAAAAACCAGATCCTTCGAGGGGTGGAGCAGAGGAGGGCTTCCAGCCAACTGTCAAGACATTCGTGAGGCTCACGACTCCGGCTCCGCAATAAGCAAAGTCAAGGGAGGAAGTGGGCCGCTTCGCCAACTCAAAGGATCGGCATCTGAAGCGCACGAGCTTCTACCACAACTTCTATTGGTCGCCTTGCTTCCAAAAATCTCATTCACTCATGTCATTCACGCATGCCGTGTCGACTGGTGTTACCGAACGCCGCGCAGTCGGCAGGAGTACATCGTGGTGTCCGTCCCGGCTTAGGGCGTAATCGGATCGGCAAACAGGGTTACGACTTCGGAAATTACGAAGCCTCACTTTTTCACAGAACCATTTGTGAAGGTGCGTTTGTGGAAGAAGTTGGTAAGACTAGAGCAGGTACTGGGTCTTAGCAAGACCTGCATATGATGCGCTGCATGCATTTTGCCGCGATCAACAACGGCGAACGCGCATTGACAAGGACGGTTGACGTGGCACGCGAGATCCACGGTTCGTGCTCGGAATGCCGCTCGTGGCGAATTTGTGATGGCACTTTGCTGAAGATGTTGCAGGCCGCATGTACAGATTGCGATCAAGCAAGAGCAAATAGTGTTCCTCGTCACTTCGTTCGGCTGCGTTCCGCCTCGACTTCTAAGAGCGTGAAGCCTTGTGCCTATTGCATCCATCTTTGTCCGTCAACGAGACAGCCATCGTGTCCAACCACCGGATGAAGCGTGTGCTGTTCACAGGATTTTGCCGTTGTGGGCTCGGTCGCGGTGTGATGGTGGTGGCGTGGGACCATGGAATGAAGCTGACGCGATTAACTGACACAGAACAGCCATCTGTAGAAGGGATTTCCCTGTGGAAGTATCTGAGTGGCCACATATAGTAATCGTTAGCAGAATTCGTGCCAATTGTCTCACACGTAGTCCCGCTGACCCATGCTCCGGTTCTACTCTTCGAACAGGGCAGACAAGGGCTGAAGGCAGCTTACTAGTCTGTGGCGAGTGGGGGTTTGGACGGTATCTTCCTTTGGGCGCATCGCCTATCGGGTCTCAATCAGGGTGTGCTAGACTCCATAGGCATGGAAGACGTCACAGAACGCATTGCCTGATACCCTCCCATCTCCAGTGTGCCAGTCGTCCGTCGTCGTTGCCTATTCGAAGAGCCATTGCTCTGCAAAGTGACAGCCCAGTGACAGTCGTGAATTTTGTCAGGACACGTCTGCAGGATTGCTAGCTGACCCTAGGGACACGATGTTGTCGAGATTGTCGCCCCGAATGATCACAACCGGGCTGAGCCTTGTCAATGTCCGGTGAACAAGGCCTTAAACATGTCAAAAGCTATACGAGATCGGAGAGCAGTCGTACGATAGAGCAGAGTGGCAGCGGGGCGACTTCTCGGGCTTATGATTTCGGCCGCTTTAACGAACAGTTGTTTTTGAAAGAGTTGCTCTCTGCCGGAAGCGGTAGCCGTACCTTGCTTGTCAGATCCTACCTACGATCATCCGTCCCTGAAATGCGCTTTCTCGTCAACACTAGGTGCATTACTTCCAAGCCGCTCGGATTCCCTGCATTGCTACTGTATAGTCACGGTAGGTACGCTCTCTGGTCTTGCGTTAGTTGCGGAGTACCTCGGGTTGCGCCATCTTCCGCTGTCTTCCAGTAAGGCCGGTAAGTAGGAACCGCCGACTGAATATGGCGTGATCACGCATTCGATGTGCCCGGGGTTCCTCGTAGCCCGCGAAATGGCCGCAACCAGGTTTTGCCTCCAAACTCATAATGCCTCACAACATCCACTGCGTCGTGTCGTCTCATCAGTGACATCATGACGTAGGTCGACAATTTCGGGGACACCTTGACACCGGATGCAAGGTGAGGTGGCGTACGAGGCGACTGCATGGTGGATTCTGCGGGGTAGTCCGGTGCATAAGGTGCTGTAGGTACAGTATGTTGGCCACGACGATGGAATGCTTGTTGTGATGGAACCTAAACGCTCGGACGTTGGGCATTGGGCACATGTTCATGAAGTCGCACACGTGTACACGACTCATGCGGCGTGTGCAAGAGCCGAGACCGCCGTTAGGATGCAACTCCGGTGGTGATCCTGTACTTTCGAGCAATGATACGCGTTCGTTGAGGTTTGTTGGCCGCAAGAGATGATCTATGCCGAAGGGAACAGAACGCATGAACACCTCAGATGAACAGCTTCACAATCGAAGCGATAGCACCAGGTGTTGCTGAACGCTCTCTTCTTGCCATTGGCACCACATGCCGTAATCTATCACCTTTCCTGGTAGTGTCGAAGTAGATCATCAATGACAAGCGGGGTAAACCAGGCTCGCCTCACAGTGAGATAGAGTTGCCAGATGGTGTTGGCGCTTAGTCCGTCTGCTGTGGAAGAAGCCCAAGGGCTCGGGTACCGTTGTTGCGTCAACCAAGGTACATGATGGTGGATACTATAGGGTCTCGGCTCGGCTCTTGGAATGTTCAAAACCTGGAACATCCCCGTAGCTGGATGCATTCATACCCATAGCAGCGCGTGCGGAAGGGATCTCCTGGATGCGATCGCGCCTTCGCTTAACAGATCTAGCGGTGAAGCCACGCTGGCCGAATTTAGACACCGCGACACTGTGTTCCTTCTGCTGTGCGATTACCGTGGGGCGACTGGGTGTCACCCATCGTGGAAGTTGAGCCGGGGTATGATCGGCGTCGAGGTTTCTCCGCTAGAAACCTTTGGCGCCAAGTTCATCGCATCTGGAAGAACAGGTTGAGCCCGCTGGCTTGGAACTGCAAGAGGGTGTGGGAGTATCACATATCGCAAACCCCTTTGGAGCGTTTGGTGGCGAAGAGATCGTCTTTAAGCATCCGTAGTTGTCGCGAGAGACCATCCATCTGCAGACGTGGCAGCTGCGTTGGCCGCTCCAGCAATTAGCGCCGAGATGCGAAGCATAACGAAACCGCAATAGTCCTCCAAGAGTAAGAGATATACCACAAAATGCAGTGGGAATTCCGTGAGTGGTCAATTGCAAAGGGTGCTGCAAGACCCGGTCTTAGTCGCTGCCCAATGGCGGTGATTGGGCTTTCGAGGCGAACAATGAGGCGGACGCGTCCACGCCCAACGGGGGACTTGGTCGCAGCCGATGCATCGCATCCTCATCCGGACTGGAACCGGTGTAGATAGAGTGTATGCAACCGATTCCCCAGTCGCAAGGCTGCGAGTCAGATGTATAAGTCCCCAGCGCGCCCAACCTTACCATCATCCCCAGCCCGCGAACATCGAGTCCAGCCAACATTGCAATACCCTGCCGACGTGACCATCCCAACACCATCATCATGGCTGTGCCCAACTCGTACTTCGTGCCAGGCTTCGGCATCTCAAGAGCCGTTATTCAGAACGAGATACGCTATCATTGCGGCCCGGATGCGATTGTTCGGCCCTACACCTTCCAGGTACTTTGCAATGGTGGTTGTTGAGTATAGCAGAACGCTAATGGTGTCGACAGGGACGCGACGGATTTCTGATAACCACCATCGGACCACCGCTGACCAAGGTAGCTCAAGCATATCCTTACTTTGTGTATGAAGGCTGACTTGATAGGCACAAATCGATGACCTAAAGATGTCTTCCTTGGAATACGAGGAGAAGCAGTCTCGCATCGCCGACGAATCCCACGTCTTCGTAAACGCACCTATCCCAATAAACCAACGCATAAGACGAAGTACATGATCGCGGCGCAAGAGACAACCTTGATTTCACTTCGTGCCATGGTCTAGGAGTTCGAAGAGCATGCGCCCTATACCCAAATTTCCGTTTAATACGTTCACCTCTTTCTCGTCAAGTATTCTTTAGCGTGCATTTATCCCTGGGCGGACCGACTGATGAGTTATGGTATACGGACCATTATGATGTCTCGAGGCTTCGAGTTGGCGTTTCGGTTTTGTGGGGAGGATAAATTGGCTACCACGTTGTTGTTGACAATACGTGAGATGCATTTCGCTTTAATGCAGAAAAGAATGTCTGTTCCTTCATGATATGCTCCAGTTTGCAGTCTTGTTACCATGTGACGCCCTTCTTCCAACGTGAAAACCTAGATCTGGCGTTTCCGGGGATACTGCGCGTAAGGAAGACATCGTCTGCTCTTGGTTCTTGGTTGAGAGTTTCGTAGGATGCCCCCGAAGTGGTTTCAGTCGTCGAATCTGTTGCCTTCGTTGGCTGAGTGTGAGCCTGAGGTCTGTCTTTTGGCATTTTCAGGCAGCCAGGGCTACGAAACTAGATGAGCGGAAATGCGAACGAAGAGTGCCTGCCTCAGCACTTGGGCGCCCGCCCCATGATGTATTCACAAGGCAACTTGGCGAGTCGGACCTGGACAGCTGGACTGGTGCCACGTCGCCGATGGATTTGACGTGTATACATACGTAGCGACGAGAACAAGGGCACGACAAGCGTCGAGGAGTTGTTGAGTTGTGATGATGAGGCGGAGCCTGAGCCAGCAGGACGCAGGGACGGATGGCGTGTGATTGGCGCGCATGTAAGCGAGCCAGAGGCTGGTGAAGTGTCGTCACAGCTCAAATGATGCAGCAGTCGTCACATCGCGATTTGAAACAGCGCATAGCTGGATGAGAGCGACGTTGGCATGGTCAAAATAGAGTTAATGGTTGAGTGTCGACCGTATGGTTACCTGGTTCTTTCAGACATTTCCAAGGTTGACCCGACTTGTGTCTGAACGAAGCCGCTTTCTTCAAACGGAGATTCAACGTATTCAATACAAAGGCTTCTACTACCGGTTCATCGGTGAAGCACTTGTGAAGCTGCAATGCGCTGTTGGTCTTTAGTTGGATTCTGCGAAGGCCAATACTTTAGTTTTCTGAATTGCTCTTAACCCTTAGAGGACTAGTGCGCTTCTGAGGGATGAGAGTCGATAAATTTTCACCCGTCTTTCATGCTCTCATCTAACACATCTCTATGTCCATGAGTGTGCAAAGCGCTTAAAGCAGTCGCTGCATGTAGACTGGGCGTGCCGTCGAATGCGTCTCTCCCTAGTTGTGCTGTCGGCCCCCACCTGAACCCCGCTTCCCCGCTCAGCCATGCCCAAGCTGGCCTCATCACCCTCTAACATATACGCTCAGATTACTCAATCCTTCATCAATCAGCAAAACAGCAAATTGAAGGCACTTTGGCGTACGTTTGATCCAGTCTGCCTACTCAACGCTTACTAATCCAAATTCTAGGGAGTGGTTAACGCGCTGGCCTGCTAGTCCTTCACAGGAAAGTTAGCCAGTTCCTTCGGGAGCGTGTGTTCGAATCACACAGGTGTCGCATGAACCAATTTTTTTGCCGTTTCATTCGAGCCAAATGCATTGTTTTTGCTATTAACAGGATCTGGCACGCCTTGCAGGGGAGGGAATACTGTGATGCTCTAATGAATGTCCCTGTTCATGTGTACTGTTCGATGCGCTTGTATTCAATCATACTCTCGACATATTTACAAACTACATCATAGTACACATATCAGCCCCTTGACTTTTGGCGCCCTTCTCAGTCGTTGTCTTTGCGCTCGTCTTTGCAACGTCTTCCAGTACCTGCCTGCACAGCTCCCCTGTCAGCGCGCTGCACTCAGCATAGTGATCGCACAGCATCCTCTGCGCCGCCTGCAGACCCTCGTGTGGCATGACACTCGGCCCCTTGCCCTTCTTATCCGGGCCATGCTCGGCTAACGTCCATTGTTTCCTCAGGTCTCGCTTCAACCCTAGGACCATCACAGGCAGGTTCTCGTCGTAGTTGAAGTGCTTATTTACGATCGGCAGCCATGTCGATGCAAGAGAATCGAGGGATGCGCGCGAGGAGATGTCGTAGCAGAGGATCACGAATTGCGGGTGCAGGAGAGTGTAGTTCTGGGGCGACGCAGTGTCATAAAACTGCAGCCTGTATGGACGCCCGTAGAGCGAGATGTCGAAGGCGTAGGGCTGGTCGATATCGCGTAGCTTGGGGAGTTCATACGGTGGGAGGTCGTCGCCCTGAGGCTGTACACCGAGTGACAGGCGACTGCGAACACGTCAGTAATGGTAGCAAGACGTCAATCGACATCAACTGTCACGCGAACCGCGCGCGCCGAACTCACGATAAGAACGTCGACTTCCCGACTTCCGAATCGCCCAACAGCAGAACGTTGACCTCTGGAGTTAGAGGGCTGTAATCCATCGCGAGTTCTGGTGGCCTCGCAGGCGCA
Source organism: Alternaria triticimaculans (assembly GCF_023758025.1). Lineage (NCBI taxonomy): Eukaryota > Fungi > Ascomycota > Dothideomycetes > Pleosporales > Pleosporaceae > Alternaria > Alternaria triticimaculans. The sequence continues at coordinate 1,471,330 of NW_026055965.1, forward strand.
ATCGGATATCAAGGCGGTTCCATGTTTGCTTTTGCCAGTCGATGAAGGAGATGACGAACACATCTGGGCGCGGAGATAGGCGTTAGCTGCACAGTGTCTTGGCAACGAGCGCGAACGCGTCCTGGAGACAATCATCACTCGAACTCCTCATCCATCGCACATCTCAACTCGTAATCGCCAACATGCTACAGACATCCTCGCTCGGCTTGCAGGGACATCGCTATGCGACAACATAGATATCATTCTTCGCGCCATCCTAGCGTGCATCAGTTGCAGCCCTGCGCATTCTCCAGTTCTTCTTCCAGGTCTCACCCCAGACATACTATACATCTACTCGGCTGTGGGGAACCCAGTGCTTGATTCTGACAGCCTCGGAGCGATGCTTATCTGCAACTCACTCACGATCCTGTAGCAACAACCGCCGGTGCCTTGCTAACCCACATTCAACAGTCTTGGCAACGCCTTCGACACCATGGACCAGGAGTCTGGATCCTTTAGAGCATTTTCGCATTCGTTGGCCCACCACCAGCGCCATCATCCGGGTTAGAGTACATTTCGTGTGGCCATAGCAGAAGATAACAGTTCGGACCTGCTTAGAATCGTAGGGCAGGTACGCCAGCCAAGTACGCTTGCTGTCTTGGAGTCTTGGAGAACCGCCTCCCCATTACCGGATGAGGAAGCTGGCAGCAATGCTCTTCTCTAAGAGGCTCGCGACACATAGTACCAAGCCATCGACCTTGAATAAATAAGAACAGGATGGCGACAGTCTGTGTCTGCACGACTCTCAATTTCTACTCGTCGCAGCATTATTATTATCGCTGTCTGCCATGAAGGTCTCCACACTCCTCGGTCTGCTTCCCGGCGCTGTTCTCGCATCCGATGTCTTGAGCGTCGCATTCTACGCGAAGGAGAAGAACCAGCTCTACGACTTCATCTCGGCCAACAGCGAGATCGACTATGGCTGCCGCCCTGTTGTTATGGCTGCGGGTGGCGAGCACAAGCTGCACGCCGTCATCTCAGAGGACCATTTGGACCACTTCAAGCGAAGCCTGGACCCCGAGCTCGTACGCGTTGAGCTTTTGCACAACATGAACAAGCGACAGACTGCGACTGCACCCATTGGCAAGGGCGACCGCTTCAAGGGCGGAAAGGTCGCGCCCCGGGGTCTCGGTACTAGGAAGCCCAGCGAGTACGCTCAGCTTCAGAGCGCCGGTGTCTTCAATGCCGACGAAGTCTACACCGCCATGAAGGGTCTGGAGAAAGAGTACGGCATGTCCATTTTCGCCACGCCACACAAGACCTACGAGGGTGCGAACATCATCGGTGGTGTTGCCAACAAGGCAGAGAAGATCAAGAAGGACAAGCAGTACATTTACTTCACTTCAGGTATGCATTGATCAATGAAGATACTGCATGTATCAAACTGACTCGAATAGGCATTCACGCACGTGAGCGCGGAGGACCTGACAACCTGATCTACTTCGTCTCTGACCTTCTTTATGCCAACGAGCACCGCATCGGTCTCACCTACGGCAACAAGAAGTACACCAACAGCCAAGTCAAGAAGGCTCTTGGTGCGGGAGTTGTCTTCATTCCCATGCTGAACCCAGATGGTGTGCGCCACGACCAAGCCAACAGCAACCTATGGCGAAAGAACCGCAACCCAGCCTCTGCTAGGCCCAACGAACCCCTCAGTGTTGGTGTAGATTTGAACAGGAACTTCGACTTCCTCTGGAACTTCACCGAGAAGTTTGACCCTTCAGTCTCCCCAGCTTCAACAAACCCAGCTTCCCAGGCCTTTTACGGTACCGCACCATTCTCCGAGCCTGAGTCGAGAGACATGGCTTGGGTGTACGACGAGTACCCCAACATCCACTGGTACATTGACGTCCACTCTGCTGCCGGAACTCTGCTCTACTCATGGGGAGACGACGTCGACCAATCCCACGACCCCAAGCAGAACCTGTTCAACCCTGCTTACGACGGCAAGCGTGGTATCGTCGAGGACGACCTGTACAAGGAGTACATTGACCAAGAGGACTGGGACAACATCCGCATCGCAGCCAACCGCACCACCGATGCCATGATTTCCGTTGGAGGCCGCGAATACATCCCTCAACAAGCTGTTGGCCTTTACCCTACTTCTGGCGCGACTGACGACTGGTCTTTCAGCCGATGGCAGGGTAACAAGAAGCTCACCAAGGTCTACGGATACACCATGGAGTTTGGTTACCCGACTAACTTCTATCCCACGAGCGAGGAGTATATCCAAAACATCATTGACACCAATGCTGGTTTCATGGAGTTCATTCTCGCTGCTGTTGAGATTGGTCTTAAGGCTTAAGTTTCCTTGCTTAATTTGTAATGGTAGTGAAAGGCGGCTCACGGTGCGAGCATGTGGTGGTGATGATGTCATGAGAAACGAGAGACGATGTGTAGTAGTAGTAGTAGTAGTAGTAGTAGTAGTAGTAGTAGTAGCCGTTGCGTTGTAGTATTAGGAAATCAACTCTTACCAGTCGCAACTTGGTACCTTCAAGACTTGACCTAACACTTGACTCATGCATGGCAACGTGCTTAGGATGATTGCGCAGTTCATTGGAACAAAAACCGTGCAGTATGCCGTAAGAGACTATCATTCGTCGTCATCGTTATCATCACCATCATGTACATGACCCATGCAGGTACAATCATCTCTTCGTCTTGCATGAACCCGAGCTCGCTCAACGCCCGATATCGCCCGTGCTTCACCATCCCCACAACTCCCGGCCCAACACCACCTCAGGTCATCAAAAGACCATCGAATCATCTACAACTCCATGATCTCCTTGGGAGCCCCCATATAGCTCAACGGTCCCTTCTTGACCATCAACGTCATAACTTCATACAGCGTATCCTAGAATGTATCCCGTCAGCGAAAGCCCCAAACCAGCATATACATAATCGAGCCAAGGAGAGTAAGGAAATAGAAACGCACAGCAGCAGCCATAGTGGTGAGTTCGGCGTTGGTGTCGTAAGCGGGTGCTACCTCAACAATATCGGCGGCGATGAGGTTGATGCCTTCGAGACCGCGGATAATGGTGCGGAGTTCGCGTGTGGTCCAGCCGCCGGTTTCGGGTGTGCCGGTTGCAGGTGCGACTGTGCGTTCATACACGTTAGCTATGCCATCCATCTATAACTCCACTCTCCCAAGGATTTAGTAACGTACAAGCAGGATCCAGCGTATCGATATCGATACTCAGATACACGGGCTTCTCTAGACCGACCCTCTCGCGGATCTTCTTGATAATGCCATCGGTGCCGATCTTGTCCACTTCACGTGCTTCGACGATTTCGAAACCGCAGTAGCCGTCGTTTTCGTAGTCAGAGGGGCCGGATAGGGTCGTGCGGATGCCGGCGTGGATGTTGGTGTCGTTTGCGAGGAGGCCTTCTTGGGCGGCGTGGAAGAAATAGGTGCCGTGGTTTATGCTGGCTTGTTCGGAGGGTGCGCCGCCGAAGACTTTGGGGCGCCAGGTGTCGCTGGTAGGTGTTAGTGAATAGGTAATGGGGAGGTGAAGAAGGAGGAGGTGTGGCTTACAGATGGCTGTCAAAGTGGATGACGGTAATGGGGCCGTATTCCCGGTTGATGGAACGGAGAAGAGGGAGTGTGATGGTGTGATCTCCTCCGAGAGTGATCAAGCGAGGGAGAGTCTTGCCTGTCTTTGATGGACCGGGCTTGTTGGCATGTGTGTGCGGTGGGCGGCTCAACAGTAGATTGTGGCCTTCTTCAATCTGTTGGAGTGCATACGCGTTGTCGTACCTACACGAGCAAACGTCTTAGCACATCCTAACACAAGCTTCTCAAGCACGTAAGGACGTAAAGTAACTTACGAAGTAACGGGAATGTCACCGCAGTCCACAACCTTAGCCCACGAGTTGAACGGGTTCGCAGCGAGAGGAACGTTGTAGCCACCACTAAATCCAATTCTGCGTGAGCCTTTGGATCACGACACAATAAAAGTAAGCATGCGACTGCTTTAAAGGAAACATACTAGAGATTGAGGCGGCGGGAACCTTGTCTGATACCGCTGGGCCCGAAGCGAGCACCGGGGCGGTAGGATGTGCCAGTGTCAAAGGGCGCACCAATGAATGCAATGTCGAACTGCGTGTTGCTGGAGAGACATGGGTGGTATGGAAGGCGGCCGAATGTGGATATGCCGGAGAAGATGGAGTCGGCCTGCAGTCATGTAAGTCAGTGTTGTACGGCGTCATTTCGAGCTGTCGATGCCTACTTGTTTGCCGCCATCACCAGGAAGTGTGTTGTACCACAGTCCCTCGTGAGGACCATTCAAAGGGTCTTGGTCATGACCGTGATCGCCATGCGCAGCTACCGTAGCCGCGAAGCTCAAAAGCGCGGGAGTGAACCTCATCTTGCTGGAGTCTCAGGATAACAATTGAGTGAAACTGGAGGTGAGGAGATATGTGAACAGATCTGGGGACCGCGGAGAGCTCGAAGTAAATAGCTGAAGATATCGAGCGCAACTCTATCAGTGACTTGCTTGACCAGCTCACGTTAGGTAAACTGCTGTTAGGTAAACAACATTTTTTTGGAGCTACCCCTGCTCCATGATGATGTCGTCTGCAGGCATAGCACCGTACTGCCTCCAATCGGTTAGCAGCTTCTTGGAGAAGCTACAGGCCTCGATATTGCGTTGACGTAGGTTGTGAACTCGTAGTTGTGTGCTTCGCGCGTGGAGTTGGAGAAGTACTGCAATGAGAATTGGACTGGACTATTCCGCAGTCAACTATGTCTACCTTTTGAATAATCATCTGAATACCGTGATGGTCGCACAAGCTCTTCTGTCTCACCCTCGTACTCTTGCGCAACTTCATTTCACCGAGAACGACATGCACCGGCCGTTGCTGATCGATGTGGATACCCACCCCGCCATGCACGCATGTACAATGACGGGCGCCACGGTGATAAAACCCGGGGAATCCGACCAGTAACCTTCTCCATAGACGATATGTAACGCGGATATTCAGCAGCCTCGAACTCTGGGTATCGCAGCCTTATCTGAAGCGAGTCAAGACGCGTAGCAAAGTTACGCTAGCTCATGCATGCAAGTGAGCTTTCCGGTGAGGTTGTTACGTAGTCTAGAGCTTTACACCTCTACGTAACGGTCTTTCGTAGCTGTTGTATGGTACGCGGATTGGTTCGATAAGAATTGTGTGATCCGGATGCATCCTTCAAGTGCGATCTCCGTGGCAGGTTAGGCGGTCGATTGATGGGCCGAGCTGCAGCGCATGCACGGTTGCATACATCGTTCACTCACGCGTTTCCAGTACGGGGTTCCATGCCATTGAGAAGGAAGCAAGGCGTGGGGTACGCAGCGATCGGGTAGCTGTGCGGAGGTGATGATGTGATGAGGAGTGAGGTTCGTTCGCGGAGCCAGGGTTCAGATACCGGCGGCACTAAAAACGTCTCGCTTAACGTATCGAGTAATTTTTGACACTTCGTGCATTGGTGGCTCCGGGCAGCTATCTATCTCTATTCCGTGCGTCTACACAGTAAGACGCGTTGCTAATACCTCCGAGGTCCGATCGACCTCAATGATGCGAGCCGGCTATCTGTGTACCGGCGCTGCTTCATCTGGAGGCACGCCCAGCTCCGCCCTGTCATCCGAGTCCATCCGTTCAAAAGCTTTCTTGACTTGGTAGTCCCAGTTACTCCAAGCAACGATCGCCCATTCTGCAAATCCAACAAGATACAGCGCTATGCATTGGCCTACCCATAAGCCGCCAAGTCCCCAGCCGTGGAAAGCAAGCCAAATGCCGAGTGGCAGAGCTCCGCAGTAGTAGCTGACAATGTTTACCGTTGCTCCAATGTGCTGTCGACCCATGCCTCTGAGAGCGCCTCCGCAGCTGCCATTGAGTCCGTCTGCGATTTGGAAAAGCGCAACATAAGGCATTACCTTTGCAGTGAGCTTGATGACCTCCGCGTCGTCGTTGAAGATCTTGGCGTAAAAGTCTTTGACTCCCATGAGGACAGCGAGTACAAGCGCACCGAGCAACATGCCAAGTACCGCAGCCACGTTGGCAGCTCTGGCGGCGCCTTTGGCATTGCGTGCGCCGAGGAGATTTCCGACACGCGACGAGGTAGCGACACCAACTCCGAAAGGAATGGTGTTCATAACTTGGTCCGTGGTCATGATGACACTTTGCGCGGCGAGTGGTATCGTGCCGAGTTTGCCTGCAACAAGCGCAACAATCTCAAACGCCCACCATTCCGTGCCGACATGTATGACTCCGAGTAAAGCAAGCCGTGAGAAGGTCCAAAGGTTTTGCAGACACTTGCGGTCCCAGCCGCCCCAACATTGCCATCCATCAACGAAGCGAGCATATGCAAGCAGCAGAAGAAAGGATGCCCAGTATGCGATGCCGGTAGCAAGCGGAGCGCCGAGGAGGCCCATTTGGAAAGTGTACACGAAGAGGTAGTTCAGACCGGCGCTGAGGGGGGAGGTGATCAATAGGACGTATGTTCCGGGTCTCATAATTTCTAACCTTGTCAGCATGGTTTTCCGGATTGCGGCAGAACAAGAACCATACCTTGAGCCTGCATATACTTCTTCAACGCCTCAAAGTATACGTATCCGATACCGCCTGGTGCAAGCACCGAGAGAAACCTCGCTGAGTCTCTGGCGATATAGTCTTCCTGGCCGAGTGCTTTGAAGAGCGGCTCGGAGCAGAACCACACGATAGCGATGGGTATGTAGAACAGTAGAAGAACGACGAATGCACGCTGGAGGATGATACCCAGGTCATGCCGATTTTTGCTTCCGGTAAAACTGGCAGAAGCCAGCGTGTCGATCGCGGTCGTGCCACCAAGAGCCACGAGCCAACCAGTAGCCATTGCGAACATATACGAGAAGGCAGCGGTAGCCAATGCTTCAGGTGAGAGGCGTCCGACGATGAGGACAGATACTGTTTGCAGTGAATTCTGCAACGCGTATGCTATGACCACGGGAAGTGATCCTTTGAACAGTACCCAGAATTCGTGGAGGATGAGTTGGGACTTGGACGCAGTACCGTCCTCGAGCTCGTAGTCTTCGCCAGTAGACCATTCCTCATGCTGCGAGTCTGGGAGAAGAGACGTCCGCTCATCAGGCGTGGCGTCATCTTGAGTCGACTTCTTGAGGAAGTTTGGCAGCCAGGACCGGTACTTATTCGCTTCGTAGCCCATGACGAGAGGTAGATGGATAAAAACGAAGAACGTGTGAAAAGTGAAGAGAATCCCTCAACAACGAAGTCTGATATGTAAGACAAAGCTCTTCCACTCCAGCCCCGATACCCACAAGATGAACAAGGCAAAAAGCTCGCAAACCTTACATCACGCATTCTCTGCATATCCCAAATCAACAGATAGACCCGGCATGACAGCACCTCTGACAATACAACACCCTCCCAAACCGGTGTAACCACGGGCGTATCTACCCTACCATGAGCAGCAAGACCTGCAGCCGCCAACAAACAAAGCAGCATGCATGCCGCCTCTAGCCCTAATCGACGTGTGCAAAGATCGGGGGCGTATCTTCGAGCAGGACAGTGCGCAGCTGTAGCCTTATCGACTTGCATCTGCGCGGTGATTTGACTAAGGCACTTCGGTAAAAACGTTTTACGTGAGGCGAGGACGTACTGGACGCGTTCGGATAAGTGTAGGAGAGTGGAGCTGGGAACAACGTTGATGCTAGGTATTGTCTGGGCGCGACCTCGCGTCGCTCGTGCACAAGTGCCGGCCACGCCGGAGCTTCCCCGCAACATTGCGTGCTCGACAGCGAGTGCGCAAGAGTATGCCCTCTGCGTGCAGGGTGTCAATGAAGATGATTGTATGGCTTTTTTGCTGTGAGATCTCGTGCGATGCCCGGAAGAGCCCGGTCGAGGTTACACTGAAAGCTTAGCGAGTGTGCCGTTCACGTGTTGCAGGTCAAACTTTACTTCATTTGGCCCGTGTCGATGTAGCCCCGGCACATCCCAACGACGACATCAGGTAAGTTAACGAATAGTATCATTCGGAGATCGATGTTGATGTGTCGTTAAATTCGTAATTACCATTAAACAAAATGACTCTCTTTTCTGACCAAGATGACTCCAAACCCGCGAGATCCCGCGCCGAACAACCGAGAAAATGAAAACAGAAGGGGGTATAAAACATTACTAGAATCAGGAACGCATGCCAGCCGGCCTAAGCTTCACCAGCCAGCGCAGCGGCGACTAGGATGTCAATGCCACTCGCGTGTGTGCTCGGGTTGCCACTGTCGCTGGGCCCCTGCCACCGATCTATGATAACGCCACCATCAACCCTAGGCTGACTCCTCGCCGCATTCGCATTGCGCATGAAGAATTGTTGGACACCTTCTTGTGGTGCGTTTTCATACAGCGTTGATAGACCGCGAACGTATGCGCCTTTGAACTGCGAGGCGACGGGGTCGAGAGGATAATCAGCAGGCTCGGTGAGGATACCGCTGCCGTCACTGAGTTTAGAAGTCGACGCCGTAGCGAGTTTGTAGGCTTTTTCGATGTAATCGCCGTTGTTTGTTGCGCGAGCTAATTCCGAGAGACCAGCCAGGACGATGCCTTGATTGTAAGTGAAGGTTGTTCTGCCGTTGTTCTTGCAGCTTGATGGATCGATGCCGTCGTTTACTAAGCTGTCGGAGTTGATTATACCGGACTTTTCGAACCAGTCCCACTCCATCTCAGCCCAGTTGGTGTAGTCCTCTTTCATCTGGCCCTCGGCCCGGTTTGCCAGATGGGCAGCAACGGACAAGAAGAGTTCGTTCGAGATGGCAGCAATGTAGTCGCGGTCTTTGGACCACCATAGGCCGCCGCCACACCGATTGCCGTCCCAGCCTGTAGTCATGTCGGCGAAGATGTCTCTGGCTGTGTCGAGGTACTTCATGTCTCCAGTGAGATCGTATGAGGCTATCCAGCCCATGGCCCACCACCCCTCGTCATCGTAGAACTTGTTCTTCCACCCATCTGCCCCGTGCTGTTGGGACGATTTGGCGTATGTGGTGGAGACGATGTTAATGGCGTGCTCCTTGAAGTCGGCATCCTGAATACCGAAGCGCGCGACGGTCTCAATAATGTTGCCAGACTGCCACCATAAGTCGTTCCTGGTAGAGATTAGATTTGGCCATTGTGAGAGTGGACTGCGACGTACCATAAACCAGTATCAGAGTTGTACCATTTTTCTTGTAGAGTTTTTATCGCTGAGAATGCGTCGTCGGCAAAGTCTGCGTATGTAGGAGTACAGTAGAGGAGAGGTATCAACAGCGCTGTGAGGTACTTCATGGTGGATTAGGCAATAGTGACAATAGGGATTACTGAGTTGCTTCGAGCTCGACGAGAGGATGCTGGCTTGATAAGGAAGTGACAACTAACGGAGGCGAACCGCTCTGTGTTTTATGTTTTCCCCAGACGCTGTGACATTGACCGAAGCGACCTCGACTTTGAAAGTTCAGGCAGATGTATCAAGGAACCGGACTGTAGGCTGGCGTGTGAGTTCGATCCTAGTCACGGCAGTGCAGATAACGCCGAGAACTCCAAGAGAATACTATACACAAGCAAACCTGTTCGACATATCGAATGTACCTATGGCATTCTCTGCCGCATAAAGTCATCCCTGCCATTACTGTGCTTGAGCTATTGTTAGAGCCTGTGGCACAGCTAGCCAGGCGGCCTTGCGGATTGTCAGGCATGGAGACTCATGCGGGCGAGAGCCGTCGACGAGTCAATGACTGTGATAGAGGGCATGTCCATACACCAAACGGTGAGGTTTGGTACTGTGCAGCGGTAAGTAAAATTAGGTTTGTCGGAGCCTGATCGACGCGGACCCTATCATGAAGCGACTACTGTCTAGGAAAGCGCTAGAGCGGATCCGATCTGAAACACGGGGAACAGACGCTGGGTATACCTATTGGTAAGGCAGATATGGGAGATTGAAGGTTGATTGGTTGTATATCTGAAATATTGCCAGTTTGGTTAGGTCGCTTGTGGCACAGGGGCCCTTTCGTGGCTTGTGAAGCGTTGTCCAGCCTTGCCGACCCTGGGAGTGCGCTCAGGAGCATCGCGTGTAACGGCGAGCCCTTCTTGAGGATATCGCGCGACGTCGACGGCACAGTTGGGAGACGAGTCCAAGTCGCGCGGTAAGACTCGAATGCATGCGACCCGTATAAGACAATGGTCGAACGTTGTTGTTGGCTATTGAATGTGGCTGTCAGGCCTCCAAGGCAGCGTTCATCGAGCATCCGACGGTCGCACTTCCGACTGCTGACCATGCTGGCATCATGCTGGCGATCGTCTTCATAGGGCGATGTTGGTATCAGCTATAGGAGTACACTATAGCCGGCGTTATCTGAGTTGTGCGCGGGCTCGGCCCAAGGGTGACTGCGGCCGGCCAGGTGAGACCGCAGACCTCGCCGTGCAGACAAGGGCCAGTTCTCCGATAGTGATTCGAGGCCGTAGCTACGGCCGGAAATAGGTCAACCCTTCTCCCGCTTCTTGTTGCTGACTTGCAGTTGTTGTGGTACCAATGGACGCGATGTTGGCAGGACTCAGCCTCGCCACGGATGCTGTGAGATCAGCCAAGGTTCACAGCAGACAGCGCAGAGCTCAGCGACGGATAACGGCCCGCTTCTTCTATGTAAGTACATGATGGGAGTTGTGCGTAGGATGTGCACAGCTTCCAATCGCCCAAGCGAAGGCTCGTCACATTGACGACGTTGACGAGATGAAAAGTGGATAGGCTGCGACAGATGTCAAACAAGTTTTCGCTCAGCGGCAAAAGGCCAGAATTAGCAACGCCGTCCACTGTACGCGGTACGCGTGAAGTCGATTGCCGCCGTTCAGCCGAACTGCAGAAGTTGGACGTGTTGAAGTCTGTAGGATGTTTGCACGCGCAGCGCGTGGTGTGGTGAGTGATGGATTGGGGTTAGTGTGCAATCGTGATGATGCAGGTCACGTGCTGCGCGACTTCCTCGTGCCTCTGAGCTACGTCAGCGGGGTACTGCCCCACTAAACCCTCGCCCTGTTCGCGTACCCGATGTTGGCAAACAGCGGCTCCTACTCCGGAGCATGGCTGTGAGCTAGAAGTAGGGCGAGGAAATAGTCTACCGTTACCAAGAAAGAACCGATGCTAATCCAGCGCTACCAACTATGTCTCTGCTACGCTACCAACTATCCAGCTCAGAAAGCAATTATGGGAGAGGGGCAGCCGCGGCAGCACATGCCCCTCTATTCAAGTTGTACAGCGTATCTCGCTCGTAGCGGGGCAGTGTTCGTCCCGCGGCAGAAGATCTGGAACCCGTACCCACCTTGAGCCATGGCCAGATGACGCGAATGCCATGCAAAGGCGCCAGATTACCATCAATCACATATAGCGGAAGTGCTGATCTACCTATCGTGGCGGGTTGTGGCGTCTGCAAACTGGTATACATCCTGGCAGGAACCCCTGTAGACCCTGCCAACCGTACATGTGAAGGAGCAAGTAACAGGGCCCACTGAGTACACGGTACGACTGCTGCTGCCCTCTCTCACCCACACCCTTTGCGGCTACGGTGCCTGCCTCGCGAGGGATGACGTACGGGTTTCGTAGCACGTCACTGCAGCCTGGACGATGCTTAAGGGTAGTATATAAGACTGCTTTTGCTTCCCTTTGCTCGAACCTTCATCACACTCAACTCCAATCAACTCAACTACAACTACCACTTTCAACCCTCAACCAACCAACCACCAACTACCAACATGTCTGACAACCTCCGCAAGGGTCTCGGCGAGCAAGCCTCCGAGAAGAGTAAGCTTACTGCTTTCACCCAACTTCAGTGCACCATCTGACAGTCTCTCAGTGACTCCCGACTCCCAGAAGTCCACCACCGAGAAGGCCAGCGAGAGCCTTACTGGAGCCGGTGACCGCGTTGCCGGTATGGTCCAGCCTGGTACGTCTCTTCCACTCACCACTTACCACCCGACCATCAACTAACATACACACCAGAGGGCCAGAAGTCCACCGGACAGAAGCTCGGTGACGCCACCCGCTCAGGCGGCGACGATGCCTCCGCCCAGGGCCAGGGTGTCATGAAGCAAGCTCAGGACGCTCTCGGCAACGCTGGCCAGAGCATCTCCGACACCCTCTCTGGCGCCACTGGCCAGAAGAAGTAAAGCACTCGCTTCCTTCTTGCTGTTGCCTGGTAGCTACGATACCTCCTCCTCTTTTACGACCATGAAGACCTGAGAATGGACGACCATGATACTGCGATGGACGGAACATACCCTTTCGGCGTGAAAGCCGCATATCTATATACCCTACCATGAATGAAATAACAATGATCAACAATCTGTCTTCTGCTGTGACTTGTCTTTCGTTGTGCCTTGGACGATCAAACTCATTATCGAATGTGGCTAGGCCGAATGATCTTGCCCTCGTAAAGCATCCGTCGACACTCAGTTCCATCTTCTAGCAGCGACGCTTACCTTGGGTGTGTGCCTCAATGCTGTAACCACAAGGAGAATGGGAGTTCAAGGGAGACGAACAGTTGAAGATGTAAGTCATTCATGATACACTTAAAACCCCAGCATGTCCTATAAATCTTCATCTTCCACCTCCTCCATCTGCACATGCCTGAGTGTATTCTCCGCCGTCTTGGCCTCATCAGATATACCCTCCATCTGCCCCTTGGCCTCAGCAGCCATCATCTTGTACTCTGCTTCCTGGACCGCAGCCTCAGCAACTTGCTCTGCCATATCACCCGCAGACGTATTCTGCAACCTCAAGAAAGCATCTAGCTCTTCATCCTCGGCCGTTCGTGGAACCTTCTCCTCAGCACCTTCTTCTGTGCCATCCTTCTTCTTCCCCTCATTCATATATCCTCCTTCCCGCAACTTGTCAAACTCATCAGGTTCGAGTAATCTTCCCTCGCCCTTTGCCAGCTTGACCTTCTGCGCCACAGACGCAGGCATGAATCTCGTTGCCTCCTTGCGCAGATCGCGGACCTGGGGTGCGGCTTCGTAGACGATGGTGGGTTTCTTGGGTTCGGCGGGCGCTGCGGCTTCGTCTTGCGGGTCTTGGGGTAGGTATTTTCGCGGTATAGGCGGTGGTGTGTCGCGTGGCATGGGGATGCGCTTCACGTCATCGTCTGTGTCGCTGCTGTCGTCGTCTTTGCGCTGTCCATCGCGCGATCGCTTGCCGAGAATGCCACCGCCTCTACCTCCCCGGTCACCTCCCCGCCCTCTGTCGTCGTTGTTGTATTGCCGCTCTGGCTTGAAGACGGGCGCTTTGTCGCCGAGTGCTGCGCGCGCCTTGTTGACCGCGGCGAGATCCTTCTCCAACTCCTGTAGCCGCTGTCGCTCATGTGGCCGTATTGCGCCGCTTTGGTCCAGTTCTTTGAGGTTGTCAATGTCGCGTTGTATGCGATTGGGGTTTCGGCGCGCGAGTTTCTCGTTGCGCTGCGTCTGGAGGTTGGCCTTTTGCTTGCGGATCTGCTTCTGCTTCTCGGCCTTCTTGGCTTCTTGCACGGGGTTGTAGTTCTTCTCTTTTGCCATCTTGACGCTTGAAGGTAGAGTCTGGTGTGAAGGAGGTTTGTGAGGTTCTTGGTCGACAGCGCTGTAGGGAAATTGAGATTCTGGGGACTGACGTAGGTCCGTGCTTGAGCCGCGGCGCGTCGCGAATGTCGTCTGCGATGGCACTCGACTTTCTTCAGCGACGCCAATTCTTGTCAGCTCTCTCCACCACGGGAGCGGAACATCGGTGCCATGTTCATTCCCAGAGCGCTCAGGCTCAAGGGCGTCCGCGAGAAGACGCGGCCCAAGCCTGTCCAAGCTCCCTCTGAAGCGCCTGCTGAAGGCGACCAAGACGATGCGCTGGTCGAGGCGATGCAGAAGACAAGAACCAGCTCACCCACTGACCAGCCAGAACAGACTGACCTCAAAGCCACCAAGCCTGGTCCCAGATTTACCACCAAGCCCGTCACGCCAGAGTACATTGGCCAGCTTGCTGCTGGCATCGAGCTCATATTCACCAACTATGCCCACCAGGAAGAGCAGCGCGCCAGGTGGCTGCGGGATCATTACAGAACCGTCGATGGCGAGGAGAATTGTATACATGCCCAAGTCTGTGTCCGCCCCCATAACTGACTTGGTATACAGACATCCACCTCACCGCCATCCTCGAACACCCCAACATCTCCTCCCTGAAGCCCGAAGCCTCCCAGATCCTCCTTCAGCAAGCACTCCGCGACCACCCCTCCAAGATGCTAGAGCTCTCGAGCAATGGCTACCATGTCCGCCGCAAGCCCTCTTCGTACCCTCCCAAATACCTACCCCACAACTCGTTCGAAGTCACCGATGACGACGGCCTAGCATTCTGGGACCAGCGCACAATCTACGTCGAGCCACACCTCCGCAACATCTGTCCTACGCCAGCAAAGGTAGCATACTGGCTTGCAGAGCATGGCGAGCTGAGGTCCAAGTGGCTACCCATACAAGCAGTCCATACACTATGGAACAGCTGCGCTTTCGTTGTCCTCAGCGGAAGCGTAATGCACAACGATGTTTGGCAAAAGTGGAGAGCAGCAGACAAGCCTGAGGATTGGAAGATAATGACCAAGGTCGAGCATACCAAACGTACTGCTGAATACGTTGCGTTGCTCAAGGCAGAGAACCCTAGAGGAATGCGCAAGAATATGGCAAAGGAGACCGAGCTGCCTCCGATCGCACGACCCGCAGTGCTTCCGATGGCGTATACAACCAAAGCTCCTCCTGAAAAGGCCGTTCAGGTGTCATCGCGAAAGCCAGAGGAAGTACCCATGGAGATCACTGCGGCTGCAGAAGAACCACCCGTCAAGCACAAGCGGAAGAGACGAAAGCCAAAGAAGGCCAACAAACCTGCTGATGGAGACGACGCCGATGGGGATGATGCTGGAGGTGCCTATGACGAGCCGAGTGCAAAACGCAGAGGTTGAAAGACGACGCTCATATCATGACCTACCCACGCTCACGGCGCAAGGACTTGTAAATCGCGAGCAAGCATTGCACGTCTCAATCAGTATCTGATATGTCAAAGCTGAATAGCCTCACGATGGCGCCCAGTCGCATGGCTGCTGTTGATTACCCCGACTTACCCCGCTTACTCGCTAGTACTGACATACCAGGCTTGCCGAAGCCACAGATGGATCGACAGCCAATCCAGACTGGAACGAGGGAGCCGAGGAAACGCGTCGCTATGAAAGGGTGATCGTGCGGCTACTCTAGCTAAAGTATACATAACCGAATACACGAGAACCACGTCTTGTGGTACCATTGACCGTAGTGGCCATTACTGCTTCGTTCGTCGGCATTTATTAGTTGAATTCGCATACATTGTGTTTGAGTAAGAAGGAGCCTCGCAGTAATATGGCTACCGTCGTAGAGAAGACGGCCGATGGAATCATCTATCGCTCCGAGAAAAGCTACCCGATCCCTGACCTCGATGTACTAACTCTCCTATTCGGTAGGCCCACCGCTGCAAAAGCACCTAACACCTACCTCAACAACCTCCTCAACTAACAACACATTCCCCTGTAGACTCCGAACACAGCCTAGCCAAACCAAACACTCCCCTCCACGTCTCAGCCGCAGACCCAAGTCTAATCCTAACCACATCGCGCGCCCGCCACCTAACCCAAGCCACCTCAGCCGCCCTCCGCAAACACTTTGGTATCGGCGCCCATGGCCCAGGAAAAGATGTGTGCTCCGTCATCTCAACAGGCCACTACCTCCTGCCCGTGCTCGCGTATGGAATCATCGGTGCAGGCGGTATCTTCTCCGCTGCCTCCGCGGCAAGCACAGCCAGCGAACTAGCCAAGCAACTACAAGGTGCCAGCTCGAAGATCCTTGTTACCTGTCAAGCTACCCTGGAGACTACGATTAGGGCTGCAGAGGACGCTGGGTGGGGTCGGGGTGGAGGCGGGCGCGTACTGCTTATGAGTGAGGGGAGGGAATGGACGTTGAAGATTGTTGGTCAAGATGGGAGGCCGGGGAAGGACATCGTTGATGAAGGAGATTTACTGCCGTGGACGCGGATCACGGATAGCAAAGAGCTGGACGAGAGTCTGATAGTGCTGATTTATAGCTCCGGGACGACTGGGCTACCCAAGGGAGTAAAGCTTTCACACCGGAATATGGTGAGCCAGACTGTTAGTACGGGGGATATGATGAAAGCGTGGGTGAAAGAGAAAAGGCTGGACTTTGAATACCGCACAATCGCCCGTAGGTCAAACCTTTATGCCCAACACAGTCGAGATGTAAGCTGACTTCCCCCACCAGACCTCCCCACCGCCCACATAGCCGGCGTACAAGGCTACCTCATAAACCCCTTCTACCTGGCCGGAACCGTATACTGGATGCCCCGCTTCGACTTCCCATCCTTCCTCACCTACAACGCCCGCTACCACATAACATTCTTCTTCACCGTTCCCCCCATCCTTTTGCTAATCGCCAAAAGTCCCCTAGCAACCACGCAATTCGCATCCCTAGAATTCTGTGTCTCGGGTGCCGCGCCACTAGGAAGAGATCTCCAGTATGCAG
Source organism: Alternaria triticimaculans (assembly GCF_023758025.1). NCBI lineage: Eukaryota > Fungi > Ascomycota > Dothideomycetes > Pleosporales > Pleosporaceae > Alternaria > Alternaria triticimaculans. The sequence goes on from NW_026055965.1 coordinate 1,487,923, forward strand.
CTAGTCAGAAACTTGGTGGGGAAGAGTGTTTTGTGGATCAGACCTGGGGCTTGAGTGAGACGACGGGGAGTGCGACGATTATGACGCCTGGGAGAAGGGATGATACGGGGAGTGTGGCTATGTTGTTGCCGAATATGCGGGCTAGGCTTGTTGATGATGAGGGAGGAGATGTGGAAGAGGGGATGGCTGGGGAGGTGCTGGTGAAGGGGCCGGTGGTGTGTAAGGGGTATTATCGGAACGAAGCCGCCGACAAAGAGGCTTTCACCCACGATGGCTGGTTTCATACGGGTGATATCGCGGAGTTTAGGGATGGGATGTTTTATATCGTTGTAAGTTCTGACTGTACGAATTGCATGTGAGGCATATACTGACTTCGTACCTCTATCTTTGCAGGACAGGAAGAAGGAGTTGATTAAGTACAAGGGGCTACAGGTTGCGCCGGCGGAGTTGGAAGCCGTGCTGCTCAGTCATCCGCTGGTTCTGGATGCTGCAGTTATTGGGGTGCTGACAGACGATGGGACGAATGAGGTGCCGAGAGCATACGTTGTCGCTGACAAGAGTAAGATTGGGTCGGAAGAGATTGTTGAATTCGTCAAGGGCAAGGTTGCTGGGCATAAACAGTTAAGGGGAGGTGTAAGTAGCCCCCACGCTGGAATCATATGCGATACAAATACTGACTTCGTTTACCCGTTTTAGGTGATATTCTTGGATGAGATTCCTAAGAGCCCAGCAGGCAAGATTCTTCGGAAGGATTTGAGAGCTTTGGCGGAAAGGGAGAAGGGTGCGAAGCTGTAAAAAAGGAATCTCTTTGACCAGATCGAGCCGATACCAAGCCCAAGCCTCAGTCAACGGCGCATTTCATTTTTTGCTGTAAGACAAGGTTGAAGAATACATCGTAGTTTTAAGGGTACAGTACCCAGGTGGTACTGCGGAATAGCGAATACCTCCCGAGGCCATCGCTGACTTCATGAAATGCAAAAACTTCCCCTTCGATCACCGAATCTCACTCAAGCTTTGAAATTGAATTGTTGTGACGCGCGCCTTATCACTGCCGTGCGATGCAGGTGTGCCCCGCGGGCAAAGAAAGACACGTTCCAAGGTTGCGGGAAGCCCGTCGCCGGCATTCCGAGGACCCTTGTTTACCGACAGCTTCGGGTTGATCACCCACACGTTCGGCGATCAGCTTCTCTTAAGACTTCCTGCTTCGATCCTGATCATCGCACTTCAAAGGACCATCATAGCGCGGATCGGCTATACTATAGGCGTGGTTGCTACAGGTGTAACAGCCGCTCTTGTACCATGCACCTGTCCAGCCAACCGAACGCCTGCCTTCCGTTACGCGGACGATGCTCCGCGCCTATCAACACAGACTGGCCGTGTGTATCCACTTTCAGAAAGGGATGCCTCATAGCGTACTTCGACTGGTCCGGCACAGGTCACCAGCTGCCTTAACGAGGCATACACGTGGGATTAGTAGGACTGCCCGTGGTACCGCCGCGTATGACATCACTAGAAGGAAACACCGTGTACCTTTGTCTCATCCCACCAGCCTAAGCGCACCACGTCTCGCTCCACCGATCAGAACGATGGCTCGCATAGCGGTATTTGCTCATACTGATTTCATTTTAACTCATAATTGATATTCTGCTCTAGCAACAAAACCAAAGGATCCAGGACATCCTCCCAACCCTCCAGAACGAGGCAGATCAAATCGACCAGATTGCAAAGACAAGAGGATGGTTCCGTCCAAAAGAAGACAGCGCGTACTACCCATTGATTCAAGACTACCTCGATGAGAAGATCGACGTGAAAGAAGCGACGGCGCGCATCCTCGGACCGATTGATGAAAAGATCAAGGAGGCCAAACTCGACGATGTCGACTTCATGGACCTATGGACCAGCATCATTCACTCAGCAAGACGATCAACATTCCGCGACGGCGCCCGAACACAGCACCACCAACTCATCGAGTTACTCGCCGCATTCAAGGAGCACTCAATACCGGACAACAAGGAGTATGACTACCTCTACAAGGAGATGACCGACTTTGGCATGGCCTGTCGTGAGGCCTTCAACGACGCGCCAGCCGCTCACGAAGGCTTCATCGAGACGGAGGTGCAAGCTTGGACGAACATGAACTACTTCTTCGCCTTTGTCGCAAGGGAACATATCTACGATCTCTCCATGTACGCCATCTTCGCGCTACGGGAAGCTCTCGAGACACCTCCCATCGATGAACCGATGTCGACGGCCAACCAAAAGTACGACGCAAACGTTCCCGCAGCTGCAGCTTGGATAATAGCCTACGGCCACGACCTCTTCCGCATGGAAAAAGATCTCACGCCCACCGATAAAAAGCAAGGCAACCCAGGACGCGGCGGCGAACTCTGGAAGGGCAAAAGCGAGTTCAGCAAAGAAAGATGGGCGCTCTGGAAAGAACGGTTCGCGGCGATCGCGGAGATGGAGGGGGTCAAGGAACGAACGAGGCTCGATGCCAAAGATGCGATAGAAGGCATGGAGAGGAGCCAGACGTATGAGCTCATGAGGTAACTTTCTCCAAGTCTGACGTGCTGATGTGCATTTGGCAGTTTCATGTTTGCGGAGGAAGTGGTGCGCAATGGAGATTTGCAGCGCCTTGGAGGAGGGTTCCCACAATCGTTTGAGGGGGGCCTAAGCGCCAGAAGAGAGAGGATAGTGGGAATGCATGCTGAGCACGCATGTGTCGTTATCACAGTATGAGGCGGGGTCAGGCATAGGCGATGACTTCATGGTCACAGTATCTTCGCTAGCGACCTAAACATCGAATACAGTCCTCCACGGCTACCCCTTAGGCCTATGCCTTCGTAGTCGCCCCCAAAGCCTCCACACCCGCATTCGCAACACTCAAATCCTGCTCCACGCTCCCTCCACTAACACCCACACCCCCAATCAACTTTCCCTCAAGGTAAATCGGTATCCCGCCCCCAAAAGCGATCAACCCACCATTCGTGTTCTGCACATCATAAAGCGGCGCACCCGGCTGCACCGCCGCATACAAATCCGCACTAGCATACAACCCGTTGAACAGCACAGCCGTCCTAGCCTTCTTCTGCGAAATGTCGATGGAGCCGATGAATGCGTTGTCCATGCGGTGGAAAGCGACGAGTAGGCCAGACGGATCTACCACGGCGATGTTCTCGGGGATCTGGAGGGATGTGGCGTTGGTGATGGCGGCGTCGATGACGGTTTGTGCTTGCGAGGCGGAGATGACGTAGCGTTGGGAGGGCGTGGTGCCCATGCCGTTTGTGGTGTTCATTGTTGCGGCGGCGGAGGTGAGGGTGAGGAGGCTGAGGGTGGTGCTCAGGAGGGTGGAGAGGAAACGCATTTTAGATGTAGGTAGGTAGTTTTAAGACAGGCTTTGTCGATAGTGATGTTTATTTTTTCGATCGTCCCTGATGGAGGTTTTGGAGATGTGGGTAGGTGGGTAGGACGCGTGTAGAAATGCTCGACTAATAGGTAAATTTGAGATTTGTGTTGTAATATCTTCTTGTCTGCCGTCCCGTTCGTTCATTACATATTGTGCTTATATAGGTACCCGATTTGGCTCTCCCCTCCGACCTAGAACATGTCTAATGCCTTCTCCACTCCTGCATCTTCGTCTGCAGGTACGAGCCGAACCTCGGTCGTAGATCAGGCCTTCCATTCAGGTTCGAGGAAATTTCTTCAGCCGCAGCTCAGCTTTGTACAAAAGTGTCGATTGCTGACAATGGCGCATCCTAGCTGCCAGAATGGCGGCGGTCTAGTCCACCGGAGGCAAAAGATTTCAGGGTGTAGTGTGCGGGGGCATGAACTCAAGTCGTGGGTCGTTTCCGCTTGTTAGACCTGTTTGGGCTTGGTGGTTGAAGATGGCGGCCGGCCCGGGCGGTTTAGTGTCGGATGGCAGGGACCGATCCGATGCTCTTTTCCCTCACCGTGGTTGCGCGGCTGCGACGACTTGACTCGCATTGTGCGACGTGGGTCTTCATACTAATAGTGAATGATAGTGGCGTGAGATGGGCGGGCGAGGTATTTGAATTCTTCCATGACAGCTGTGGAACGTCCCGGGAATAAGAATAAGACCTTCAAAATTTGATGCACCAAAGTAGTGCACCTCTCGCTGCGACGGACATGTCGAAATGATTACTCCTCGTACGAGCAGTGCACGTCGGTGACATGTCGTGCCAGCCGCTCATCTGGCGTCTCTCCCGCTGGCATGTGCTCGATACGTACGCGACATAACCGGCATTCTGGTCTCTTTTTGCGCTTCTCCTCCGTGAACTCAATCCACGCGTGTCGGATCTCATCATCTATTCTCTCTCTCGCGTCCTCGTCTTCAATCAATGACAAAAGTACGCCAATCTTCTCTTTCATGTTCTCAAACTCTGGGGTCTCTTTCGGCCCAGTCTTGACCCATTCGCTGCATATCTGGTTCTGCACAGCAGCGACTTTAAAGCGCTTGAGATCGCCCGTCATAATGGTCGCGAAATGAGTTGCGAGCTCCGACGCATAGCGCACGAGGTGGAATTGTAGCTGTTCTCCCGTCTCCCAAAAGAGATTGTGGCTGACCCACAGATCCATGTGCTTGATGCGGTACATGAATTGCGCGGCGGTTGCTAAAGTGAAACTACACGATGTTGACGTCTCGGTACAAAATATCATGTGGGACCAGTATGGTGGGAGCAGGAGGGTCTGTCCTGGCTTCTGAATGATTGCAATGCCATGTTGCATTCCCGAAAGAACATCCAGGGGAACGTGTGAGGTGTTGCTGTCATGCATACGTTCGTACGCTTTACGGAGCAGGTCTAGATTGGCTTGCAGCGGAGGAAAGGTGAACCATACTTTCGAGCCGGTCAACAGCGTCGTGGAAAAGTGGTGCTCGTGGTACTCCAACTCGAATACCTCGCCTGCTGGAGCAACGGTCATCTGAAAGTCTGACTGACCCAGTACACCGTCCCCTTCCCACCCTGGTATCCAGCGCTTCTTCTGGTTGAAGATAGGCGACTGCATATGGACCACCGCGCCAGGCTCAGAGTACCTCGGATTACCGATGTTGTCGAGCAAGTGCATAACAGCATTTGCATCGTCTTCTGGCGAGCCACGCGAAGGTGCAAAACGGAAGTGATTCTCACCTCCAATGTCGCTTTTGATCGCCTTTTCGACTGCCGCAGGACTGGGTAGCGATGTGAAAGTGAACGGCAACTCTTCGTTAAGGTTCGGCGTATCCCACTGAGATGGACCAAAGGCACCATCTCTTTCCTTGCGGAAGTGTCTTAGCTCATCCTCGTTCAATGGATGGATACGGCCGCCTTGAGCCGTGTCGAAGGCAAAGGCCGCTCGGTGATCAGATTGATGACGTTCAAGCTCGGCCATGACATCTACCAGATCTTGATCGTGTAGAGTAGGGGTAGATATGGCTGCATTCGCTCGTGCAGACCGTGGCGTCGATGCAGTGACGAGACGATGCGTTGTCGGGTCAAACGTTGTATCGCCATGCTCTCGTAACTGCATACCGGAACCGGCGGACGCAACCGATACTTTGTGTGATGAAGGATCCATGACAAGTAACATTGGGAAGAACTTTCTTGTTGCTGATATTGCTGAAGTTTTATATGTACTCGGTGATTGGAACAATATCGGGCTGTAAGTTCATGAGTATTCCAGGCCTTACAAGACAAACGGAGAGCCCACGGTGGAATCAGTACCGAATATTCTTCGCGAGCTGTTTCACTCATTTCTCTGCTAAACTTGCGGTGTAGTGGCTAGGACGTTGATGGCTGCTTCAATGACCTTCTGATGGTCTTACCGCCCACAGTATTGCGGTCTGACGAATCCGGTAGTGACGAACCTTCTCGAGCTGTTTTGACGGTGGCCCTTGCTATACACATTAGCTTTATCAGCTAGATCACATCAGCATGAGAGTATGCGAGTGCCTTCCGGATGTACCAAGATGCCAAAAATGACGTAGAAATCATGGCGTGTGGGTGGGGCGGACAGAGTGAAGGATGGATTAGGCATCAACACAAACGCCGTGAACGATGCCGTCATAGGCTCTTCTACTATCGCGCTGAAGGTGTATCACCAGGTTCTTCGTCGATATCTAGGGTCATAATCTAGGTGATGTTCAGTCCGCGCTGGTCGAAGTGGAAGGACCGCAGTAGCCTGAGCATCTTCATATCCAGTGGTAGAGAGAGACGTGGGCAAGACATCTGCGGAACTATCGGACGATATCGGACTATTCGGTAACAGGTTCGCCGATGAAGAAAGAGACTGCATTCGCTTGTGGTGAGTGATTGCTGTCCAGGCGGCCGTAAGACTGAACGCGATGAGAGAGGTGGGTTTACAGCTGTCGTACAGATGCGTAAAAGTGATCGACAGATGCTTAGCTTTCACAAGTACCACTACACACTTTGCAATGAAGAATTACTGACGCGTTGAAGTTGCATCGCGGTGTGTGGGTGGGTGAAAAGCGTTTGGTGAGGCGCGCACCGCGCCAGCGCCAAGAGACTAGCCTGCCCAGGCTTAGCCCGCCCACAGGTCTCTTACGGAGTTGCAATATTGAATTCGCGACCGACGACAACCCCACGACTAACACACAGGTATCACGCCAACACCGCCAACATGCGTACCTACGACGATTCCTTCAGTGGTCAAAAGATCTACCCGGGCAAGGTGCGTTACATTGCCCCTCCACGTCCCGCCGCTCGCCCCTCAGACGTCGAAATCCCGCCATCGCGACGGCGACAACGCGAACACGTGGCGGACGAGGATGGAACACTACAATGGGTCGGACATTCGCTGATGGCATAAACAGGGCAAGCTCTACATCCGTGGTGACAGCAAGATCTTCCGCTTCCAGAACGGAAAGACCGAGTCCCTTTTCCTCCAGCGCAAGAACCCTCGCAAGATTCACTGGACCACTCTCTACCGAAGGGCGCACAAGAAGGGTATCTCTGAGGTTAGTCGCCGCACACTCATACACACGCCGCTGGGACATGTTTGAGAGGCAGTGAACTATGACATCAGTCTGCACTGCGGACAGACTTGGGCATGGCAAACATCCTCAGCGGCGGTGTTGCTCTCATCGCAACATGCATCTCTACTACCCCATCGCGGACTGCGCTAACCACCATCTCTCCAACAGGAAGTCGCGAAGAAGCGTACCCGCCGCACAGTCAAGCACCAGCGTGCCATCGTCGGTGCCTCGCTCGACGTAATCAAGGAGCGCCGCAGCCAACGTCCCGAGGCCCGTACCGCCGCCCGCACCGCTGCCATCAAGGAGGGCAAGGAGAAGAAGGCCGCCGCCGAGTCAGCGAAGAAGGCTGAGAAGGCCAAGAACGCCGCCGCGTCCGCACGAGGCAACGCCGCCAAGGTCAGCAAGCAGGGTGCCAAGGGTGCCGCACCAAAGGTGCAGGCAAGGACTCGTTAAGCTGGGTTCGATATGGCGTGCATAGTCTGGGTTATGGCTGGTTTTTCGGGATGACTCGGTGTTCCTTTACTCTCTGAATCTCTCTTCCGAACAAACACACTACGGAAAATGGAATGAATGGAATGGCATCATGGCTTCTTCACCTCTTTTTGGATCGGTGTGCCGGACACTGTCCACATTAGCGTCTGGCGCCATAGGGCAAATGCAATACCACGTCCTCACGAACACCGGAAGAGCTTGAATTCACATGTGTATGTATAGTACGACAGGATTGTGAGGCGCCACCGTAGCAGCCAGGATGGTATGACATTCTACAGGTCCTGCCTGTAAGAAGTAGTCCAGATAACGGCGGCATATGCAGGCATCCTAGCGAATTAACCAGCATGTACAGAACTGAATCGAATGATTGCACTACTGCGACTGATGCCATGATGCTCTCTATCGTGTGCCACCTCTGACATCTCAATAACTCCACTTGTCTAGAACATAACAATAGACATCCATCATCCACATGCTTGATGTCGATGCACGTAGTATCATATCATCTTCGTAACACCCTCATATGCGCAATACCATCATGATGTACATCATTACAAACAGAGAGGTAGCGAAACCTCGTGAGCCAGCAAAACACATGTCTCCAAATCCTCATTATCCAGCTACTCACTGGCCTGGTAGACGGCTACAGCATGTTTTCTTGTCCTACACTGCTATTCTGAGTACGGATCTTTCGTATACGATGGCCCAACAAATGCTCGACTGTCAAAGGCACGGTGCTTGAGTACCTCCGGGTCGCCGCCCATAGTGGTCATATATTCATTGAAAGTACCATGTACGCACCATCACAGGCACGGAAGTGTGACAGTAAGCGCAGAAGCGAGTATTATTATTACGTATTAGACGTTATCTTCGGCGCCGGGAGGGAGTATACGTGTACAAGTAAACCAACATCATCCCATCAACCATCCACACGCCAACACAAGAGCATGTGAAAGCGTATCCATCTGTATCGTATTCAGAAGATCACATGCCTTCACCAATCCATCAATCTCCCATCTCCTACTACAAACAAGATACCCAGACTCAAAGCACAATACAATCCCTAAATCCTACTCACAAGAGGGAAGAAGTATGCCATCTGGTATCCAAACACCCCGCTCCGTCATTATCATTATCATCTTCATGTTTCTTCATCTTGGTATCCTAGTCCAAGACCTCCATCATCGAAGCTCTCTTCTCCTCGTCTTCAACCAGCATGCAGCGAGCGCGGCAGACGTCCTCGACAATATCGACGACCTTGCGGAAGCTAGAGGCGGCGCCACGGGTTTGCGTGAATCGCGCGAGGCAGAGGTTGGCGCGGCGACCGTGTTCAAGTACGACGAAGAGCTCGATAACGAAGGTTACGGGCTTGATCTTGAGGTCTGTGAGAGAATAGGGTTAGCAAGTATTTTCATGGGTTGCAGAAGTAGATCGCAGCATTACATCGCCATACAAGCTCGGCTTCGAGCATCTCCACTTCGAACCGCCAGTTTTGCAGACGCTATCCGCTGAATAGGAGACACGCTCGGGGTGGTGGGCACTTACGGTTGCTCTTGTCAATACGTGCGTTGATTGAGTTTGATGCGCGATCCAGTGAGACGTCCTGAACGCCGAACCGCTGCCAGTCGCGCAGCAGGCGAACAAGGTCCTGACGAACTTTGCCACGACCGATCTGGAAGCACAGCGTCTTGCTGGCAGGTTTGATGTGGAGGAAGCGTGATAGCCAGTTCATCTGCATTTCCGGTGGACCAGTACGAGCCGTATCGTTATTGTTGTCAGAGCTGATGTCGAAGTTGGACAGGATCGAAGATGAGCTGAAGTTGAGTCCTGAAAGGATGTTAGTGTTTGCTTAGAAATGGAAGCAAGGAAGAATGAACTGACCTCCAAGTTCCATTGGCTTCTTGCCCTTGTCGTCCTTCTTCTTGCCAAAGAAGGCGAAGAAGCCTTTGCGAGTCGAACCATCGCTCTTCGTGGCAGCTGAACTGCTGTTGCGCATGGGAAATTCGCTTCCGCTGCTACCATCTACACCCTTATGATCGAGCTTCTCGCTCTCAATGTTCGTAAATGGTGCACGATCAGCCTTGATGCGGTCATCGAGACCCTGCCATGCCTCTGGGATCTGGAGGAGAGTGTTTGACTGCTTCTTCTTGACTTGGTTCTCCTTGTTCTCTTGATCACGCTCCTGCTCGCCAGTGTTGCGACGGAACCACAGCGACTTCTTCTTCTTAAGCAGCGTGTTCTGCTTCTGGAGGACGGGAGCGGCCTCGTTCGTACGTGGAGCTTGCAGATCGTGCTTTCCATTCTCATATGATCGAATCAAAGGTACAGCAGGCACCTCGTTAGTCGCATTCGTCTTCAAGCTTGCACCACTGCGCTTGCGGATGTTCAGAGGCGCGACACGGGTGGGCGATCCATCGACGATACGGATAGTCTGCTGCTGCTCGGTTACCACACGACGACCAAGTGGCCTGACGGGGTCAGTGACAACTCGACGTTGGGGAACATGGGTATCAAACCCATTCCCTCCGTCGACCTTCACTTCCTCCGGGATGGCTCGCAGCGGTTCACGCTCGGGAGACTTCACAGGAGCAGAAACTGTACGCTTGCCTCCAACTCCAGGCACCATCAAACGATCGAGATGCTCAAGAACCTCGTTGAAATGTTCAGTAGTATCGTCGTCCTCGTTCCGTCGTCGGGCGATGTCTGCACGCGTCTCCGCCAACTTTCGCTGCAGGAAAGTAGTGGGTGTCTCGGCGGGAGTTGGTGGCAATGGCCGCTCTCCAAAGAGCAGCTTAGCACCTGGGGTAGCGGCCAGAGTACTGCCACCTGAGTCGCGGGTATTGGAGAACGAAGTTGGAGGGCTGTCATATTGCGAGGCATCGTGGTAAGCATCTGAGCGAACGCTCGAACCGACTGAAGAGCGGTTGAAGGCCTCTTCCATGACTTTACCCAGCTCCATGCTAACCTTCCGAGCCTCGCCTTGAATGTACTTGGTAGGGCTCTCTGGCTTGCGAAGCTTCAAGCGCGGCGTCTCTGAGCTCATACGAGCTCTTGGCCTAGGAGTTGACCGAGTCGTGCTCGTCTTGATAGACGGACCATACGACCCAATAGACGTATGAGGCCTATGAGACATGTGGTCGGTACATGATCCAACCTCGGTCTGCCAACTGCTAGTTGTCGCTGCTGAAGTCCGACGATCGCGCAGATGCGAAAAGCTCACACCTCGCTTACCCATACCAGCGGATCGAGCAGCAACAGGTGGGCTACTAGGCCAGTGTGAGCTCGCGATGGACGAACGAGACATGGAGCGTCGCTGTATCGAAGGAGCGCGATGAGATGGAGTACTCTGGTTGGAAGGCGTGCTTCGTGAAGAGCCGCGGGACAGTGCGGAACTACGCTTAGAGTTGTTTCGCAGAGCTTGAACGCGTAACGAGTTTCCTGTATGATGCCCCAAAGCTGTGGTAGGACGAAGCTTTTCGCTACGACCGCTCTGTCCCCGATGGACTGTGACATTCTGGTTGAGTGGAGCGTCTTCGGGAATGGGAACGATAGGCTGCCGCGAGGCTCGGTATGGGTCGTAGCTAGCTTCAGAGACAGGCGACTCGTAGAGGCTGTGCTTCGAGTATAGATGCTCATTGTGCATAATGGAATACGTGGACTGCGAGCGCTTGTGAGCATTGCTGTTGGTCGGAAGCTCCTCCAAGTCCCTCCGCGTGGGCGAATGCCGCGTGTTATGGTGATGGTCGCTGTTGGAGTGGGCTACGACATGGTGTGCGTCCGGTTGGTAATTCTCCAGTTGATCGGTGTGGTACTTCAGAAGTGCAGAGTAGAAGTACTTCTCTTGGTTTGGCCTGTTTCAGGTATTAGTAGATGCACTTGAACCCAGTAAGGAGGATGCTTACTCTTTACTCAACAACTTCTGGACAAGAGTTTCCTCCTTCTCACTATGCCAGAGTGTACGCAGGTACCGCAATATCTCGCGGTCAACGGAAGTGCGTTCGAGAGTCGTCCACTCGGCGATGGCAGGAAGGGGGCCAGTCCAGTAGTCGACATTGACATTCTCTCCCACGAAATTCAGCTCTTGCTGATACTTGCGCAAGAATGGGTGGTCCCAGATCTCATCGATAGAGATACGGCGGTTCGGATCAGCGACGAGTATCTTTCCAATGAGGTCTTGAGCCTCTCTGGAGATGCTGTCGGGCATGACATACTTCGCCGCGGCAATATCGCGAAACAGGTGCTTTAGATCGCGCTCATCGCCAGAATAGTTGAAGGGAGGGGTGCCGGTAAGCAGGACGAACAGTATGACGCCACAGCTCCATACATCTGCCTTTCCTCCGTCGTATGATGTAGTCTTGATAACCTCTGGTGCTGCATAATGAGGACTACCGCAGGGTGTGGTGAGCTTCTTGCCGATAGGCTGCAACGCAGCCATGCCAAAGTCGACAAGCTTGACGTTCATGGTATCTCTGTCCAGCAGAATGTTCTCGGGCTTGAGGTCGCGATGGTGGATATTGATACGATGGCAGTAGATTAGGGCTGCGATAATCTGACGGAAGATGTGTACGGCATGGATCTCGATCAAGCCATGCTGCTCGTGGATGTAGCTGAACAACTCGCCGCCTTCGACGAACTCCATTATGAGGTAGCTGAACCAGGTTAGACAAGTATTTTGTTATCGGTGGTGTACTTACAGCTCATCGCGGTTCTCCCAGATGTCATACAGGCGCACAATGTTTTGATGATCCAGCAGCTTCATGATGCAGATCTCGCGCTCCAGGCCAAATGGGATGACCTTGCCGTCGGGATAGAGTGACGACTCTTGCTCCGCGATGAGGTTGGCTAAGCTCAAAGCGCGCACCTTCTCGGCTGTAGCCTTGGAGATGATCTTCGCAGCACCATATTGCCCTGTGACGCTGTGCCTGACAAGCCGCACACGCGAGCAGCCACCTCGCCCAATAGTTCTGCCCAGCTGCCAAGGACCAATGTGTGTTTTGCGTCGGCGGTTCGAGCTGGAAGCATTGGTGCTCGCATTGGAAATCTCAGAATCGCGCTTCGACTTGTGGGGACGGTCTTCGTGGGCTTGAACTGCGGACAGACGCTTGTTCTCCGGTGAAACTTGTTCGTGACTGACTGTAAGGGTGCCATTGGGGACTATGGACTCGTTGTGGGGAAGTGGAGGAGGCGACGAAGACGCGTAGCTGTTGCGTCGCTTTTCATTGCCGCGCTGGATGCGTGGGCCCTCATTTGCGCGGTTCGTGCCGTCACCGAGCGCACGTCGCCGCGTTGGTGGGCGGCCATGGAAGCTGGAATCCATGTTGTGGGTAAGGGCTTGCAGTGGTCAAGGTGGAAGTCCTCGAGTAGTGCAGCCGCTATGATTACGATACAAGAGTGGAGGAGCCAAGAGATACAAGACGATAAGGCGGGTGTCCAAGAGCGTAAAAAGCTTGCGGTGTGTTGTTGGGGTAGTCGGCGTTGCTGCGGTGGGGGGTATCAGGCCAAGGCCATGACGGAGATGTTGTGTTGTTTATCGCTGTTGACACTGAAGGCGCTCGCCCGATCGTTTGACCGCCAGCGAGTCCGTAGACGGGGCCGGTAAGGGAAAGGCGGCTAGATGTGCAATGCCAAGTGAGTCTGCTATCGCTCCAAGAAGCTAACAAGTAGATGGATGCATACAATGGGACCGGCTATGCAAGTGTTGGTATTGGTGAAGAATGGATGTTGCGAGGAAGACCACCGCACAGACAACACTGAGACCCTGTGGAAGCGCCATCGGATGCAAACGCGGCGGCGGCAGGAGCAACATCAACACCAGCCACAGCAGTGGCGATGAGCTGCAGAAGCAGGAAGGATCTCTCTACCATAATGAGACGTAAACGAGACTTTGGCGCGCAGCAAGCCATTGCGCTGAGGATCATGAGAACATTGTCGTGATCCCAAACATGATGAGAGAGCTAGGGTGACTGACCGACTCACGTCAACTAAGAAAAAACTAAACTTTGGAACAGGTCTGCAGCCTACATCAACATAAAAACATTCAAAGTAGGTGACATAACGTTGATGTAGGCTCTAGACCTGGTCGATATTTTCTTGTATGAGGTGGGCTGAAGAAAAGAAGATGGGATGAAGACTTAAGGGAAATGTGTTCCTACCGATATATCGAAGTACTTGAGATGGCTTTCCGCTTACCTTGTGCAGAAGTTGCCAGCGGGTCTTGCTCGTGAGCGTGAAAGGTGGCCTATAACATGGCTCGTACGTGGACATGCCAGGAGACATCACGTTGGGAAACCGTGACAAGAGAAAGGCTATAGCAAGGATTGAAGCATACAGACGATGGGGGTTCGTACTGAAGGTGAGCACCGCGTGCCTGATAAGAGCGTGAAGTAGGTACGGTACCGCATTACCTGGAGAGCGTCAATTTACCCGTTGAACGATTCAGTAGCGCAGCAGATCCGACATGACAGAAGATGAGATGAGAGCGCGTCGTGGCGAGGTGAAAGCGCGTCCCACCTCGCGATGAAGTGAGGTGAAGTAGAGTGGAAGTTTGCAGTCCACGCGCCGAGCGCGTCTTCCAGCACGTCCACGTCCGTGCCAAGCCGCCCGCCCGAACCACTCCCAGCCCCCGGAGCCTGCCGAACCATTCGTACCGGCAATGTGGTTCGCACCTCTTTTTCGCTGCACTTAACCGTCTTGCGTTCCTTGCACGAATCAAAACCTTAATGCCGCGACCGCTCCTTCAGGAACATAATGCAGATGATATATGCCAGTGATGCCACACTTAACTACATGTACCTACGGGAACAAAGTGAAGCACATCACACCCGATTCACACCGCAAGTTCGCTGGATGTTTCGCAGGGGTGTTCACTCAAGTCGATGGACTGGATGGATGTGGGTGAAGAGAGTTCACGGCGTAGTAATGCATGTAGGTAAGAATTTCAGGTAAGTCATGATGTGGTATTTTTGTGGTAGCAATGCAGTGCGCGCAGTTTTGACTCCGCACCGCAAATGCAGTCTTCCGTAAAAGCGAAGCGAAAAACAAAACCCCCGGTGTACAGTGGGTGTTCCACTTCGTCCCTGAAACATTACACCCGTAAGCAAGGTCGGCGTAGAGCCCCCTTCCCACCCTGGAAAGCACATGCAGGCGTCCGCACCGACCGAACCATAAACTTCCGACCACCAGTTTCCTGCAACGTTGTCCCATCTCTAACCGAACGACAACAGAAGCAATGCGGTGCCAACTACATACAACCATCGACAACCAAAACGCGCGTGACCAATGCAAATATACCTTCATACATACACAGCGCGATAAAACAACAAGTAAAAGGTATTCGCGATCCGTCCGAACGTAAAAATATGTCCCGTAACTCCCCTTTCCGTTCGTTCGTTTCCCAGGGTAGTCCAGTTCAGAAATAATAAATAAGCAGACGTGATAAAACATGCATAAATCGTAACCGGAACGATGCCTTTAGCGCAGGCGAAGTGCGCGAGAGGGATATAGGACAGCGTATAGGAGGAGGTGAATAAGTAATACAAGAGAAGTAGAAGTGAAAGTAGGAGAGGCCGAGGACTCTCCATCGAGTAAGAAGGGCGATGGACGGCGGAGGTTCGGCGATCAGTGCTTCGAGTCCTCGATTTTGGGCGACGGGGTTTCGCGTTTGGTGTTGTCGTCTGCGGTGGCTTTTCCACATCCCTTGACGAGTATGTGTCGCTGTCGATCCGTTAGTATTTATTCGCTCGGTATTCATTATAGTGACAAAACATACCTTGAGCGCATCCTTCCGGGAGAAGCTCTTGTCGCAGTGATTGCAAGGGAAAGGCTTGACGGCAAGATGGATCCTCTTATGCCTCTTCAGGTCGTGGTTCCTGTTGAAGCTCTGGGGGCACTGATCGCACTTGAACGGCCGGTCGTTAGCAGCAGGCTGTTGGTGTTGTGGGTGGCCCATGAAATGAGGCATGGCTGCTGCGTGACCGCTGTTGAATCCTGGCATCATCGCAGGGTGGCCTCCGACAAGTGCCAGTCCACCGTTGGGGTTCTGAACGTTGGAGAAGACGGGTGCTTGGCTACCGGGGTATTGCAGTGGTGGCCTTTGTTGATATTGGTAGGGTGATTGTGCAGGGTTGTTGGAGGGTATCGAGGGGATGGAGCCTTGGGATACGGCGGGTGACATCCGATGCATGGATCCACCAGCGCTGATGGGGCTCTGTTGCTGGCTTAATGTGGGAGATGGGCCAGTAGAGTAGGGGAAGTTGGAATGCTGGGGAGTGCTGGCTGTGTGGTAGCTATATGTTGGAGTCGGTGGCTGTGGTGGCCTGAAGGAGTCCTGGCTAAGGGCAGGCGATTGCTGTGGTGCCGAAGAAGAGACTGGTGTTTGTGCGCTCATCATCTGTTGGTGGTGGTGTTGCTGATGTTGATGCTGAGGTTGTTGATGTTGATGTTGTTGGTGATGTTGTTGTGTGGATATCGAGGGCATGCTCGCTCCGTTGGACGAAGGCGTAAAAGGTGGAAGTTGCTGGTTCATCTCATATGGTGGCGGATTCAGCCCTTTGCCCAGTGAGTCTTGTCGTCCAAGCTGACCTTCGCTGCGCGGTGGAGCAAACATACCTCCACGGGCTTGGCCGTATTGGTTCTGCTGTTGATGATGTGCAGCCGGGTACCCGTAGTGCGCAGCCGATCCCTGCGCTGGTGGGGAGTAGATGTACTGCTGCCCGTTGGAGTATGCCATTGCTGTGGAGTACTGTGCGCTGCTTGTAGAGACTCCTGATGAGCCTATCACATCACTGTGGTGTGTATTTGGCGGAGTCAGAAGATTGCCAACGCTGGCTATGGTAGTCGGAGCCTGTGATGACTGAGATGTGGTGACGGTGTTGGTGAAGGGATATTTGTGCATGGGTGGTGGTGGTAGCTCAAAGCTGCCCAGTTGCTGGGCGTGTGGCCTCCGCGTTGCAAAGCTGGGAGGTACACCCATTGGGTCAGACCCAGGATGCATGGAAGACGGATGAGCCACGGCAGCAGCCACGTTGGCGGTTGTGTTCCGGGTAGGTCCTGATGACCTCCCTGCTTCAGATGAAGGAGGACTTGGTAGGGATTGCAGCTGTGACGCTGCAAATGGTGGGGTGTAGTGAGCACCGGACCAATACAACCCACGTGAAGGCTGAGAATCCACGGAGGGCAACGAGCGATCCGTAGCTCAAAGGCGTAATGTGAGAGGTAGGGGCTCTAGTGGAGAGGGACAAGGTACAGATGATATGCAGGTAGTGGAGGGAAAGGGATCTTGTAAAAGGTCCTCCCAGTACACAAATACCCGCTCGGTCTGTGGATTCGCGATGGTGCTCCGGGTCTAGTCTCTCGTCGCGTCAGACGGCTAATCGCTGCTCCGTCCTTTGAGATGCTGCAATCGAACGAACGGCTCTGGCAATGGTACCTGCGCTGGTTCAGGCGGGCAGTGATACCGAAAAACGCACGTCTGGCCGCAAGTGCTCTAGAAAGTCTCAGTGACTGCGCGGTGTTAGTGGTGCTCGTCGTCGTAGACCGTAAGAGGAGGGCGTACAAGAGATCAAAAGCAGATACTCGTGGAACTGTGGTGTTGTTCAACACGGACTGTTCGGTAGGGCCCGGATTCCTGGTTGCGCAGACGTGGTGCTACTGAGGCTGTTACACGGGATGTGTATACGATTGTTTGGGGCTAAGGACACTGAGTCGTCTGCTATGACGGTGCTGGTGTTGTGGTCCGAGGAGGATGGTAATGCTCCAGATTGGCTGTGGTGGTTCTGCCGTTACTCGACCCAAGGTGCTGGGTAGCGGTATTGCAAGATGTGGTGCTGTGCGTTGACGATACGGCCCACTGATCCTTTGGCGGGGAGGTTGAGCCTTGTGAGGTGCTGGTGGTGGAGTTTGAGGCGTGTGGAGCGGCGATCACTCCTTGTTAAGCTCGGGACCTGGCGCCCTAAGAGGAGCGATGGCGGAGAATGGCTGGAACCTTGGTGGACTAAAGGCTTTGTTACCGCGAGTGAGTGGAGAGCGGTAGCCCTCACGTATATGTATGGCGGGCTAAGGATGTCAGGGTAGGTGGGCTCGCGTGGCTGACTGGCGCGCTGGGGCTTCAGGAATATCAAGGGCTCAACCAGGCGATAGGGTCCGTCCAAGCGTTTTGAGGATCTGGATCGGGATGGGAGATGAGAATTAGCTCGAGAGCACGCCTCAGGTGAGCGGGCGGGAGCGCTATCCACAGACGCACTTTGTCACAATAAGGCAACGCAAACGAGGCACGGCAGAAGTAATGCGACGAATGAATGACAAAACCACACCGTTCAGGTCCAGTTTAGAGAACTAGTCGAGCATGGGGCCGCACACAACAATGCATTGCCAGGGGGTGAAAGCACCCACCGTAGCCAGACCCTGTCCGCAGGCCATCTGTCGGAGTCTGCTGGCGTGCGGGACGGCTTGGACCAGCAAAGTGGAGGAGCAGTCGCTTGCGCCGGCCCGTGAGCTCTGAGGACGTCTGATTATCTCATATCACACTTGCTGATGGGCAACGAGGAGCATCCCCGTGCCGGCACTTGTTTCGACCCTCGTCGACTATGACGAGTAGTGGCGCAAAAGGAAGAAATTGGGTAGGCATGCGGCTGCTCCCCTGACCCAGACTCGCGGCACGACAAGAGACGGGCAAAGGACGAAATGCTTTTGTCTTTCCCAAGTACCAAGGGTCAGGAGCCTACTGGCACTCTAACATGCGTCGGGACTGGCGCCAACAGGACCTGGGAGAGCCTGTGGGCGCACGGACATGGTCTGGCCCAAACAGTGCCGGGGCAGAGACAAAGCACATTCAAAGACGACCCTTACCTGGTTTGCCCAAGCTCGCCGTTGCTGGAGGCCAATCGCCGTTACTAGCAGCGCTGATCGCAGAGGTAGTCCGGTCGGTGGGTAGCAGAAGCGCTATCCAGCAGGTAGGACATGAGCGCTTCCGTCGCAGACCTCATCACGCTGCATTCAGCGTCAATCATGGTCTCGCGAGAAACAGACAAGAGGCCAGCTGGGAAGTGCTTATCCCTGCAGGGATTCCAGTTCGGCGACCTAGGCTGCGACCGTGCTCCAACCGCTCCGCGAGTTAGCTGACGACATGGCGCTCTGAACGAGCGGGCTAGCGCTAGCCGAGATGGAGCATGACTGCGAGCAGCACATGATGAAGCGATGGGCTACCGTGCGCTTAAGCGGGCGTGTTTCGACGGCGGGATGAAAGAAAAGTGGGAGGTGTGCTCGAGTGTCGGATCGACCTGGCACCCGTTCCCTGTAGGCGGTCATGGCGCGGTTGACCAGTTGCGGAGCAATATCAAGACAGTCAAGGCGTCATTCCGGGAGGCTGCTGTTGGCCCCGAAATGTGTAATCATGGGCCACTGAAGGGTGAATTGTCGGGCTAAAATTAGACGTGCTGGTATATTGCCTGCGGCACGTGTGCATCTGAACAGGCATGGTGCAATAAGCAGAGCATTCGATACCCTGCTCAACTCAATCTCTCTGACGCCAGACCCGGCGCACCGTCGTCGTACATTCTGCCTAGATGGGTGGATCTCCACGTGGAAGTGCATATTCGGTCCATTTTGCGCGCGTCTGGTGCCGTCTTTTGGGTCTTGGAATCTCCGTCGCTGCAGCGTGTGTCGCAGGCAGCGGCGTCGAGCGTCCAGCCTCTGCGGAAGCACAAGGCGCCGGCGGCTTCGCGTGACAGCTGCTGCACGATGTCGACGCATCGTGGAGGTGCTCGCGAGGCGTCGACGATGCATCTGGCGGATGCTGTGTCGTCGAAGCCTTTCCCAGCGGCCTGGTTTCGCCAGTTGGCGGAGTGGCGGAATGACATGGCTACAAGGAACTGGGGACGACTCCGCGGTCGATCGGGCTCTCGGTTGTCTGCACGCCAGGCCGTGTGGTAGTTGGGCTGATGCCACAGACCATTGTTTTGGGGCAGCCGCTGCGAAGCCATGCCCGTTGCGCTGCGGTGCAGGGCCAAGGCCCAGCAGAGATCTCGTAGCCGCAGCCGATGGCCGGCTCCTTCAGCGCCCTCAGCGCCCGCAGCGAACTGGAGAGGCTGGTTCGGTGGCTTGCTGCTTCTCCCCGTCTCGGGTCGCGGTAGGCGTCACAACGTGGACAGCCCTGGCCATGTGTCTGCTTCCGATGGAGCCAGGATGCCGAGCGCTGACAGCTGCTGCGCGACAGAAGGTGCAGAAGGAAGCAGAAGGAAACCCGTCACATTGCATCAAGCGCTCCCTTTCATCTCAGCGTGTTTTGTCCCAAGTGACGGGGTGGGCATTTTCGTGTCATCCATGGCGCGCCTGCCCAATCACCCCAGGCCGTAAGCGAGGCCTCCGCGAAGGGCAGTCGCGATCTGAAGCTGACCGGTGGTGCCTTCCTATTGCGCTTGCACCTCACTCGAGTAGAAACATGCGGCATTCACTCCTCACCTACGGCACGCGCCCTAACCCCGTTGCAGAAAGCCATGCGTCGACAGCATCTAAGCAGCCGCCGGGATCGCCGTCTGGCATGGCTATCCCAGCGCGCCCCAGCTGCAAATTATCCCCTCTACCGGTTCTGCACGCTTCGCTGATCTAAACGACACGCTATACGTGCGTACGGTACCCTCCAACCCCACCCCATCGTCATCATCTCAGCCTTGCCAGCTCAATCTCCGCCCAGGTGCCAGCTAGATGACGCCGGCTGCTGTGATCCCACGGTACTTGGTACGTCGCCGCGTGACCAGCGACGCCAGACTTGCCCTGCACCGCACCGGCCGTGTCTACCAAACACCAGTCCAGACCATCAACGTCCGCGGCGGTCACCTCCGCCAGTGTGGCCGCGCTAAGATCTCGCCCGTTCGACTTTACAGATCTCAGCACAAGCGTCTCAGGCGTTCGGAGTGCCCGTGGCCCACATTCTTGGCTTCGTCACTCGCGGGCTGCAAAGTCTAATCAGCGCACCGACTCGACTAGCGCCGACATCGTGCCCCTTCCCCGTCACGGCCCAGCCCTGGGACGGAAGTCCTGGTCCTCTAACCGACGACGCCCACCCGCACGCCTGGGACCGTCTCTCCCCACCACCCAATCCGATCAAATTACCTTTCGCTCTCGCAATCTGTTCCATCAAACCGTCGGGAACCGACCACGGCCGCCGCGTTTGGAGCCGCATTTAGTCATTGCCCACGCTGTGCGGCACAGTTGCGGCATCAATTCTCCTCGTCACTAAGAGTAAACTATGTCTCTCTTGCACATTCCAGTGTCTTGAACCTACCAAGACTACTACATGCGCCGTCGTCTTGTCGCATCCTCATTGATTTCTCATCGTACATCCCGTACAAGGTTTACCACTCGGGGATGTGCATATCCGCCCACGTCGGCTATATTTGACCGGCCGCACCAAGTTCATCGTGATCTGAAATGACATCTTATGCACCCCACGTTATCAGAGTTTACAGCTTTGTGTTTGGGCTCGGCACCTTCTCCTGCGTGCTGCAGCCGTCAGCGCAGCCTTCCCAAACTCTACTACGCACATCCCAGCACCGCTAGGCCTCCTTGACTCGCCAAACCCTGCCCTACACGGTGTGCTCAACGCAACTCTGCGTCAAAGCACGTTTGGGCTGCCCCCCATCACAGCGCTCCTGTCTAATTACCAGTTCGTGCCATCGCAGCATGATTTGTCTTCATCATGTTCCCCGCCTACGCTAATCGCAGCTGGCCATCCTTCAACGTCTGGAGCCTCAGCCGCCCAGCTGGCCTCGCTCAACCCGACCTCGCTCTATTGCTGTCAATATTCTCCGTTAGCGCTCTATCCCCATCTCCCCGAGCATAACACCGCAGAAGACTGTTTCGTTAAGAAACGCGTCTGTGCTGCGGGTATTGAGGCCGTCTTTGGCCTGCACGACTGTACCTGCGTCTGTGATATACAGTAAAGCACAAGTCTGTGTGGCGCCGCCATCATCTACACTCCACATCGATGATCCCGTTGATCGTCCCCAGGAGCGTTGTGCTTTGCCTGGATGAGCGCGCCAGAGGTCGTGTCCGCTAGGCCCGACGCCCAGCGCCCGCAAAGCCATCCCGTCTAGAGGTGCGCCACGCATCCATGATGCACGCAGGGAACACCGTTGTCGAGGTTTTCCTTTGTTCGGGGCATGGCCTACTTTTGTCCTAAGCTGCTGCCGTTGGAGGCTTTCGTCCTCAGGCCCCGAGGGTCCAGCCAGAGCAGACCCTCCATGACTCGTCCCTGCCCGCGCGCTTCTTTCATCAAATCGAACGAGCATACGATAAGCTGTTCACGGAAGAACCCACTGATGCTATGTTCCAGGCGCTGACTCGATTTTGACTGTCAACCAACACTGACGTGCGCACATTGAACGCGATTCGCCCTCTCGTACACCTGCCATCGTTGCGAGCGCACCAGCCACTAAGAAGGATCTATTCAATTATTCTCGCTTGTCCGCGCGTAAACATTGGTGGATAACTTCTGAATTGGAGAAGCGCCAATGATGTGGGCCGATGTTCGCAACCACGGAAACCTGCTTCCTATGCTTACGCATTTTTTCTTTGCATGTTCCAAGCCAATCGTGGGTGATCCGCCTCCAGCATGTTTCACTCTCTATCTTCTATCGAGGGATACAGATACAATCGTTTTACGTGTCCAATACCCATTACCGCGCGTGCTACTCAATGGGGGACCCATCTCGCTTAGCGATACGAGAAAACATCAGACCATAGTGGCCTTGTGCTACAGCACCTGTCTGCATGCAAAGTGTTCTCGTCAGGCCCAATCACACTTGTCTTTACTTTTTCTCGACTGCTTTTACCGTCCTGCAATCTTCTGGCCCCCCCTCAACAACAAAACGTCCTGGTTCTCAGACTCGTAATTCGTCCGATGCGGACTGAACACCATACACCAACTGCAAGGCATCTGTCTGATCATCGTCAAAAAGCACCAGAAGATCCACCGGCTATCTCGTGATCCTCGAATGAGATTACCGAGATCTCTCCCTGGAATGTCAAGGTCACACAACGATGCAGATATAACAAGATGACCTTCTATCACACGACGTCAAGCTCCCAACTACCAGTCTTGTCGCTGATGCTTACTGCAGCTTACGCTCCTACGTGCATCCATTTGACAGCGTAAGCACTTCCGTCTGACAGCCATCTCTGGTACGGCAGTAAGGGAGATGCGGCTATCCTTGGCCCGCCTTAGCCTGGTGTGCTTGATGGTAGTGTGGCTTGCCTGACTGCAAAATGCATTCGTCGTCAAGCATCGAACGTAGAGATCGCCAAGGGACGGCTCGCACGCGATTGGGGAGTGTGTACTGCGGGGCGAAACTGGTCGTGAGAGAGGGCGCTTCCCGTGTGCACTCCAACTGAAGGCTTCGCTCGAACTACTGCGCTTAACTGTTGGGTCTGTCACCTGTCAAGCGTATCGACGGGTTGTGGTTTTGTTCTGCATTCGACCAACTACAATCACGGGCGGCAAGAAGCTTGAGATGCTAGTGTTTGCTGTGATGGCGGGCCCCTGACAGCTGATGAGGCCTCCGTATTGACCGGACACGGCGCCTCACCCTTTGGCAGGGGCATGTACACCGATGGGCCTTCAGAGGCGGCTCATACTGAGACTATGTCTCTCCTTACAGACCGGATGCGTGAGTTTCCTTCTGACCGATCACGTACATCTTCGGCCGTCTTTACGAGATGCATCCTGTTCGCTAGTCTTTATCATCATCGTATCACACATGTACTCAGCTTACCCTGCCTCAAGCCGGAGTTCGGATGCTTCGATGCACACATGTCCTCCTTCCAGAAGTAGGTGCATATCTTGAATTGCCAATATGTCAATAGACGGACTTCATTGTCTGACTGTCTGATCTCGCACTTGATCACTAAACGCTACCTCATTTCAACAACACCTCCGGACATGTGACGTTGCCCCAGAACAAGTCCTCAGCCATCCGTGCATTATACGTCTTCTGAATCCATGCGTTATATTGTACAAACCTCCGTATTACTACGTCACTAACCTTCGTTTTCTCGGCCTCAAGACTTCCCAGACTACGCAGCCTCGATTGCGGAGATGCCAGAAGGAAAATCAGCAGTGTGCATGAAAGCTCCCACCAACACCCCTCTCGGTAAACGCCACGGGCCCAACCTCAAGCTTCCGTCAGGTTGGTGTGTCGGGGTCGGAGCGTCCCTTCCACCGTCACCGTGCCATTCCACTAGCACACGCCACAAGCTCGCCGGGTGGCAACATCACAGCGACTGTCCATGCGTATATCCTCCGATGCAAAAGCTATGTGGTGGTGTATGCGCATGTATAACTGTGCTTATGCGCATGAGTGTAGAGTGCGTCATAGGGTGTGCTTTTGTGCTTTTCGCAACTTATGGGATTTTGGGATCGAGATCTCAAAGATGGTGTTTGTTAATGATGTAATATAAAAACTTCATGTGTAAAACGACAAGACTGGAAAGGCACATGCAACTCTGGACTCGCGATTTGAGAATTCTAGGACCTTTGATTGCGCGAATCGAGTGTTCCTGTTTGGTGACACTTTTCCAACTTTAGACTGCTCAACAGGCATTCAACCGTAATTTCGTGACAATTGGGTCTTGTTTAGATATGTTTATCCCGTTGAATTAAACAAAGTGGTCGTGATTCTTACGACCTCTGTCATGGTATTTGGAAGGAGAAACCTCGGGAGGTCATGAAGAGGAATATTGTGGATTTTGAGAAGTCTGTGGGTCTGCTTGCGCGAGCGCACACATCTTCAAAGCCGAAATGAATTTGAGAAGTCGGGGCAGACGAAGCAGCAACATGGACTCTAGGAACCCGTTTTTTGGTAAAGTTGACTGCACAAGGAGGGATAGGGAGGAGAAGCCTTCCGAGGTTGGAGAGGTATCTATATGCACTAGATGCTCGCAACATAAACCTCTTCCTCGGAATTTTGAGACATGCTAGTAGGAGTTGTTTGACAAGAGGAGGAACCATCAGTTCATCGTAGGCCTGTTTCGGTGGTCTTCATCTCGCAAAGACATGATATTCGCTCGTGAGGTTTTGAGTATGAACATTCGCGGTGTCTTTCTCTCATTCGAGGACATGAAGCTCTGCCGTGTTCGTTTTGAGGTTGATTGAAGCATCCCGAAAGCATGATATTTCTGTGAAACAGTATGGTCCGTTCGTCTGCAGACTGGACACATACAAATTGAGTGGGACCATCTTGAGAAGTTTCAGGGAAGGAAGAACATAACATGGCCCTGATGGCTTTTTGGAGAAGAACGGTAGAAGATGGTGTAATAAAGAATAGAGAGGAATTTCGTGCGTGGGAGTTATATATTGGCTCAGCAACGCTAGCTAGTGCTCATATATTCGCGGAACAATCAGCAGGACACATAGAAGTCTTGGATCATTGCTTTGGAGTCCTACAGGGAGGAGGACATGCAGTCTTCTTGATCTGATTTTCGAAGTAAGAAGCTTTTGGTGGTATTGTCATGAATGAGAACAGGGAAAGAACTGGACCAGTGAATTGATATTGGAGCAGCTGGTCTGGAGCCTTTCGAAGTCAAGCGATGGTCGAGACGCTCCCATGAATTCTGCAAACGCCAGTTTTGATCTCTCAGGGGCGAAGGAATATGTACTCGAAGTCGGCAACTTTTGAAGAGAGGTAGCAGAGACTGAGATACGAGGAGAACGTATCCTTGAGGTAAGGGTTTTGCGCACCGAGAAGATGTTGCGCTAGCTGCATGTTGGCATGGTGGTAAAGTACGTTGACTGGAGTACTCCATTGTGAATGCCATCTCATCTTAAACTTTTCGCGGTCGTGTTCGCAGTACGCAATGCTCGCTCATAATTGAACCTGTAACTCATATTTCCACAACGCTCATCTTCAAGACAAGACCACCAACTCAACCGCGTGACACCCTTGATGACCCCATTCCTCCCACCTCCATTCTTCCGATGTCACCCATCCAATCCAAAAACCAGGCCCCCCCTCCCAACCCAACCTTCCTTGTACAGCCTACCGTATCCATACCCCCAAATCTCCTACCAAACATCGCATCTGAACGCTTCACTCAACCGCCACCCACCACCCATCATCTCCGACCCAAGACACCAATCGGAGTCCACGGCCCACCCCTCACACAAACCCGTTGCCTCACTTCCACCACCTGCCTCCACCGTACCACCTCGCACCTGTTACGCTCATATCTCGTGAAACCGTGGCCGCCTTCGTGGACTCATGCATAACACCACACCAGAATCGATGGGCGATACGGAGTGAAGTGGCACGAGATCGTTTGTGTTACCATCGGTCAGGATCGCTGGGAATGGTGGGAAGCACTAGAGTGGGAGGCGCTTGAGCTGGCGTAAATGCCGGAAGCGGTGAAACATGCGTCTTTTGTGTATTTGTATGTGGGTGGGTGGTGCAATGTGTTTCGTCGTGTTGCTTTTGCTTTTTGGGAATGGGTGGTGCGAGATATATTGCATGGTAGGACGAGATTTCGGGGGATGGCTGAGCCACTCCGAGGAGCGACGGGGCTTGTGAAAGGGTCATGACGATGTAACTGTAATTTCGTTAGTTGAGAGTGTAGTCGTTTCTTGTAGTCGTGGTTCCATGAACCGAGTAGCTGTAACATCTCGTTGATGCTCGCGATGTAATTGAACCTTCCAGAATGCTATTTGCTTGTGCTGATAGTCTTAGTGTAGCTGTATAGTTTGACTTTAGAGTGTCAACGCCATAGCCAACAGCTTATACTACTACGCGGTATCTTTGGTAGGCCATGTGAGGCCCCTATAGAACTCATAGTGCTGTGAATCGGCGAAAGGTGTTAGACGATGACGCAGTATAACACTCGTTCGTACCACCGCATTGAGCTATCGTCGGTAGCATCCTTCCGTATGTTTAACGACACCAACGACATCGGAGACATATACTCGCCGGAAAGCGGATTCGGAGACTTCTTCCCATCTAGCCTACCTCTTCGCCCACCGATAGCTCCCGTCTTGCAACGACAAAAATCCGCGCCGGTCTCCTTCTCGTACCTATATCAAACAAAGTATATGTAGCATTGCGCTTCACTCTGAGGATCAACTTACCCTACTCAACAGCTATACTCCAACCCCACCTTTTGCACAACCAACACCATCAACCATGACCGAATCCTCACCTACCAAACCTCCTCTTCCAGCGTTCGACCCGCAAAATTGTCAGACCTACGCAGCGAGTTGCCACTGCGGTAGCGTACAGTACTCAGTTCTACTGTCGCCGCCGCTGGCCCAGTGGAAGGTTGTATCGTGCAACTGCAGCATCTGCACGCGCAACGGCTACTTGCTCGTGTACCCCGAACGGTCGCAGCTACAAGTAAAGAGCGGTGAGAACATGTTGAGAGACTATTCATTTGGTGTCAAGAGGGTTCTGCATAGGTCCTGTAGTAGGTGTGGGAGTGCAGTCTGGCTTGATTCTAGGATGGGCGAGTTTGGAGAAGCGCCGCCAGATCTGCTAGGGATGAATGTACGTGGTGTCCGTCCTATGAGGGTGTCAACGCGGAGGTTTCGAGGCTAAGCAGAGCAGGTTCGCATGTTCCATGGTGTTAAGGTGGAGGAGTTGGACGTTGTCCATGTTGAGGATCGGAATCCATGAGGGTTAACGCATGGGGAGGATGTGCGGTATCAGAATCTACGCCGCGGGATAAACGAAGACATGCATGCTCTAGGGCGCGCAAGATTCTACGCGAAGCGCAGCTATTCGCGATGTGTTTTGATCGAAGTGAACCATGACAAGACGCGCGAAGGCCTCAAGGGTGACAATATGGAGAGTGCTTGCGGTGCAGGCATCGTCGCGTTCACAGCCCGAAAACGACGCGCACTCAACGATGGTGTTGATAAGGCAGGACGCGAAGTCCAGGTGTTCGCCAATGCCAAGCCACTAACCTTCAGCCTCGGTGAAGTGATCCCTGCCACCATATCGCGATATCTCCATCATCGAAGCCTCCCAGATCTCTCAGCAATTGTTACCTGCAGCCGGCGGTCAGCATGTCACGAGCGCGCATCGTTCTCAATCGCGCACCTTTCAAACAATCCTGCCAATCCGCCAGCCGAACCTTCCGCTCCTCCAGCTACCATGCGCATCGCGATGTTCCCCTCCCCCTCCAATCTCGCATCCGCTGGTCATACTTCTGGTACGCCAGCATACTCGCCCTCGGCATCACAACTGGTCTAGGTGCTCGCCACTTTGCCGCGCCTCTCGGTCTTCCAGAGCCCGGCTCAAGAGAAGACGAGATCATCCTTGACTCTCTGCGGCGCGACATCGATGCTCTCGAAATCGTGCAATCCTTGCGCTCTCAGTCATACAACCTACATACCGACACAGCGCTTCGGTCAGGACCGGGAATAACGTCATCTCCTGGATCAAGTCGGAAGATATCAGCGTACAAAGGGTGGCTCGAGCTGGATCTGGACTTTGGCAGAGAGAATGAGGGCAAGAAAGGCATATTGGGCGTCATGAGTGGCACGCGAGGATTGGGTGTGCAAAGAGCGTTCTGGAGTGCCGAAACAAAAGAGATGGTGGCTGTGGTCTGGATAGGAGGAGGAATGAGTGGGTGGCCCGGTGTTGCGCATGGTGGGGCTATCGCAACCATCTTTGAAGAGATCATGGCGAGGATGGTCAGAGGACCAGATGGCATTGTGGGTGTGTATACCGTCTCCAGTAACTCAGAGAGTGGCCTCATACTAACACTTAAGATAGAACCAGTTCACCGTCCAGACTCTCTCAGCCTAACCTACGCCAAACCAACCTACAGCCTCGACTTCTACATCCTTCGTGCCTCCTTCTCGAAACCTGACCTCCCTCAATCCGAGCCGCCGCCAGAACCCGAAGCGGAACCTACAAAGAGCTGGTTGGGATGGTTGTCGCCGCAGAAGGATTTGACGAAGAAGATTGACGCGTCGAGACATAAGCAGGAGATTGTTGCGACGCTGGAGAGTGTCGGTGGGGACCTTTGTGTCAAGGCCAAGGGCACGTTCAATGGAGGTAGCCTCATGGTCTGAGGGGTTGCGGTGGCACCTCGTTCAAGGAAAAACCTGAACACCCTGGAGCCTACGTTGACGTTAGATCATCTATTTTAGATGATTTTGTCTAGATGTAGGCTGCAGGCCTGTTCAGATTTCCTCTTGTATAAGGTAGTGCCCTCGTACTAGTGATAAGATAAGAGAAGGCCCGAGATGGACGGAAGGGATCTGACTTGATGGGATACTTAGGAGTCGACACGCAAGCTGAGATACCCAATAGCGAAATGATGAGACCAAAAAGGTCACAAGAGATGTCACGATACCTGGGCTCGCAGCACGTCTGATCAAGCAAGAAACACCGCTCCATGTTACAAAAAGAGACGGATGTTCACTTGCATGGGCAAAAAGGAACAAAGCAGACCCCTCACCCTACACATGCCGCGTACCACATCAAGCAAAAAGATAGCTTCGAGGTCCACGCCTACATTTCAAGACCACGGCAAAAAGAACAAAAACATACAACAGCGGGGATTCGCTAGTGGTCACCCACCTAACTACTAATCCGCCGGTACAATGCTTGTATATGGCTGAGCGGACGGGAAGCCTAATTCTCATTGTCCTATGGTCGTATGTGAAAGATCGAGCAATTTGTCGAGCTATGTACTCTTCTCCCAGCCCGTACCTCATACCGCAAGCTGAGTACGTCGAGCTCGGCTCTCTAGCCTTGACCTGGACCCTGTACTAGCCTGGATACAGACACAATTTCACGTCTTGTTGACACGTTCAGAGATGCTTCTGGTACCGAATGCTCGCATACAAAGGCACCTTCACCACGGCTCCCATAGTGGCGCGCTAGACCGGCACTAACGCAGGTCAAAAAGCTTAGCGCATCGTACCTGCTGCTCCTACATCCTATGCGATGACCATGTAATCGGGTCGGAACTTCAATGTCAATGAAATGACTGGAGGCTGTGTGAGTATATTCATGTACACAGTTAGGTCCTGGAAGTGATTGCCAGATTAGGCGATCTGTGAATGCAAAAAGATCGCGCTTGCTACATCGGAACGTGCTTGCCTGGTGGCTAGTGGCTCCTGCTTCATTGCACCTGCCAGCACCCGCCAGACTATGCTTGCATGGTTCAACTCACACTCACCACCCTGTTTGCACTCTTCACCTCTCTCTCGCTGTTGTTGCCTAGGCCTCTGCGATGCTGCGTCTGGTCGCACCACTACACATCTGCACCCCGACATCCTGATCCGACTATCCTTGCTCTCCCCGACCTTCGTTTCCCGTATCGCGGTCAATCACAGACTCCGGTCGTTCTACCGACACCCCGAACAATACGTTTACAAACGACAACAAGACCTTGAGATCCGTTCTCACACGTCCAGGCGACATGTATCTACGAGGGTGCACTCAAGCTCTGTTGGCAGCCGGCCTGCTGCTCACCACCCCGGTCGGCTCCGTCAACGTAGACAAAGACGGTACATGGGTGGTTGGAATCATCGATGGCGACAAATGGCAAGTCAGAGACGACAGACAGCCATCTCTCTACACTGCCGACTATGGCGACTGCCTAGGCAAGAGCGCCATCAACGTTACACGGTTCGACGCAGCCTACTACAAAGACAACATGACCATCATCTTTCACCTGGAAGGCGAGACTGGGCTCCGAAGAGAAGACATTATGATGAATATCGGCGTTTATGCGTACGGCGAGAGTCGATTCGACCTGACCTTCAACCCCTGCGACGCCAACATACTCAGCGCTTGCCCCGTCAAAGCCGGCGTTCCCATCGAGGCGGCGGGCATCATACCGATCAATCAAGACGACGTCGCAGGGATCCCGGAGATTGCGTTGAGCATTCCCGACTTCGAAGGCCAGGCCATCCTGCGACTGTTCTCCAACTCCACACAGAACGAGGGTAAGTAGCCGCCACGAATAGCTCTCAAGATATCTTGCTAACTTATTACTAGTATGTAGCTCCCTTGCTATGCTTTGCCAACGCGGTGCTCAGACATCTTACTATTCGTATTCGTGCTAACAGCTTGACAGATCGGCTGTTTCGCGGCCCAGATCACCAACGGCTTCACATTCCAGCAGAAGAGCTCAGTGGGCACAACGCTAGGGCTATTCACTCTCATAGCCGTCGTTTCCTCCTTCGCTACAGCCGCCTACGGATCCAACATCGTCGACATGCGCAAGCATTACGCCCACTCGCTGTCAGTGTCTGTGGTCTTCGCGGTATGGCACCACATCTTCTACAGCGGGGCGTTATCAGTGAACTGGCCGAGCGTCCTCGTGGCCTTCTGGAGCAACTATGCCTGGGCTGGGGGTATGATCTACTCCGAGTCAATGCAGAACACGATCAACGATTTTATCGGCTCGAACAAAGGAAATACATCGCATGTCGGCGCCGCAGGTACGGGCGAAAGCAATCCTCATCTTGGAGGAGGGGTCGACATCCACCAAATATACAAACGAGACGCTATTCCTCAAGATCTGAAGTTCCAAGCTGCCCTAGCCAAGCGCCATCTCGTCGATGTGAATAGCGGATTCAAATATTACGGGCTGCCCGTAAAGCCTGGACTGCCACTTCCGGGCAACTATTCTGGATTTGCTGGTACCCTTGCGACGGAACACATTCCGGCAAGCAACGCATTCATGACCGGACTGCTCTGGTTCTTAATCTTGATCGCATGTGGTGTTGTCTCTGTACTCTCCCTGAAAGCTGTCCTCGAAGGCTTGGGTAGCATACGCGTTGTCAAAAAGGACCGCCTCGCCTTTTTCCGAAGCCATTACCTTGCCTTTGCTCTGTCGACCATCCTGCGGACAATCTTCATCGGATTTTACATGCTGACATTCCTGGCCATGTTCCAGTTCTCCTACCTCGCTCTTTCCGGTCCTGTTGCAGTCGCTTGTGCTGCCTTCTTCGTCGTAGTATTTGGCATAGGCAGCATCGCCGCCTACGCTTGTTTCTCCAGACTTCGAATTGGCAAGTATGCCTCTGAGCCCGACCGGCTGAACATAGCCAAACGAAGACTACACAAGATCATTCCGTGGTTTAGTATTTCCAGAAATAGCAAGATTCCGCGCTCCGAAGACGAGGTCTACATCGGTTCAGTTCCTTGGTGGACAATACATGCCACGGCAGATACCACATCAATCCATGATGACGAGCAGTACACGACAAGATTTGGCTGGCTCGCCTCCCGCTATAGGAAAACTCGTTGGTGGTTCTTCGTCATTTGGCTGTTCTACGAATTCGTTCGAGCATGCTTCCTTGCCGGCGCATCTACCCAGCCCTTCGTCCAGGTATTCGGTCTACTTGCCGTTGAGATTGTTGCCTTCATCGCCTTCATCATTCTTCGACCATTCGAAGGACAGCGCCTGAACGTTTTGGCCGTGTATCTTCTCGGCTTGAGCAAGATTACTACTACAGGTCTTTCAGCAGCCTTTGATACACGGTTTGGTGTCGCTCGTATCCCTACAACCGTTATTGGCATCATCATAATCGTCATCCAAGGTCTCCTGACAGTGGCCGTGATGATTTTGATCCTGATCGGCGCTGTCTCAAGCTACCTGTCCATGTTGCGGAACCGCGAACAAATGGCGCCGTTGAGCTGGAACCCAATGCGTGAGAAGTACTTTGCGCATATCGATTTCGCAGTGCAAGACATTCCGCGACCACGTGCGGTGTCGATTAACTCGATGCCAGAGTTGCCGAAGACACCGTACTTTGAAGTAAGACATGTGAAGCGGATAGCCAAGGTTGAGGACGAGGATGACGAGTTCATGCGAGAGATGGACAGCGATCATGCGACGTCCGAACTCTTGCTACCTGAGCAAAGTCACGATACTCCCACAGACCGGCCCACCCAACGGCACAGGAGTGCAACTCTCCAGTCGCAAGCATCTTACTCAAGTCTACCCAAAGCGGCTCGCCTGTATCGCCCCAACTGGAGCAGACACGGGTACAGCGATTCGATGAGTCCCGGACGCCACAGGGCTTTGAGCGAAGCTCATATGAAGACTCCCAAGCAAAGTCATGAGACGATCGATACGTATCCAAGTCCACTTGGCATTCATCCTGAAGGGCCCATGACTCCAGCTCTTTCTTCTTCGGCGCTCTCGGACGCAGGCAATGTCGCCACCCCGGATAAGCAAGCAACAAGTCGAATGAGATTAGTCTCACGATCGAGCTCGAGGCCCAGACTGGATACTAGGATCACCGAGGAGACTACTATACCTCCCGTTCCGAAGAACAAAAATGCAAACTGAGCCCAGAATCATACGGAGCAGCCATAGCACCAACATCAGCAGCAGCAGAGACCTATACGCCGAGTACATCCTCACGCAACAGCTTTCGATCAGCCTACCACAGTATGATACGACGGTATATGGAGACACGTCAACCAAGAAAAAAACCGAACAGGCCTGCAGCCTACATCAACATGAAAACCTTCAAGATAGGTGACCTGGCGTCGACGTATGCTCTCGACCTGTTCGGGTTTTTTCTTGTATGAGGTGAAGAGCTCAATGAATTTTCGTGAAACATCGCATCGATCATCGAACATCGCTTCGGCACATCTGTATTGGTCTTTCAACACAGCATCAGCAATGAATACCCACTGATGCCCATGATTCTTCGACAACAACCCATATACCCACAGCAACAAGCAGACGACATTTCCTTTTCCATTTTCCTCAGCAGCATGACGTTAGCAGTATCTGCATGGCTTCGCGACGGGAGAAAGAGCATCTCGGCGCTTGATTTAGGATGTTGGATACGGCATGTTTACGAAGTGTATGAATAACGAACAAAGCCGGACAGTAGCTAGACGAAGGCGGGAGTGGCAATGCGCATAATGGAACAACGATGATGATGAAACACTGCGTCGCTGATGGTGGGCTATGCTACCTTTGGTGAGGTTGGTGCATGCATGCGTGATGTGTGGTGTTGGCCGGTTAGACTCCACTTGTACCAACTTTTTTCCTCGAGCGTCGACCGGCGGCCCGCTCCTTGTGCGCAGAAGTCCGATGTCAGACATTGCGACGGCGCGTCACCAGCCACACCAGACCAAGGGACAACGCCAGCGCTAAACCTTCTCACCGCAAACATGGGTGCAAAACAATAAATCCTGAAACGCCCACTCGCCATGTCGGCTCCCAGCCGCTCTGCTTAATGTTTAATCTCCACGACAGAGGGACATGGAGATTGAAAGCAAGATTGCGGTTCTGGGCATCGAGGGTCCGATCCAAGATCGTGTTTTGGTGTTAATTCCGATGTGCCAGGTTAGCCGTGCTATTTCCAGCAGATGCCTTGGAAAGATGCCATGGCCTCCAAGCGATATGAGCATGCGGTCGGGCAGTCTAGACCACGATTCTTGCTTGCAGTTGCTTGGAAAGACTAGCTTCCGCGGTACGGATGATAACATGGGTTTGCAAAAAGGTGGTGAGACGTTGGGACGAAAACCCATGTGGCCCGCGTGCCGTTGCCCTGTTTGCTGAGATTGCCTGACGGACTGATGTCAATATGGGTGGATGACCCACGCACGCGTGTTTGAGCTGTGGCGTCACTTCATCAACGAGGCGAGAGAGCGGCTGGAGAAGGCAGTGGAGATTTGGAGCCGCTGTTCTGTGCAAGGATGCGGAAGAGAATTAGATGGGCCGCCACAGATGGCTACGTCACAGTTACGGACACGGACATGGAATCTTGCAACGGTGGAGCCATGCCGGATAAGAGCATCTGGGGTGATCAAATATGGGTGGATGATGGCTACAGGTGAGGAGAAGGAGGTGGGCGGGCAGGCGTGGTTGGCACGATAACGGTGGTCTGGCGTCGCACAACGTCGAGCAGCGGTAGTGTGGCCGCACCAAATCAGCAGCATGGGCTTATCAAAAGTCGGTCTACCTGCTTCGGGGGCTGCCATGGCAAAGTCATCGCGATCGTGAGAGGAGGGCATTGCGTTGCCCATGGGCCCAGCCACGCGCAGGCTG
Organism: Alternaria triticimaculans; assembly: GCF_023758025.1. Classification (NCBI taxonomy): domain Eukaryota; kingdom Fungi; phylum Ascomycota; class Dothideomycetes; order Pleosporales; family Pleosporaceae; genus Alternaria; species Alternaria triticimaculans. Next base: position 1,522,427 of record NW_026055965.1, read on the forward strand.
CGATCGCTACTGCATCAGGGACGGGCAGTGACGTCGGCGCTCTTTAAGGTTGTGGCGCGCGACCCACACCCGACGACGACGTCGCAGGGCCAACCCTGTTTTGCGCGACTGCTTTGAGCGCGTCCGTCGCCCATCCTTGCCGCATCGGGCGGCTTGGTTGGCGCAAACCTGACTTTTCCCGCTGACGTTGCGAGCTTGGCTGTTTGCAGACGCAGCACAGTCACCTGCAGGAATGGAGTTTGAGTCGGGAAATTTCGTTACGCAGGCCAAAGATTGAGGTGAAGGATCTGGAGGACAAGGGGGCACGGACGCCGCGTGACGTAGCGGTTGTGCAAGGGCGGTCGTTGTTCCGGCGCCTGGCTCGCGGCTGCTTATAAGTGAGAGGGCTCAAAGCCCTTTGTTGTGATACCACACTCTCCCCAAACCATACCATCTACCAACGAACCTACGAACACTCGCCTCCCTACCTCGAGTCCTCCATCCACTACACCACCAAAGCCTTCACCAGAACAACACCGCTATCATGGGTGCCGTCGTCTCTTGCATCAAGTCGGTCGTACGTATCCCTCTCTTGCCTGCCCATACAAACTGTTCCTAACATTATCTAGTTCCGCACCATCGGAAACTGCATCATGGCCATTGTCAACGCCATCGCTGCTGGTCTTAAGGCAATCATCAACGCCATCGTCTCCCTCTTCGGCATCATCATCAGCTGCCTCACCTGCGGACGCGGCGGCGGCCGAAAGAGGACAACGCATACTAGTAGAGTCTAGTGTGAACCCGTTTCCCACATGTCGCCGTACTGATCATTACTTCCCCTTGTGAAGGATGGCGCATGAGGAGATACGGGTACTACTAAGGCGCTATATCTACTACCCAACTACTACTACGACGACGAACGACGATCGCTCGACGGCCGTTACTTCTTCATTGCCAGGACCACACGACGATATACGCTTACAACTCGTCGCCGACAACTCTTCGCAAAGTAACGGACGGAGCGCGATTGTCTCTTTTCGGACGAGAGAGTGTGGATGTTTATACGCTATACTATACCCCCGGTATCGAGCAAGGAAGATGGATGCGGTAATGAACGAAACAGCAAGCATGGAGTTTGAGCGAACACTTTTTCCTTTTGTTTTGTACAGTCTGAGAGAGATGGATGCCAAAGGGTCGTGGAGAGGAAATCATTCTTGATCGATCACGGACCTGTCGCATAGATACCCCCAGCTTTCAATCAGACTTACTATAATACCCACAAATCGTCTTCTGAATGGTGACTGTTGTCATTGCGACATTGTTGACATGCAGAGTTGCTGACGGTGAACATAGACCGCCGGCAAATAAACATTACTACTGCACCCTTCGACTCCCTACCACAGCCTGCTATCACCGGCTCCCCATGTCATGCCTTATGATTTCCATGGTTGCCCTGTTGCAGGACGTCGACAACGCAGATGGTGGAAACAATAGCGTCTGCGCCACACATGCGTAGTGCATGCGCTTGCATGACGCCGTTGAAACGCTGTTGGCACGCTACAGGAACTTTCCTAAACTAAGACCACTTCAGCACTAAAGCTGAACATCTGACTCTCTCATGCGTTGAACAAACTCGAAAATGCGAATCTGCTGATGTCAATATGGATGTTGTTGCCGACGACGTCGATGGCGTTCTAGGTGTTACTGAATGCAACGAAAAAGCCGAAAAGTTGCGCTGCTGTATACAATGATTTGAAAAGTAAAGTTTTTCCAGTGTGACGGTAATGTAGGCTTGTGAGGTAGGTTGTTGAAATCTTTTCGCATGTACTGCTTATCAAGCCAATGCTGGAAGACAATGTCAAGATATGTTTGTCTCGTTGTTCCCAGACAAAATCTCCAAGTAATAATAGTGAGTTTGATAACTTCCACATCGTCAAAGATATCGCGGCCCCTATCCAGCATATCAAACATTTCCCTCACTCATCGCGACACCAAAGCTCAAGCACTTCTCTCTCATATATGCCGCTCTCAAACCACCCCACAAACGTGATTCCCAAAATGGACACAGCAATGTTCCCGCAACTCGCCTTTATGGTCTTCCTCGCCCTCATGGTCATTATGATCATCTTCTACTCCATCACATCCTTCTACATCCCCGCCATCAACGACCTCATCATTTCCGTATTCAAGCACATGCGACTGGCTCAACGTCAAGAAGGCCGGAATGCGCGAGAGGCCAACAAAGGACATGAAGGCTGGATCACAGATGGTATGCGCCCGATGTACAAAATCCACGGCTGAGCTGAAAGACTGACATATCTGCTAGGTATGAGCGGAGACATCCATTCGGCGTTACATATTGGTAGCGGTGGCACACAGAATGCTCCGATCTGGATTTCGGTCTCGAATACTGATGATGTGTCTCCGACTCAGCGTGGCGCAAGACGGGAAACTCGACAACAGGTATGCGGTCACGGTGAAACTCGCGGTTCCGAAGGTTGACTGACGTGTAGAGACTGACGCGTAGAAGTGAGATGCTAGTCGGTAGCACGAGTATGCTTGGTTGATGGGGGATGTATGGATGACTCGGCGTATATACCGCGATGCAGGGGAGGGTTAGAGATGAGGAGAGACGAAGTAGCGTATTTGTCTTCAACCTGTCGTGTAGACGACAAGACTCATGATCGAGACCAAGTCGTCGACTTGTATATACTTGCAGAGGTATACAACGGATCCGATTCAATGCACCATCCTCATCATTCTCTCGTACCAACCACTCATCTCCTCTCCTCCTATCATACCTACCCACCCCACCGCATAAACCCAAAAACAGCATTCAGCACAACCCCCATAACAACAGCAACCTGCCTCCTCCTCGTCCAAACCCCTTCCTCTCTAAACCCCCACACCAGACTCCCCAGCGGAAAGAAGAAACCTGTCAGATACCCATACAACATATCATCCAACCCACCTTCTTCCACCGCAAACCCAGCGCCCCAGCCCGCATCCGTGCCAGCACCACCCGTCGCCCCAGCGCCGCCTGTAAGCGAGGCAGAAGGATCGTTGGCGGAAGAGTCCAGCCATCTGTCTTCCAAGATGCGGATCTGCGCGGGCGTAGGCATCGTATCAGGCGTATGCGTAAACGACAAGTTCTGCGTAAACGTCGCCCTCAGAGAAGCGATTTCATCCCTCGTAAACCCCGAACTCAGCAATCTATCAAACCCCTGAGCTTGCGGCACTGTATTCGCCGTATTCGTCGTAGCCGTCGAGCTACGTCTCCGTGCATTGTGGTCTATCGTCGTACTACTTGCGCGCCGTCCCGGTGTAAAATGGGAAGATGTACTATAATGCGACTTCAATGCTATCTCTGTGTTCTGGGCGAGTGTGGCTTCGCTGGCGAGTTCAGGGGCGGAGAGCGCGTCGCCGAGGGAACAGTGGATGTAGTATTTTTTTGCTGAGGGGGGTATGTCTGTTGTTGTGCCGTATTCGATCGCGGGTGTTTCTCGTAGGGGTTGTTTGCCTTTGCTCTTGCTGGCTTCGCCGCTACCGCTTCCCACTGCATCGCTGTTCTTGGTGTTTCGAGGAGGCGGTGGGGGTGGTAATCGTAGGGATTTCGATAGTGGCTCGGTGTCTGCGAGGACTTTGCCCGCGTAGATGAGGCGTAGGCGCGCCGAGGCATGTTCGGACGGGAGGTGTTGGCGGATGAGCTGTTTGAGGGAGAGGGTCGCGATTGTTCGTGGGGTATGTATTGAAAGTGGGAGGTCCGGTACTGAGGCTGTGAAGCGTATGATGAGATAGATGAGTTGCTCGGGGAGAGCTGGCGCATTCGACATAACGTGGGATGTGGGAGGCTGCGGCGGCTACTTGGGGATTAAGGTGATCGTGAGCTATTGATTGGGAGGATCGTATCTGTATGGGGTCATAACGTTCGTAGCTTCATTATTTGGAATGCTGTGGATGTCTGGCGTCGATCGTTGGATGCGCGATGTTCGCGCTGTCGACCATGCGACGCGGCAGCTCGCCCGGAGCTTAGCAGCGCTGAGGTCATTATATCCGAAGTGCATCCCGCCATGTTAAATGCCCCTCTTTAGCCATTCGCTCCATCACCACTCCTCGTATCCTGATCAGTTGTTCGTACCGACTTGTTCTCAAGATGACGTTCATTCACATTGTACTATTCGAGTGGAAGTCCACAGCTTCACCAGAGCAGATCTCAGAAGTACCTTCATAGCCATCTATACATACATCATTTATATTAATACATCATAGGCTTGTAGCCGCATGCTCGGCTTGAAAGACCAGTGCATTCATCCAACTTCCCAGAAGCCATACATCAAGTCCTTCTCAGGTGGCAAGAACAACAGCCCTGAAGGCCACAGCGTATGTCATGTCCCGAAGTTCCATTACACCTGCTGACATGCGCAGGGCAACTCAACCCATGGTTTCGTAGTGGAGTTTGAGAATGAAGAGGACCGCGACTACTACGTATACAAAGACCCTGCCCATCAGGATTTTGTGAAGTTGGCTGGAGAGGTGGCGAATGGCGTCAAAGTCTTCGATTACGAACCAGGGAAGATGTAGATGTAGTGTCAGTAACGAATGAAGGATACCACTGGCACCCAGTGCTGCAAGTATGCTGCCGACTCGTGCAGGTCTGATGGTCTCCAGACAGCGCTGTTGTTGCACTTGCAATGATAGTGTCGCGAGTGTATTGCAGGTACGTGGAGAAGCCAAGTAGCAATCGTGCTACCGGTGGTGGTAATGATATTCCAATTATGTCATATGTATGTGTAACGCCGAAGATGCAACGCCGGAAATGCTTCTATAAGGTATAGTGATCGAATCGTTAGGGTATCATGATACGCTGAAGGACTCTCCGCAGCCACATTGCTCCGCTGCAAGATGTTAGTTTTGGTCCCTCGTAGTACATTGTGTGGATGCTTACTGATGTTGGGGTTCTTGAAGATGAAGCGCTCGTTCAGCTTGTCTTCCAGCCAGTCCATCTCGCTTCCAATGATGTTCAAAAGCGCCTTGTTGTCGATCAGGACCTTGACGCCATCCTGCTCAACCTGCTCGTCCAGCGGGCTTGGCTTGTCCACGTACTCCAAGTGATATGCCAGCCCCGAGCAGCCCTTTGCCTTTGTGCCAATCCGGATAAGCTTAGGCTCTGGTAGCTCAAGGAGTTCGCGGAGGTGGGATACTGCCGACTGTGATAGCTTGATGGTCGCCTTCCGTGGCCCGAAGTTGTAGCGACGCGGCCGTAACGGCTTGCTGGCACCCGCTACCTGCTGTGTCTTCTGTGCTTCGCCTTCGGGTATGCTAACGTTCGGTTGCTCGGAAGGTGTCGCGGGGATGTGTTCTTGCGGTGGTAGTTGTGGGGTCTTCGCATTGTTTGCCTCGGCTGCTCCACCAGCTATCGATGTGTCGGGTACGCCAGCGTTCCTTGGTGGCGGCTGGGGGTATAGCGACGAAGGGTGGTATGCAGTCGCCGTCTGCATCTGGCGCTTAGCTGACTGTCGATACGGTATCGACGAGGCGAAAGTGCGCGCGCATTGCGGGCATCTGCGGGGAGTAGCCGAGGGGGCGGCGAATCGTAGGAATGTCGAGCCGGAGCGCGCAAAGGCAGTTGTGGTTCGAGGCAGCGACATGGTCAAAGGGCGAGAGGTCCAAGGAGTGCTGTGCGTGGACTTGGTAAGGCGCGCGTGTTGAGTGAATAGATGGCAAGGTACGGCTGGTGCATTGTCACTAAATTCGCCGAAGCCTATGTCATCCGCGGCGATTTCCGGGGCAATTTGACACGATTATAAAGCACGTGCTGATTGGCTGCCAATCTCCCGAAGGTTCGGAACTTCGGAATCACAGGTCACACCATCATAAGCCCACCTCGAAAGTTCACCTGGGCACCTTGTCTTCGAACAAGCCACCTCATTGTAACCTACCTAGACTCTCTCGTGCGTCTGACTGCGTAGCTAATTGACTTTGCGCAATATGTAAGTGGCTCGTCCCGCTCTGCGTGATCGTAGTCAAGTCGATGGTAATCCTAATCCATGGTTTGGTGCTGCTTCGCCCGCGAACGACACAGGCCAACCACAGATCGTAGCAACAGACCGGTGACTGTAGTATCGAGCATTTCAAATGGGTCAGCCACACAAATGCGACAGCAGATTTTCAATAAGTATAAAACAGCGTCCTCGTCTTCATCTCCGTCTTCACCGCCGCCTTCAACACCAGCGACACTGCACTCAAGAAACAGCGCCGCCCGTACCACAACTCTACCCCCAAGGTCTCCACATGGCCACTTGCACCATGCAGAATACAGATAAGTCTCTGTTGATGGCCTTACCAACCGAACTGCGCTGTTACATCTACGACTACTTCCCCGAGCGTGTTTTCAAACATGTATTCCCCACGCCAGGTATCGGCACCTGGGCAGAACTTCGAATGCCGACCGCCCTACTTCAAGTGAACAAGACGATTCTCGACGAGGCTCAACAACACTTGAGAACGAGGAATATGCAGAAGTCACCTAAAGTTACAATCGGCCCAGTACCTAGGTCTACCGCAAGGGAGGTTATGTTCACCTTGATATCAGACATATTCCACGAGGCTAGGAGACAACGCTGTACATTGTTAGCCCAACACCAGAAACCGGGGGACGACGACGGAACCAAACTCATCAGTTTCGTCCTCGCATCCTGGTATAACGAAATCATCCTGCCGGAACTGCTTCAGAATCCTAGCCTGGGCGATGATAGTAATGTCCACAATCAAAGAGAGTGCACAGCCGAGGAACTGCATCCATTCGTAGGGCACACTTTGAGAAGAATGGAACGAAAAAGGACCTGCGAAATCAGCATACGTGTGTTGTTTCCCGACGACGAAGATGATGGCGACTTCGTGGGTTACATGGTGTATGAATGGGACCTTGTGAAGGACATCACACGACTAGCGCTAAGCGCCCGACCGGGGCTTTCACTGAAGATCATACCTCTGCGTTGCCGTCACAGGCATGAACTCAAGCATGAAATGAAGATGTACCGAAAGATGGATTTGAAAATTAGAAAAATGCTTTCGAGCATCAAAATTGGAAAGCCAACGGCCCAGGATCTGATACTCTTCAGGATACCCACTCTGCAGACAATCGAAGCCACTGACGAGGAATTGGTCAGCTCGGCAACAGCCACCGAACTTATTTGGTAACAAGAAAGCCCATACATCTCATACATTCCAATCACTCTGCATGTCTTGCTAGGGTAGCTACACTTTGTGTCGCATTTCATAGAAACGCTATTGGAAAAACTATACGGGTAGACGTCTACATCATCTTAACAACTGCTCACTTCTTGACATTCAATAGTATGTATGCAGCAAGATGTATAATACATTCCAGTTCCCTCTAGTAGTGTTAAGAATCTACCATGCTCGGGAGGGCCTTATTCTATAATGCAGCATGATATGATTCGATCGCCGCTTAGAATTGAGTGTGTGCCTTATGCACCTTCCACTAATCTAATCCTCTCTATATCTGATGCTTGCTTGTTTGGCCCATGTAAGGTCTCTTTGATACCATGTATCCTGAAAAGAAGCTACGTGTTATAGTTTACGCGTTGTTGACCTTTGCTCCTAACGGTGAACGAGACCTCGGGATGCGACGGACTTTCTCATCGTCTTCGCTAGGTAGCGGCGCAGGGACCTCAATCAACACGCAACATCTTCAACGTCAACCGTTTACCGCCAGTAACTAAATACAGTATCTGAACGATGGTTTACTTTGCAAAGTTCCCAATATGATCAAGACACGTGATCAGAGATTGCCTACAACATGCCGTCTTTGGAGCCAGCGAATGCTCTGGCCTTGGTTGGAACGTCGACAGTCTAGCTTGCACCTGCGACGGTACATAGGATCGACAGACAGGAGGCTTCAGGGTCGCTATTTCTAGCTTCTAGTCGTCAGGTAGTTTAGAAGGTATTATGCTGACTTTCAGTGTTGCGATCCATGGTCAAGGCGTGATCAATACATTGAGAGACACTAAGAGAATGATATGCAGCTGCCCGTGGATACAGAGCACAAATGTTTGCGAGCGGGTTGATGTATCTAGAGTAGTGGTATATAAAGACGCGCTGAGTTCGCATATGTGGTGACCATGAATGTTAAAGAGTCTTTGATAACCGTAGAAACGTCTGCTTGTTGCAAGCTGCTTAAGCCGCTGCTGTTGACTTTTGCTGCCGATAGAGGTAGCTACCATTAGTGTCGCAAGCATTCTACAAACATACCTAGGTAGTATTGACTATACGGTTAAGCTAGACGTCTACGTTGACTTGGAGACTGACAGGTTATCAGGATTTGGTAATATGTATTCAGCAACGTGCGATATGAATTGTAGCTAACCCTAGTGGCGTGAAAGTACCAGCAGCTCAACAACATCTTGATGACTCTTGCTTACCGCTAAAGTCAACGCCGTAACGTGATATTGCCCCTTCACATTGACGTCTATCTTGCGACTAGTAAGAAGCAGCCGGACCACTTCTATCTTTCCGTGGAATGCTGCATACATCAGTGGCGTCCACCCTGTATTGTCCGCTGTGTTGACTTCGATGTTTTTGCTTGTCAGCATCAGCTTGACTACGTCGCTGTATCCTTTACTTGCTGCATCTAGTAACGCCGTTCTTCCAGTATCATCCTTGATATTAACATCGACGCTCTTGCTTCCAAGCAGCAGCTTCATCATGTCCTTGTTCCTCTTACACGTCGCGTGCATTAATGCAGTCTTCCCGTCTATGTCTCTCGCATTGACGTCAATGTTGCGGATACCCAGTAGCAGTCTGACGATCTTCTCATCTCCATATTTCACAGCTTTGAGTAGTGCTGTACTCCCAGAATTGCTTTGCGCGTTGACGTCAATCTTATCGTCGTTGATCAATAGCTTAATAATGCCCGCATTTCCAGTGTCTATGGCCTGCAGTAATACAGTGTTCCCGATATTGTTCTTCACGTTGACATCTATCCTGTCAGAGCTGAGAAGTAGCTTGATGATGTGTTCGTTTTCCACCTCTACGGCCTTTTTCACTGCGGTATCCCCGAACCAGTCGCCGGCATTGACGTCAACCGTACTGAAACTGAGTAGGAACTTAATCATGATACTGTCTCCATTGCTCGCTGCCAGAACGATTATCGGAGGTGCTCCGTCGCGATTGCTATTTGCATCAACGCCAGCGTTCAGTAGTACTTTGATAGTGTCCTTGTCTCCGGTTCTCACTAGCAACACCAATGTCTTTTGTGCACACAGCTTCATCTTCTGAGATTGCAGCATCAGCAATTCGAGAATTCTTGTATCTTGATGCGTGGTGGCAGCGAAGCTCCAATACAAATCAGAATCTGCATTCGTCGTTTCCAGCTCTGGATATCGACTCCGAATCAGTGTAGTTGCAAGTTCGCAGATAGCATCAGCTCGACTTGTAACGTATGGAATATGATTCTGCCAATTGGTATTCGCATAACCAAAGAACTTGAATCCGTCCTGGGGCTCAGAGTACGAATGACCACGAGCTTCAGCAACCGTCTTGCTCAAGTCAAATGCGGGTTGCTTCTTGGACTTGAGAAGCTTCATAGCAAGTTGCCGAGCGGAGCTCGAGCCGCCCACGGTGTTTCGCATGACCGTAGACGGCACTGCTTGTGCTAAGATCGGATGGGCATGGTTTCTCTCAAGTTGGGTTTCGAAAACACCGTACCCAAGATAGGTAACAATGATATCCGCCAACGTTCCGTGTGCTCTTCCAACAGAGAAACCCATGTACTTCACGTCGTCAAGACCATGAAGAATGTATTGCTTGACGCTGTGATGTATGACTCGGACAGTCGACTCTTCCTCATCGACAGTAAGAAGACATCCGCAGCAGGCTAGGGCTGACTGCACATCGTTCAACATCTTAGACGGATCCCATACTGCATGTCCGGGATCGACGCTTAAGGCTTCTCTCAACTCCTCAGTTGTCAGAGGTCGGCAAGCTGCCAATACGACCTCCAGTATCTTTGCTTGGAGCGACGGATCCGAGGCTCCTGATTTGTGTAAGATGCGGGGAAGAGGTTTGCGCAAGGTCTTTGGGCAGGTCTGCCAGGGCTTCGCGAATGGCATGATCAGTCTTCATACTACACAAAGACTGGATCTGAAGAGCCGCCCAAAGGAACATGCCTTGGGAGCGCTGAAGGAGCGACTCTTGGATGTCCAATATCAGTGTAGAATCTCTGATGTTTAGAAGATCTTCGTCCAGACAACGATAGAGCTCTGCTTCGATGAAGGTCTCGATGTCTGGGTTGCTTTCGGGTAACTGAACTATGCGGGCATCCAGGAGGCGACGTGTCATCGACTGTAGACCTAAAATTGCGTTTACCAGGTCAGTATTCTCCTCGCATACAATTCATACAGGGATTTCACTAACCCTTGTTTGGCTCTACCCGGAAAGACGCACAAATGAAGACCTTTAGCTTTGCTTGGATGGCCCTCACCGCTTGTACCAGCGTCGCTATTTCTCCTTCGCTGCACTCGTCCAGTCCATCTACTACGAGAAATGTTTTATAGGTAGGGGGATAAGCCTGGAGAACTATCTCTAGTATCTTGTCAACGTCTTCGGTGGTATGTCTATCTTGGCATACATCTGAAAGTTTGTCGAAGTCAGCAATACTCCGCAGCATTTGTCGCACTAGTGAGCCAAGAATGGTGCGTGCTTGCAGACTCTCGGGTAGATCGTGTCTGCAGAAGAAGTATGCTACCAAGGGTCTATCTCTTTCGGTAGAGAGGCTGAGATCGTCCACGATGTTGGCTAGCAACACGGACTTTCCCGACCCTAACTTGCCAGTGAATACTATGGTGCAAGTTTGTAAGCTATCCCTCCACTCTCTATATTCGTCGAAACGTGTAAAGAGCGATGTATTCCCGACCTTCCTTGTCTGCTTCCAAACTGTTTCGTAATCGTACATGGAGCAGAGGTCGAGCACCTGCTTTCTTGCCGCAAGTTTTCGTTGGTACAATGTGGAGTCGAACATTGATCGGGATAATGCTCTAAACCCAGAGCTTTGTTGAAATTCACTGACTTGCATCTCTTTTTCGATCGAGTGTGCCCATTTCTCGAGGTCATATTGAAACGTTTTCAATTCTCCTCCACTCAATGATGATGTGAACTGCTGGAGAGCGGACTTTTGGCCAAACCTGAGCAAGTAATGACACAGAGCAACGACCACGATGAAATATTCGAGGATGTAGACCTGTAGCTTTTTAGAGAGTGGGTAGAGCACAGCAATTTCCTGATGGCGTGGACAAGAGCGACCAAGGTCCATGAATATCGATGATAGCTTCTCTACGTGGTTTGACACGCTCACAAACGACTGTGTACCATCAGTAACTGACGTGAACATGGATACAACAACAATTACTCACCAATATCGACATGCGTACCAATGACCACACGCCACACGCGATCGGGTTCTGTGAGCTTCCAACCACGATATCCCCAAGCGCAGCGAACTGCTGAACAGCTTGGAGAAAATTGGTAAAGCGCGGACCGAAGCATCGATTGCTAAATTTGTTGGACATGCGGCGGTCAATCTCGGCGGTCAGTCGCATGACATCGCTTGGTGTGGGTGTCGCCAAAAGCGTCTGCGACTTCAGGGTACGAAATGCGGACTTTTGTTCGCTTGACAGGTCGGCTTCAAATTCAGAGACAGCTTGAGCGAGGCGAATTTCGGGACTGAGCGATCCAGCTTTAGCTAGAGCTTTGGACATGGTTGTTGCCCGCAAGCTGTAGGACAGGTAGCTTCAAGCCAAAGCTGACGCCGTATGGCGAAGTTGTTGGTAAGCCAGAGCGTGGTCAAGAGTTCAACATCGTGGTGATCAGGGGTGCGGCTGGGGTTGCTGTGTGGCTCGATTTGGCGTCATGTAGGTATGAGGGTCAGCAAATTATAGAGTATCGTCTGATGAAGATGAGGAAGCAAAGAATGAAAAGGTAGAAGCAGGCTGCTGGGTGAACCGTCAGGCTGAACAAGAGCTCATGTGCTGCGCACCAGGCTGACAGGCTGCGCTTGGCTGCGCATCTCAGCCGCGGCCCCGCTTGCCTCTCTCAGGTGCACTGCCGAAGTTATTGGTGACTATTTACTTTACCTCTCGTCGTTGCATTGCGAAGAAGACCATTAGACCCTGACCGAATGAGCTAAGAGCTTGAACTCTGACAAGGACGACCAGAGTTGCCCGGTGTATAGGACACCTGCATGGTATGGCCATGGCACGCTCTCTTCTTTACCGGTGTTATCTAAGACCTTGATGTTGAAAAGACAGCACGAGCGGCTTGCAGAGATTCAGCTCACAAACCGCCAAGCACAAGACACACAATCTTTATATGGGTATCACATTCTCCCTAAATACGAAAACAAACATCTTATTTCTATATTTCCCTAAAGGACCCTTCAACAGGCTTCCTACTAACCCCAGTATACTGCTGCTGCGGTTGTTGTTGTTGCTGTTCCGCGCCCGGTGTAAAAGCGCGATATGGCTGCTGCTGCTGTCCCACACTCCCCGCCACAGGCGTATACGATCTCTGCCCCGGATATGCCGGTGCCGCATTTGTAAAAGAGCCATGGTTTGTGGACTCGGAGGCTGCGTAGCCGGGCTGCAACGCTGCGGGTGCTGGCGGGGGCGTGTAGGTATCGTACGACGGGGATGGATCGCTGTTGTAGGCGTAGGGGTTTGCGGCGGGTGGGGAGGGGGATTGGTGGCGGTGGTCGGGTTCGTCGTAGTAGTTGCGCTGGTCGTAGGTTTGTGGTTGATTGTAGGAGGATTGTTGGTTGTAAGAAGGTTGCTGGTTGTAAGAAGATTGCTGGTTGTATTGACTGAGCTGGTCGTGGGAGTCGTAGGCTTGGGGCGCGCCTGGCGAGCGGCGGCCGTAAGGCTGTTGCTGCTGCTGTGGTGCGTATCCTTCGTTTGCGCTGTAGACTGGTGATAGGTTGTGCCCTGGCGAACCTCTGCGGTAGTCGTCCTGCTGCGCGTATGGTCGGCCGTATGCACCCTGGCCGTTCAACGGGGCTCCTTCGCTGACGAATGAATCGTTTTGATAGCCGCTTTGAGGGTAGCCCTGGCCGTAGTTGTCCATTGGCGACACTGGGGACCGGCCCGTGCCAGGCGATCGTCTTTGTGTGGGCACAGCCGCCGCTGCTACACCTCCCATTGATCCGCTTATTGGACTGCCGTTGCGGTCTAGCCTATCCATCTCCATGTCGCCTTGCTTCTGGGGCATGGGTTGTTCCTCGACTTGGACATGTACGTCGCGCCCGTCTTTCCACGTGGGCATTGCGGGAAGCGAATCTTCGTTGACGACGGCTCGTGTCGAATCGAATGTCGCGAATTGCGGTCTCTCGGGCTGCGCGGCTGGCGCGAAGGTGGGCATGGCATTGGAGCGATACTGCTGGTTCACCGGGCGGGTGTCGATAGGCGGAGGAGGCGGCGCAGCGGCATGCGCCTGGGCGTAGGGGTTCATGGGCGGAGGAGGCGCTCCATATGGCGTGGGGTATGGGGCGGCGGGATCGCTCTTGACGCGCTTGTGGCCTCTTCCACCACTGCCGCTGCAGCAGCACGTGCAGCATCTAAAGCAGCAACACGCGCACTCGGCGCCGCAGCATATGCATCGCGCTATGCAGGTAACCACGGATATGACGATGAGAGCGCCAATGATGATTACGACGATGACCGGCCATCTGTTGTCTGTGAGCAAAGGGGAAGCAGCCTGAGGCCTGGCAATTCAACGCACTTGCAGTAGGCCTTGGCCATGCAGTTGTCCCATGAACTGAGCGTGTTCTTGGCCTCATCCAGCGGATTCTGGCGCGCAAACAGCGAGTGGACGAGTAGCGACGGCATGGCGATATCGAGTGTTCAAGTCTTCCGTCCAGCGGGTTTAAGGGAGTCGTTCGCGGTGCAGAGGCCGGCCGGGGTATATGGCTATGGATGGGGATATAACGATCGACGGGACAGGACGTGCCTCATGTCGCTACAGGAGTTCACGGCATCAAGGAGGAAGTACAAGGCGAGGCGTGAGTGTCCGGGTCATGTGGTGGTGCATCGCTTGCTTTGACGTCCCCTGGAATGACGCTGGGTGCCAAAGGCGAAACGGCCGTGAAGCTTGGAAGGGGCGGGACATGGCCAAGCACCCATGCCGACGCGGTCGCCGTGGCTGAGTTAGCCGCTAATCCGCGTTTCGCATCAATACTGCGCTTCTTCCCCGCAAAGCCTATCGTGGCGCTATCGTATTCAGACCCGAGTGCAAGATTGTGTCGTCGCATTTCGATCGCGCGCAGTAGCTTTACCATGGTTGGCAATCATATGGCGCGGAGTGGAGTTGACAGCGGGGAGAGAGTACGCAATGCTGGTGACGCCTCGCGGCATGCCATCAACAAGAGAACGCCGAACGTCAACAAATCCAGATCCTCGCATGCCATTCCGGTTGCATGGCACGATCGTCTTTTCCAAAGCTTGTAGTGTACTACGCGTTCAACAGGTACCATCCGGCAAGAACGGCAGAGGGCGTGCACTTCCATCCGATATCCGACGTTGACATATGTAGAGCACGTCGTCTCCTTAGGTGTCATGCCGTTCCATCTATTCCACATCAATAATGCCCTTTACTCATGAACTCCGAAATTGGATTGCTGTCTGGTGTCTCGTGAGCTTGTTGAGTGGGTGGTATGATATGCTCTACGTCTGCCTGCGCCCTCACAGCTTGCCCGGTGGCAGATGGCATGCGCCTTTCTTCAAACCCATGGCACAATGGGCTGCTCTTGATAACCTATACGGAGCGCAAGCATGCGTACAAGGCGATACTGTCTTATTGACCAAGACCAGCATCAGCTGCTTCGAGATGAACCTTCACCTAGCCTACTTGTGCCAGCTTGCTCGGCCGGGCGCACTGCGTTCGACATTGGAAAGCAGGTGCGTCACCGGTCGGTTCGCTCCACAGATAGCTTTATGTGGTCTCCTCGCTTTTGTCGTACAAACGGTAAAGCAGATGTTCTACAGTAGGTTCAGTATCCCTTGGTAGGTGTTTGCGAAGACATACTGAGCGTCAATGTAGTTGGGGTGCAGTTCAATTCCAAGGCCTTCAAAGAACATACCTCTTCCAGGTTCATTTGGATTGTGGTTAGGTACGCCGATGGTGCATCGTATAACACGAAGTCTACGTTAACGCCCAGCACAGTTACGCGTCCCTTACCATCTCGGCGTGTGCAGCAATATCCTTCTTGAAGGAAATACACGCTGGCTTGTTGGACGAACACGTGACCCAACCACCTCCAGCATCTACCACGGAGAAGCCGCCGACACAGGATCCGTGATAGGCATGCAAGATATCTTGTTTACCCACCGACCTCTCCACAGTAGTCTTGGACGGTGCTGGCCGCGTCCACAGAACCAAAGTTCCCAGGTGCCAAGGGCTGCCCCTCCCCCACCACCCAGCGGCAGCTTCCCCTTCCAGCCAGCTTCCAGCCGCGGGCCTGCCACACTCATCTACGTCACCGATCACGCACTACCCGCTTGCTACAACGCCTAGGCCTACATAACCAGCCATGTCTTCAACCCCCTCTATCGCCGAACTGCAAGCCTACTCTGAGGAGATACAAGCCCTTTACAATAAACTTCCCAACCTCCGCGACCTGCCCGACAGCAAAGTCAACGAGACAGCCGCACTCGAACAGGACGTCAAGAACCTCGACGTGAAGGAACAGACCCGTGAAGACAAAGTAGACGCCTACGTTAAAGGATTCCTTTACATCGGCGGACCGAAACCTCGACGACAGAAGCAACAAGTTACCACATCAACCTAAACAAACATGCCGGACCACCCAATTGAGCAGGGCGCCGCTGGCAGTACGTGACAACCTTCTCCTACCATCCACCACACCACCCAGCCTGATCAAGCCATAACTAACGCGTCATCCCCACAGGCCTCACCGACAAGATCGCAAAGGAGTCCTCCGACTCGACCGCATCCTCGCACGACAACCACGCCGAGGGCGGAAGCCTAGGCGCTTCAGCTCACAACTCCAAGGTATGCTATTCGCGTGCCGTTGTTATGCACCTGAGTCGGAACGGAAGCTAATGCATTTATAGGGCCCAGCCATCCCAGACAACATGCCCAAGGCGGAGAGCAAGGAGGACCTCAAGAAGAGGGCTGAGGAGCTGAACAAATAGAGTGGTGGAGGAATACGTCGATGTGGTCATACATGTTTTGACGCTATACATATGCAGTCCTCAAATCTATCTTCCAAACCTACAGTCTGGCATTGCCAGCAATTTGAACCCCGTTCGACAACCGCAGCCCAAAAGGCAACCCTCTTACGTATCTGTCGGTGTATGCAACTCCATCCATCTCCGCAAAAGCTTGGTCGATATCCTTGTACATATCGTATGCGTTCATCTCCTCGATCGTCAACTTCTTCGCCTCGTCCTCTACCTTGTAGTTCGCCATTGATGTGTTGCTGCTGAAGCCTACAAATCCTTCCGTTAGTACTCGTCCTTCGAAATGGATGCTGATGCTAAGATACATACCAATGCGTTCGTTGATATTGGACGCTGCTTTGGCAGCTGAAGCCTGAACTTTTGTCGCGCGAGGTAGTCTGACTTTCTCGTAGACTGCGAGCGACTCCTGCACATTTCCTCGGAAGTAGTTCTTGCTGAAGAGAATGCCCAGGGCAGCTGCGTCTTCTATCGCCATGCAAGCGCCTTGACTTTGATGGGGCATCATCTGAGAAACGCAAATCAGTTCCGATACCTAAGAATGGGATGGTGTAGGGATGATAGTCTCTTACCGGATGTGCAGCATCGCCAATCAACGCGACACAGCCCTTGACAACATACGGATAGGGCTGATGAACCCAAAGCCGCCACGGCCTCACCTCGATACCAATAGCAAGATGAGCTTTCACCTTCTCATCGAGCTCAGGGTACGGAGCAAGCAGTTCCTCCACAGGCAAATCGGCGCCTCCCCACGTCTGATTCGCATAGTCGCCTTTCTCGCGAGGAAAGAAGCAGTAATATGAGAGAAGTTCGCCGCCGTTGCAAGGTGAGAGGACGATCTTGTCCCACTTGCCCTCCTGGCCGCCCCAGTACTCTAGTGCGCTGTTGAGGGAGTAGTCTTCTAGACCGAGTTTTTGGATGTCTTTTCGAAGAACGTTGGCGTGTAGGCAGCTGGATTCTGCGGGGCGTTTCTCGGGGTTCAGGCCAATGATCTTGCGGGTGACGGAGCCGATGCCGTCGGCGCCGATGATGAGGTCGTGGTGGACGGTGGTGTTGTTGGAGAAGGTGATTTGGTTGGTTGGGAGGTCTATACTTTTGCACTGCAACTTCTCGTTAGCACATTCATGCGAAGAGAAAGATCGTATCTTACCGGATGATTCACCAACAACTTCACTGGCGTCCCCTCACCCTCCTCCTGCAGCGCACACTCCATAAGCATCTTATGCATATACTGCCGATGAAACATATTATACACATAACCCCACCGCTCCTCATAGTCATCAAGATCGTAAACGCTAACCGGCTCCCCCGTCGTCCAGTCCCGATTGATGAGCTTCTTCAACACAACAGGATCGCCTTTCTCTACATCGACACCCCATTCGTGGAGCCAGCGCGTGCCGTTGGCGGCGCAGGAGACGGATGCGCCTGCTTCGCCGGCGAAGTCGTTGCGCTCGTAGATTGTGACGGTGTGGCCGGCGCGCCGGAGTGCGATGGCGCATGAGAGGCCGCCGATGCCTCCGCCGATTATGCCTACGCTTAGGGGTCTCCAGCTGGCGGCTTCTGTTGAGCCCATGGTTGTAAGGTTTATGTTGGTTTTGGGGAGGGATGGATCGCTGAGGGGTTGGGTATAGTATGCACAACGGAAGATAGTGTCAAGAAATCTAAAAGACGAGTATGAGGTTCATGATAATGGAAGATGCCTTTCTAATATATCGTACAAACACCATATCCAGCTCCTACTCTGCAGCATCCCGATCCGTCTCGAGCCACACGCCTGATGCGAGCCTTGCAAAATCGGAACTGTCTTATCTGTAGATGGCTGTGTGTGAGTAGCAGGCACCAATATCGTTGCAGAGTTCATGCAAACTGAGGTGATAAGACCTGCTGCTCATGACCGAAGTTGGAAGTTGGCGAAGTTGCGTAGCCGGAGGATGTCTGTGTAACGTCAATACGCGATACGTAGCCGACACGGAAGATCCGACGGAAGAGTTCATCGGATCGCTTCAGGGCTTTCTTGCGCAATTATACTAGTGTGTGAGGGATCATGATCCTTCCGCGTCAATACTTGCCGTTTACTGTACCTGAGTACTTTGGGCATGCTTCGACTTCTCGGACAAACCTATTCTCCTACACCTTCTCTTTCGCAATCATCAACACCCAGTCTTGCTGGACTTGCGGCCGTCCCTATTTAGCACCCATGCTTCGTTTTTGCTCCGCAAAGCCATCTTCGGAAAGGTCATCGCACTGTGTTGGCTTTCGCGTCCCAGCCATCTGTGAGCTGGCTGGTCGTCAAGACTTCCTCATCTCAGAATATCGGAGGGCACGCGGATAGTGCTTTCATCGTATTAGTAGTTGTCACGTCACATCCGCTGCGTCGATACAATGGTAGATCTTGCCTGTCGGCACATTTTGCGCTCCGGAACCCTGCTTCCGTCGGATGTTGCGTCTTGACCCACTAATAACAAATCTTCGAGATAAGGAAGATAACGCCCGGGCAATGGAAGTATGGCGCGAATGGTTGGTGAGCTGGGTGAGTAATGTACTATTGGGTCTCTTGAGTGGTATGTATGATGTTGTCGGGCTAGGTCTTGTTATTCGGCGAGAATATTAGCGGCGGTGGTTGTTGCACCGGCCGCTATCGGCTGCTCCTAACGCAAACCCTCTCTGCACACTCGACTTCAACGTTTCTGAGAACGACTTTTTGTCATCCTGTTTTGCTCTTATCTCTCTCCGCTCTTATATCGCACTCACGTGGTGTATATCAGTGCTTGGTCCCGTGCGCTCAGACTCTCATGCTGCCTCGCACGCCCGTCGCCCCAAATGCAAACGCAGGCAGGTAGCAGGAGCGACTCGCGAGAGCACGCGACCCGTGCAAAACTGCTCAGGACAACAGTGAAATAGGCTTCAGCCTCTTGCTGTTTGCAAAAAGGTAAATTCATGTTTGTCACTCTACTTTACTTAGGTCTAAGGCACGACACGCTGCTGCGACACGATCTGGCTTTCTCTGGACAGCGCTCAAGCTCTCTATATTGTCGCTACGTGGGTCGTGTTAGCGTTGACCTGGATATTGAGATTCTGTTGAGAACTATTACACGAAGACCTTCTAACGAGGCTTTATATTCGTTACTTCTCACGCTGGCTTGTGTGAGCCAGGACAGATGTAAAAGCTCACACCGCGAGCCCAGTAGTCAATCGACAAGACGCCTGAACATACAAGCTCTATTCTATCCAGTCATTACTGCGAGAAATACGAATACAGCCACACGGTTCTAATTATACAATAGTCGCCGGGTAAAGTGCTGGTGGTGTGCACGTAGGCAGACTAGGCTGTCACTAGTGTTTCTCAGCCTTGCTTGCTGAAGTCCTTTGCGACAGTACACTACTTCATTGTCTTCATTCTTTGCAACATTGCGTCGCACAGCTTATTCTTTTCGCTTCTGGGGAACGTTCAATTTAATCTAGCAGCAAAGCTGCCACTCTACTTCCATACCATCTCGAAGTTTTGCCCTACCTACATCTCAGCCTTGCACGCTCAGTGTATCACCAACAATGGCCGATGCGGTCTCATGTGTAGAGCAAGCCGAAAACAGTTCATCAAAAAAGCAAGCCGTGTACGAAAAGCATGCTCTTTGTCCAAATACAAGAACCATACGCGTTCTCGACGTGCGACCGATCGCCCAAGATGCCACCAAGGACACACCGGTCGAATGCGCTCTACGCATCATCGATCTCGATCTTAATCCTGGTTTCACAGCATTATCATACGTATGGGGCGACCCAACTCCCACGCGCAGCATCATATGCGACGGCGTTGTGTTCGGTGTAGGCGAGAATTGTCATTCAGCCTTGTGGCACCTCAGTAAGAAGCTGCAGGGTCTCGTCATCTGGGTAGACGCGATTTGCATCGACCAAGAAGACGTGAGAAAGGAGAAAGCGTGGCAGCTTCCTCTCATGGGAGATATCTACTCAAAGGCTAAGCAAGTATATGTCTGGTTGGGGACGGGTGATGAGAAATCCGACCGCGTCATGAGATATCTGGCGAAGGGCGGACTTCGTAGATATGTGAAAATCGTGCCGAATGGACCACCGCAGTATCGACATTTTGTTGCAGCGTTGCGTCTTGGGCTTTCCTCTTGGAGTCTCACGCACCACCCGGAACCGTTTTGGGGCGAGTACCCACCTGTCTACCAAGTGTGTTAGACTAACGTAGACAGGGAATAATAAGCCTTTACTGGCTAGGTTTACCCGCCGGGTGCAGTACGTCTCAGGGATGGATCTCGTCTACGTTTTCGACCGGCCGTGGAAGAACCGACTGTGGACTTATCAAGAGATCCTGCTGGCCTCTCACCCAGTGATTGTGTGTGGAACTGAACACGTGCGGTGGTCTGACTTCGAGTGGACACTTCTCTCCCTAAGAACTTCGTTCCGATACTTTCCGAGGGCTGCTATTGCTTGGGAGGCCATCGTCTTTGACAGGGGGAACCTGCAGTCGATTAATCAACCAGCGGAACGGAGCGTGCTTCATACTCTTCACGAGCATGAGACTATCGTTAAGAAGATTCTCTCTACGCGAAGATGGTTGCTGAGTACATTCTCTGGTCTATTGCTGACATACACAACGACGTCTCTTTTAGTCGGTGTTGTGTCCATCTGCGCTCGAAATTATCCCCGGTGGGGAGTTCGTCTTCAACTTGAGGGCAAGGTTGAGAATGCGTTTATGTTCATCGGTTGTTTCGGAACATTATATTGTCTCATGTTCCTCTGGTTCGCGGTGCGCCCTACGTATCAAACCTATCGAGGCGACATCAAAGAGACCGCGTCCGACGACTTGGTGGGTGCGCTGTACCAAAGAGCAGCTACCGATCCAAGAGACATGGCATACGGTATCTGGGCCATCTTACGAAAACGTGGAGCAAGCGATCTTTCTGCGCCGAACTATGACGTCGCGAAAGAACGACAGATCCCTTTGCTCTATCGACAGCTCACTGTTCATCTGATCCAAACGACCCGCAATCTGAGATTCCTGCACATCGCCGCTGCGCGACGGCTACCAGGTACTCCATCGTGGATCCCTGATTGGTCTACCTTCAATACCAACACCTGGCGGGAATTGCCAGGATTCCCAGGGACCGATCTTCAGGGAACAGCTACTTCACCAGAGTCAGAGGATAGACTCAGCAAGCATCGCGCTCGTCAAATGATATCCCTAGACTCTACTCAGAGCGTCTTGACGGTGCTTGCTAGGGAAACTGGTGTCGTTTGCGGTTCAGTTTCCTTCTCCCTGATAACGCTAACAGCATTGGAGACGGATGAAAGACGTGCCCATATGGAGAATCTACGAAGCATACTCCAATGGGCAGATTGGGCGAAAGCTATTGGCTGCAAGATCCACGCCATCTTCTATACGCAGCCAGTCAATGCTCTCGTGCCGATTAGCGCCGGGGCTCCATGGCCAAGCCCGAGAGATCGAACCAGCTGGGGCAAGATTCTTTCCGGGTCGAAAAGAGACAGCCTGGAAGCATACCTCAGTCTCTGGATGGATGGCACTAAGAAAGTGCCTAGATGGTTTCGCAAGTTTATGACAACTCAGATCTGCTTGTGCAACCTGATCGCCGAGCTTAAGCGAAAGATTTGCTACGTCAGCATCTCTGCCATACCTGGAGCGTTTTGCCTGTTGGCTTGCTCAGATGAGACAAAAGTCGACGATCGGGCCTTGCTGGTATGTGGGTTACCGGGCTGGATAATCGTGCGCAAGCGCGATGGGCCGGACAACGCGGTCGAGATCATCAGTCCTACTTCTCTTCAAGGTTCAGCGGCGGTGAATAAGCCTGTAAACATGAACAATGGCGGCGATGTTGCACTCGATAACCTGTTTTTCGAGTATCATGTTCATTGAGGGAGAAGCAGCTTCTGGTCTGACGAGGACGCTTTACGTAGGTACGCTGGTTTTAAGACACCGTAGATGCTATAGCGCTGCTCGTCATGGACGCGCAATGTTGGTTTCCTTCCGGGTGTCAAGTCAGACAAACGAGCGATTGCGACGTTGTCGCGAGGGCGCTGGAGATGGAAGTAAGCTCATCAGATCACGCGGAATTGGAACTGCATATACGACGTTATAATCGCGTTTCGATTTTCTTCATCAATTACTTTTAATCATGCCATCTCATTCATCATCATCCTTCCTTGGCCGCGGTGGCTTCTGTCCATAAACCAGGGACCTAAACAACACGTCAGCAAAAACCCAAACCATTACCACCAACTCAAAGACCATCAACTTACACTTCCTGATAAGCATGAATCCCCCTCGTCCTCAACGCCGTCCTCATATGCGCAAGATAAACCTCAACCTCCTGCTTCGTCCACCCCATAATCGTGGTAAGCAGATACAAACTCCACCCTTCAATCCCTTGCTCCCAATTAATCCTGTTATACTGCCCCAGTTCCTTGAACCGCTTATCCGCCGGCCAGCCACCCACAGGCAACTTCCAGCGATGCTCCACGACGTTTATAAAGCCCGCTGCTTCTATGCCCGCGCGCTGTTCGTCGGCTGTGCGCAGCGACTTTCCGAAGCGGTCGCCGAGTTCGAGGGAGAGCTTGCCCCAGCGGTCGTAGATGGAGCCGGGGGTTACGGTGCCGTCGTCGGATTTGGGGACGACGGAGAATTCGAGTTGTTCGATGTAGCCGCCGGGTTGGAGGTGGCTTTGGGGGCGAGGTTAGTATGGTGGTGCTGTTTCTGAGGTGTGGGGTGTGGACTGCACGTACTCATAGCACTCTTTGTAGAAGGCGGGCCAGTCGGCTACGCAGCCGAAGAGGGATCGGATGTGGATGAAGTCGAAGTGGTCTTTCTTGTAGAGCCAGGGCTCGGTGAAGTCGTCGATTTCGAAGCGGACGTTCGGCGGGACCATGGAGGGTTGGGTGGGACTGAGGTCCGTTCCGAGTACCTGGACTTGTCAGAGTGGTGTCGCGGACTCTTTGTCGCATATCTGTACGCACCTCGGCCGATGGGTATCTATCCGCAAAGTCGCTGTTGGTTTCGCGTCAGTCTGTCGGTCGGCATGCGAGAACGTGAGACTGACATAGCCCAGATTCCTGACTGGTCAGCTTATGCGTTCGTCGATCAGGGTGTTCCTTGCATACCGGTGCCAGTCCCCAGATCCAAGACGTGCTAGAGTACCCGATTGTCAGCCCGAAGCCAACAGCCATGATGTCTTGTCTGGCTCCAAACGTACCATGGGCTGTTTCGATATGGGTGCCAGGAACAGCTCGCCATCGAGTAAGAGGAGGCAGATGTGGTGACTACCCAATCCAGTCAACACACGTCCTTCGCCAAATGGGTCGCAGGCCATACACAATATCGAGCTGGTCTGCCGAAGTCTCATCATTCGGCCCCCCTGTGCTCACTTAGGAACAGCATTGGCATGGAACGAGCGGGCAGCCCACAGTATGATCCTTCCTTGTATGCATGGTATCGCCGGCCGTTGCGGTACTTGTAGTTGTATACGGCCGATTTCAGGGACGTCGTCTCGCTTCGGTCCGTGTCAGAAGGCGGCTGGTTGGCGGGTTCGTCATCCTGGGAAACTTACGATGCCGAATCGTCGCCAAATGCCGAGTCGGTTTCGTCCGAGTCCTGGACGCTGGTGTTAGCAACGCGACGATCGTTCGCATGGGGACACGGCTTACATGAGCGATCTGGGCTCCAATGTCGGCCATGTTTTATGAGGCGCAAGATGGATGATTGTCGCAGCGAGGGGTTTGCAGGTATCGGAACAGTGCGAACGAGAGGGTCGCCCTGCCACCACTTAGCGTGACCTTTTGTACCGATTGCAACGTTCAGGCCAGCAGCTCGAACTACTGCCTTTCGCTCCCGACAGCCGTGTGACCGCGGCTCTACGCCGGCGACATGCACGCATGCAGACAGTCGACCGGCCAGACACCAGCGCTATCAGCCAGGTGCTCCGGTTGGCCGCGGTCGTCCGCAATATGGAGAGTTGTCCTTAATGAAGTGGGGATGGCGGATGCCGTCGTCGACTCGTCTGCGAGAACTGCGCGCGACCATTGAGGTCAACTTCATCCTCCTACTATCCTCACTCCGCCCGGCGAACTGTCCCACCAATCAATGCCGATCGTCGAGTCCCTACCCAGCGCAGCGGTACTGCTGTCCGCGGGATTGACAGCCCTGCTGGCCTACGTGCTGTACGCAGTGGCCTACAACGTCTACGTCCATCCGCTGGCCAAGTTTCCGGGACCGCCTCTCGCCGGCGCTACGACATACTGGAAAGCGTATATTGAGTGCATCGCAAACCGGTCCTTTTGCCACTTCCTGGTCGAGCTGCATGCGCAATACGGTACGAGGGACCTGGCACGCAGGACACAAATGTGCAACGCTGACCCGTGTGGTGCGCGACGATAGGCGACGTTGTTCGTATTGGACCCAACGAGGTGTGTGAAGCATCGCGAGAACGCAGTGAACCCCACTCTTGTGCCACCACGTGTCGCTAACCATCATGGCCTAGCTCCACTTTGCCAACCCCCAAGCCTACCACGACATCTACAACAACAAGAATCGCTGGGACAAGGAAGCGACGCTCTACAAGAGCTTTAACGAGGACAGATCTAGCTTCGGCTATCTCACGTATGCCGAGGCCAAGTACCGCAAGGATGTGCTCAATCGCTCCTTCTCGCCGGCTGCGATCGAGAGCTCCGAGGGTCTGTTAATCGAAAAGACCAAGGCTCTGTGTGCAGCCTTTGAGCGGCAGAGCAAGGCATCTGCCAGTGTTGATCTGTTTTACGCATTCCGCTGCATGAGCATAGATGTTATTACCACCTTTTGCTTTGGCAAATCCATCCACGCCGTGGATGAGCCTGACTTCAAGGCGCCTATCGTCGTGGCTCTTGATGCGGCGACCCCTGTTGCTATGTACTTCAAGTATTCTGATTTGTTCAAGAACTTCATATTGAAATGCCCGCCTAATCTGTCCAAGAAGCTTAGCCCGTTGACGGCGGGCATGATCGATCTAAACCAGGTATGTTGTTTGCTCACTGGGGCAGCGGCCTACTGACATGTTGAAGCTACTCTCGCAGCAGATCAACGAGCTCACTGACGACCCAGAGAAGCTCAAACTTCTTCCTCACAACATGACCATCTACCATCGGCTAATGGACCCGGAAGCGCATCGCGACAAGCAGATTCCATCGGCTGAGAGCCTGTATGAAGAGGCCCAAGCGCTCATGTTTGGTGGCACAGACACCGTCGGCAATACCCTCATGGTCGGCGCTTTTCACCTGCTCAAGCATCCTGACAAGATGCAAAAGCTCAAGTCGGAACTATCCGCGGCATGGCCATCTCTCATCGGAAACGAGCCCACGGTCCGCGATCTCGAAAGGGTACCGTATCTGACCGCGGTCATCAAGGAGTCGCTCAGGCTCTCATCGGGAGTTACCGCGGGCCTTTTGCGCATCGTTCCCGCAGCCGGTGCAACGATAGCGGGAGTCGAGGTGCCGCCGCAAGTATGTCTGCATTTCGCTCTAGGCTAAGACGCGTGCTGATTGCGTGCTAGACCATTGTATCGTGTGGGAGTACATTCGTCCACTTCAACGCCGACATTTTCCCAAAGCCAGACGAGTTTATTCCCGAGCGCTGGCTCGATGAATCTGCGGACTTGGACAAGTGGCTCGTCGCCTTCTCGCGCGGCCCACGTATGTGCCTGGGAATCAAGTAAGCCTGATCTCGGTAACTTCAAGTGAGATCCGAAGCTAACGTGGTAACTTTTCGCAGCCTGGCTTGGGCGGAGTTGCGCCTCGGCTTCGGCCATGTCTTCCGCAAATTTGACCTGGAGCCCAAGGGGAAACTGTAAGTCGACTGAAGTTTCTTGCTGGTATGCTGTACTAATGACGATCAGGCCTGACCAGCTGGTGTGGCGGGATGTTTTCTTGCCCTTCTACCATGAAGACCATTTGCAGGCACATATGCGACCTGTAAGTGCGTGATAAGTGTTGTGTCGGACATGGGAGCTGTTGGGGTTGTCGAGTCATTTCATAGATTGTGCGAAGACGACAAAGGGATCAGCCGACCGTTGATCGTGCTCTGGACTTGCACACGTGTAATTGAGCGCCGATCAGTCGGAGATATGGCACCTGGGCGCAGATCAATATAGTATGAGCTAGTGGGTGCCGAGGTGCAAAGGGGGACAGGGCTTTCTGAAAGAAGTTTGTCAAGCTGAAAAGGGCATTGTGATTACGCATGTGATGTATTGCTGAGAGGCATCGTTCTGCAGGCGGTTCCAAAGTGGTGGAGGGTTGCATCAGACAGGGTGTTGTCGGATGTGACGAGGGCTCTGGGTGCACGACATTGCATTAGCTGCGGGTTCTATTGCGGCGTCAGCTACATGCGCGTTTGGTACAAGCGCGGAGCACTGTGGTTCGCCGCCTCGTCCAACCACAGCGCTGAGCTGGGGGGAGAAGTGAAGACCCCGCCCCGTTTGAGCAAGGAAGGAATTAATAGACGCGCTGCAGTCTGGATTAGTGTAAGAGCGAAAGTTAGCAATACAAAGTCGTATGTTAAGCTCCAGGTTGTTTACTGATATGACTTGAAGGGGATGTGGGGGAGCGGACAGCAGAACACGAAGGTAGCTGGCGATCATGGCGATCAGCAGCAGCGATGAGAGTTTGGAGAGCAGGAGCTAAGGGCGGCGGAAGTTTTGGAGCCGATGGAGTCGAGTTGGAGCTTGTATGAGATGATAAGGTTGGCGGGTTGTGCCAATCGGAAGGGCAAACGGGGGCGCAGAAGGGCCGATGATTGGCGGGCAGGTGTCCAAGCATGTGCGGCGGAGCGAGACGAGATGAAGGGTGACAGGCGGGCCGCAGAGGCCGGGCAGCTAGCCAGGTCGTGGATGGTTGGGGTGGATGGTTGTGGGTGGACATCTGAGGGCGACATCTGAAAGGGCATGCGATCAGCCAAGGGGTTTGGATGCAGCGATTCAGGCGTCTCAGCAGTTGTGTGGAGAGGGTGGGATGCAGGCTAGCTGGTTAGCGACGCGGGCGCATCGTCTGGTGCAGGCGAGCTAGGCCCCGTTGGCTGCCATGAACTCGACTTCTCCCCGCTGAAATACTGCATACCAGTACATACGACGTCCACGACGTAGCATCACGACCGCCTGCCGCTGAACCCCAGCCCGCCTGTCCTCAATCCCCCTCCGCCCGCCCTCCCCCAATGTCCCCATTGCGCCTGGCCGCCAGCCGTCGCACACACCTTGACCTGGGCCCGCCCTCGCTGTGAGCGCCCTCTGCGAGCGCCCCGAGTGCCTTCGAAAGCGCCTACCATGCCCGCCACGGGAGGCAGCAGGGCCGTCCACGCGCCGCCCTCGAAGCCGACAGACAAGGGCAAGATGGCACAGGCCGCCCAGCCGCCGCGCAGAGAGAGCAGCGCGGGCACCTCAGCCCAGCGGCCCGGCATCAAGACGCGCGCATACTCGGCTCCCAACGTGCCCAAGAGCGACACCGACGGCCAGAGCGAGCTCGACCGCACCGACGAGGCCAGCGAGGCGGATGAGATTGCCGACGATGCCTTCTTCCAGCGCTACCACTTCCCCCAGCCCACGACGCTCTCCACCCAGCACGAGGAGGGCGACAGCAGCGCCGAGTCGTCGTCCGACACCGAGGGGCCCCTCTCGCCCACCCACCACAAGGACCGCCAGGCCCTGGATGCGTCGGAGCCTTCGAGCGTGAGTCCTCCTATATTCATATGGCGGGGGGACTGTAGTAACTTACATGTGTAGTCCACCAGCGACTCGGCATCAACCATGCAGGACCTCAACATCGCCGTCATCGGCGCGCGGACTTCGGGCAAGAGCACCTTCATCCGCCGCGCCCTGGGCCTGCCCGACACGGCCACGACAACCTCCTGCTCGCGGCGCATGACCATCGACGGCACCCCCTACGTCGTGCGCTTCCTCGAGATGACCTTCAACGACGTGCACGTCGGCGACCGCAGCATCATCAAGTGGCCCGAGACGGTCCACGACTTCGCGACGCCGCGCATGGACGCCGCCGTCACCCTCTACGACGTCACAAACCACGAGAGCCTGGGCAAGGTCCCGGAGATGCTGAGTGCGTACCCCGCCATCGCGTCAGCCGACGCGCCTCGTACGCGACATGCTGACTGAGTCCAGGCACACTGTCCAAGGCTCACCTGCCCTTTATCCTCGTCGCCTGCAAGTGCGATCAGCACCCCGCCCACCGCGAGGTCGATCCGCAAGTTGTGGAGCAGAAAGCAAAGTCCTTCATTGGAGACGTGAGCGTGTTTCAGACCTCCGAGTCGTCCCCGGAGACGCACCGAGGATGCCTGTCCGTCATCACTCGCGCGGCCATAGCCGCCAAGCGCCGTAAGTGGCTCATTTCCTTTTGTTACACGCCCAATTGCCCATACCCAATGCCCCCAATGCCCCCCAATGCCCCTAATGCCCCTCCATGCCCCCAATGCCCATTCCAGGGTGCAAGTCATTGACCCCCTGCAGCCAGGTCCCAGGCTTCCATGGCGCGGCGCCGGGCCAACTCTTCCGCCGTGAAATCAATCACCCAAAAGGACCTTTGGAGCCGCAAGCACGAGCGGGCTAGCTCGGAGATCTCCATGAGGTTTCAACGGGGTTCAAGCGAGGTCAAGGGCCACCGTTATAAGCCCAGCGACACCAACAAAACTTTTTTCAACGCTGAAGAGTCCCCCGGCTATGATTCCCAGGAGTCTGATGATAACGACTCGGACGCCGGCCAAAGCATCATGTCGGTGAAGCCGTCGGATGAGAATGGCTACACCTTCGAGCAGCTGGTCGACCGACTGCTCGCCCAGCCCATGTCCAAGAACGACTCCAAGTTCGTCTCCGTGTTCCTGGCTCTGTATCGGAGATTCGCAACCCCGGGCCAGCTACTAGAGGCCATCATCAAGCGCTTCGAGTCGCAGAACAAGGACAAAGAATTGCCCATGATCCGCATTATTGCCCAGCTCCGCTACCTGTCGATATTGCAACACTGGGTGGCCTACTATCCCGGTGACTTCGCCTACCCAACCACACGCCGACTCATTCGAAGGTTTGCATCGTCGTTGGCCTTGAACCGGGAGTTCTCCGTCGCCGCAACGGAGATTATTCGCGATCTTGAAATGGTCACCGAGGACGACGACACCGACTGGGCATGCAGCGACCGCCAACGAGCCCAGAACGAGAACATACCGACATTCCACAACAACGTCCTGGACGAAGACTCCGACGAGGACGAGTTCTCAAGAGCACTCGGCCACATGTCCATGAGCAGTTCGGCACGGAATTCGGTTGCCCGCAGTAGCGTAACCGGTGGCGCTTCCTCCACCAACGGCTCCATGGGCTCATCGCAGATCCTGCTTACCCAAGTCGAGAAGAACGAGCGACTCGCCCGACAATTGGAACCCAACCCAATTAAGCCCATGTCCAAGATTCAGTGGCACCAGCTTATGGGCGAATCGGACGAAGCCATCGCAAAGGAACTCACCCGGATAGACTGGATCATGTTCTCCTCGGTACGACCACGCGATCTTGTACGTCACGTCAGCTTGAATGCCGAAGAGAAGAAGCGGTGCAAGAATCTCGAAAATGTCACACGCATGACCGAGCACTTCAACCACGTCGCCTACCTCGTCACCAACTACATCCTCCTGCGCGACAAGCCCAAGCACAGGGCGCTCATGATGGAGAAGTGGATGAAGATTGCACGACAACTTCGGAAACTCAACAACTACAACATGCTAGGTGCCGTAATGGCAGGCATCAACGGCACCGCGATCGGACGACTGGTAGCAACTCGGGAGCTGGTCCCTCAGGCCACCAACCAAGACTTTTGGAAGCTCGACATCCTCATGGGCCAGACTAAGTCGCACTCCGCGTACAGACTGGCGTGGGAGAATAGTTCCGGCGAGCGCATACCATATATCCCACTACACCGCCGCGACCTCGTATCGGCTTCGGAAGGCAACTCGACCTTTGTCGGCGACAAGAAGAAGACAGACTCCGCGTTCGCACCCCACCCAGGCGTCAGCGTCTTGGAAAGCGTCGTAGGGAAACGCGACAGCCGAGAGCCACCACCCGGCGGCGTCGTCGGCAAGGAGCGGATAAACTGGCGAAAGTTTGAGATCATGGGCGAAGTCATTGTCGGAGTACAACGCGCGCAGGGTACTCCGTATCCGAACTGGCAGCGATGCGAAGAGATTCGGAATCTGATCTTGGACATCAAGATCAACAAAGACGACGAAGTAAGTCTTCCTCACTGTTGGCACTGTTGGTATTTCCAGTATACTGACATCATCTAGGAACTCTACGAGCGCAGCACCCATCTCGAGGCGGGCAGAGCCGACGAGAAGAGCAGGATCGCAAGATGGTTCCGAGAGCGTTAGTGCTTCTCTCCTACTTACCCACCCATCCCTAGCGCGCAGCTTTTCTTATCTTCATCTTTCATGTTGAGATCAGATAAGCTAAGTGCAGGTCTTTGACTACAGCCGGGCGTCTATCCCTGCCCTCGTTGCCCTCCCTACCTCCAACACAGAACTACCAAGCCGCCGCGAGCACCACCAACTTTGTGCGCATCTGAGCATACACACACCACATTCACACCCATCTACAACACGTCGCATCTACACCACATCGCATCTCGGAACTATCTACACCACATATACCCATTTTATCCCGGAGCGGACTGCATTTTTTATAACGACATTGCTTTTGTTTGCTGTTCAAACATTATGATTGCACATTCATCTGCTACCTGTCGTCTCATCTCTCTATTTTTTGTTCTGGCTTCGTTGCACGATACCTCATATCCCTATTTGGCGTTACTTTTATATAGCGGGGCAAACTACCACACGGTTACGTTATCATCTTCCTTTGTTGCAGGCGGGGGGTGGTGAGACGGCATGGCGACGGTATGGCGGAAAAGGCGCATGTAGTGTTGAGAGTAAGTGGGATTGGCTATATCAATACGAGCCGTTTTTTGATCGATTGTTGGATGTTTTGCCATGATGAGGATTGTGAATGCGTGATGTTGGTGTTGTGGAGGGCGGGCTATTAGTGATGACCTTCCGGGCTCGGGACGAATCATAGGCGGCACACGTGATATGTGGCTGGCTTCAGGCAAGCAGCGCACGGTTGGACGCCTATCGCTCCTACTACAACAACGCCCGCAACTCTTCCCAGCCTGATCTTTCCGATTGTCCTTTCTGTTCTTGCATCGTGTGAGCTTCTCCCGCAGCCTGTGTGTCACAGACTGCACTCAGCGAATCACGTCAACGCTATCGCAATTGTCCCGCGTGCGAAAGCGCATTTTCCATGACCAGCGTGATCCAACCCAATTCCAGCTCCAAGTCGAAGGCGCGCTCGACTCTTTGCATCCTGGGTGTTACCGCCTCTGGCTCACCTGCGAAAGTCGAGAACGAGACAGCTTCTCCCGCATCTTGCAACAACGCTACGTTACGATAAGAGCCCATTTGCTGAAAGATCAACACACAAGAGATACTTCCTAGGTCGTATTCTCTAATTGAATCTAGTGGGAGTTTTGATTCAAGACCGTGCTGTGGAAGAGCACCTACCCTCCCACGCCTTCATCAGCTCATTTCCAACTTCTGAGCCTAAGTTCAAGACCGAGTCGCTAGACTGCCACTGCTCTTCCTTCAGATTACAACAACGGACAGCGAAGCGATGTATCCAACTGGTCAAACCCAATTTGTGTATGAACCGCTGGTCAATCCAAATTCAGTGCGCTTGCTCAGAGTAATAGCGCCTGACGCCTTTGGTCAGGTCCTCGTTCAGCTGTGGGAAGACACAGAGGGTACAGCATACAGATGCCTTTCGTACACGTGGGGAGACCAATCTGAAACCTACCCAATTTGGGTAAATTACCAAGAGGGGCCCTGTCCAACTAGGATAAATAACCAAGAAATGCAAGTCGGAAAAAATCTTTATGACTTCCTGGAACTTGCGAGCCATGGCAGTTTCGGTGAGTACTTTTGGATCGACGCGCTTTGTATCAATCAAAGCGATGATGTCGAGAAGAGTCTGCAGGTAACGCGGATGGGAGATATCTACAAGAACGCCAAAGAGGTTCTCGTGTGGCTTGGTGATGGCAAAGAGAATCGTATCCGAGACCTTTTTTTGCAGATGGAGCGTGCAATTGCCGTCTCGGAGAAGACTCGCTATGTGAAGAGGAAAGGTCTCCTAGGTGTTGGGCCGACTGGTTTGAGAAGATATGGTGACGTATGGGTTGCGCTGGACACGGCATCAGCTGTTGGCTCCAACGACGGGTGCTTCAAGGACAGGAATGATCTCTTCGATATCTGTACGACTGATTTGGCAAATCACCCTTACTGGAACCGCGCCTGGACTGTTCAGGAGCTATTATCGGTCCCGAGTCCGCAACGAATCTTCCTTTGTAGCGTGGCAAAAACGCGCGCTTTGGAAGAGCTACTGCATCACTGTCAGGATGATCCACGGTTGAGGAGGATTCAGATGCTACTGAAAGGGACCTACTTCCGCCACGGTTCAGCAATACCCTTCTGGCTCATCTTTTACCAGCTCGGTCGCACGCTGGAATGCCGCGATCCTCGAGATCGCATCTACAGTCTACTCTCTGTGACAGGGCATGAGAGATTTACAGTCGATTATAGCGAGAGCACCTTTGGCTTATTCTTCAGGTCGGCCACCCGTTTTTCAGCGTGGGCCTGTCCTTATCTTCTGACGTTGTTGTGGCATGCGCTCGGAATCACGCGCAAGAGTGTTGAGGAAGCTTTCAAGTTTAGCCACGGATTCCAAGTGTCGATTCCTATGCGCGCGACGACTTGTGCTCGCGGACTGAATGTGCGAAAGATTTATACCCGCGGACTGGATTTGCGAAAAAGATGTCGCCCGCGGGCCGGTTTCGACCACTGGCGTGCTACAATCAAGGACTGTACATCTCGCGATATACTGCTCTGTCCGAGCACAAATGTTGGAGTACCGGGGCGAATCGGTGAAGAGATACCCGACCAAGAGAACATACATGTTGTCGTACGACGTGTATCGAAAAACTATATTTCCCTGTCACTACATACTCACAGCTTTGGAGAGTTTCCCTACTCCAAGCAGATGGAGCTATGGTTCGACAAGGACGGGATTGAGAGTAGGATAACCAGTTGGAAAGACGCCCAAAGATATGCTGGTCTATGTCGAAGCGACATTAAGTCCAACGACGATGAAAACAAGGACGACGGAATCATGGACTCGTGGAAGTTGAAACCACATTTCACCCTCAAGATGACTTACGAGTACCCGATCGCCTGCGTGGATTTCATGGAGTCTCAAGGAAAAGAGGCTATCGAGAAGAGTCTCCAGAATCTTGAAACTGGTCTAAGGGAATATGGCGATGACAGGAAATATAGCGGTGACCGCATCCGCGGGATGTTGTCGGCCACAGCGGACTTTGGCACAACCTCGTAGACTAGGTAGTACATCCAGCATATGTATGACGAGGCGTTACGCGGATGGTGTGCTGAACCCCAGGCAAGTCAAGTACTCTCGGTAGGCTTTGAACACATTAGCCGTTGCTCCGCTGCACACGACTGAACCCACGTGTACGCCTAGGTAGTGGCTTTGTAGTTGTATGCCTTAGGCAACGAGCGATAAAACTCCAATCCAGATGCGGACATGACTAGCAATGTTCACGGGCCGGAAGGAGTGAGAGTCGCCTTGCTATATTTGAAGCACTCGTCTGCGGACATCAGCGCGGACCACACCAAACTTCATTACCATACAGACTACATATCAGGCGATCGATATCACATGCATTTGCGTGAGTTAACAAGAGGAAACGTTCTTATTCATGGTATCGTGCACTACAAATAGAGATTATCAAATCTTAGCTACGCAGTCGAAGCAATCTATATCGTCAGTTCCGCCAACTTGACATCCACCAACGACGTTTTCGACCCGGACGCACTATCCACCCTCGATGACTTCATCAGCGCAACCCCCATCAGCGCATCCTGCATGCCACCGAGCAGACTCGCCGCCTGCTCCTTATCCCAATAGCTCTCGTTGAAGCAGACGCTAAGGACGAGTTGGCCCTCCCAGATCCACGTGTGCACCATCATGCGCATCGTCAGGGTCTCGGCGCCCAGCCAGAAGTCCCTGACTTTGACAAGCCCGTCGCCGATGTTCTTGCTGACCTGCTCGTCTACTTCGCCCAGGAAAGCAAAGCGGGGTTGCGGTGATCCGTCCGCCTCGCACTTCTTGACGTACAGCGTCTCTTCGAGGCGCTGGTGGAAGAACGGCGATGACGGGAGGTACGGCGCGTAGCCGGCGGCATACACGGGTGCGAGTTGCGAGTAGTAAGAGTCGAAGTCGGTTTCTGGCGAGACGATGACTTCTGTGGTGATGACGCTGGTGTAGCTTGTGGGCGAGTTTTCTGGCGCTGCGCCTTCTGGGATCAGAGTGCGGAGGTTGGAGTGGAAGGACGCCATGAAGCTTCGTGCTTCTTTTGTTTGTGCGAGTTTGGCAACGGAGCTGATCAGGGCGGCGTGTAGAGCGACGTCGATGGCCAGAGCGCGCGTCTCGCAACTGTCCATGACGGTCTTGGTGTCGCGCTTGGACAGCTTGACAAAATGTCGCTGAGTGTAACCCGGTCTCTGCGATTTCATCGTAGGTGTCAGCTCCAGGGCTGGCTTGTGGGGCTCTAGTGCTGCAAGACGACTCTCAGCCTGCGCTTCAATCTCTGGTGTCTTCTCGTGCCCGATTCCAAGCGTCAACTCCATGCTCGGCGTCAGGTTCTTGGCACACCCGCCAAAGACTAGGTTGGGGTTCATGTTGGCCAGAGACTCGACGAGGTGGTTGAGGCAGAAGATTGCGCCGCGGGCGTCGACGCGGTAGTGTGGCGACCAGATCATGACTTCGGATGTGTCGGGAAGGAAGTAGCACATCATCTGTTCGTTCCGTGGAATCCGTCCGAGCAATTCATCAACAGTCTTGCCCTCGGCGACGGAGAAGGTCGCCGAGACCCACAAGGCGATGGAGGGTTCGTCTCCGACGCGGTAGATGTATCGACCGTTGTATGGGAATGCGGCAATCTCTGGGTGGTTGTAGCGGACTTGTTTCCAGGCCGTCCGCAGGTAGGCAGCAGGGTCTTTGATGTCCGGGTGAAATTCGAGTTTGGCAACGGCGTTCTTGGCCCAGTTGTCGCGGCCGATGGCGTTGGGGACGTTGCGGGTGAGTATGTTGATTCTCTCGAGGTAGGTTTGCGCGCGCTCCCATCGACCTGGTCGGGTCTCTTTCCAGGTAGCGTCCTCCATGGTTGATGAGTGGAGCAGGAGTAGGGGTCAAGAGAGGATGTGTAGTAGTCACGACAAGACTTTGAGCCAAGGGAAGAGGTTGAGCCAAGAGAGGAGGAGATGTCGAGAGAAGAGTATGAGCCAAGAGAGGAACAGACAAGAGATGACAAGAGAATATAAGATAACTCAAGAGTTGGAGAACAGGTGGGCAAGTGCAGCCGATATATCGTGCCGCTTTCTGGGGTACGGTCTCACATATATAGTTAAGTGGGCCGCCGTTACAACCGTGGAGTTCAAGCTGCGGATATCGAACGATTCCAGCGGCGTTACGTCGGTGTAGAGATGCGGAAGCGCTAGTCCTGGCGAAGAGGTTCTTTCACCGTTGATACTACACACCTGCGTTCAGCTTGGGCGAAGACAACTTGGGAAGGGCCTTTTCCTGCAGCCACCAAATACACTTGGCCTGAGGCATGACCCTTCAGTGGAAGCAATATTCTACGCTTGTGTGCACGGGCGCACTTCGGGTTTCGAGCGCTGCGTGTTCTGGACGAGTCTGGGTCGTGGTGTCGAGACATATAGCCAAGGATGCGGGTCGAGGCGAACGGCCCGCTGCAAGCTACGTCTAACCTTCCCATCGCGCATCGCCGTCGTCATCATTGCTTTTTGTTCGCGTAGAGGTCTCTTAATTCATCGCTGTATAACAGGAATACTTTTGTTGATAATAGGACATGAGCCTGCATCGTGGTATGTCGAGGGTTCACAGTAAGCCCGATCGTAGTTTCATACCTAGAGTGACCTAGACGTCGTTAGCGTATCCGATGTCAAACTTTACGGTAATGTTCGCACTAACAAACCGGAATTTCTTCACGATCTGTGGAAATCGATTTTGTGCGACAGATCGTAGGCTGAAGAGGGTTTGTAGAGAAGCGTCGTGAAAGTCAGAGTATTAGCAGTACACCATCGGAGTACTATATCCGTGCGCGAGGTTGAATGAGCCGTCGTGCGCAACGCGCCACTCTACGCTCTCGAGGATTTGTAAGTATGTAGTAATGCATTCAGTGAGTACAGTCCAGAGAGATGCCCAAGAAGGACGTCAAGTACAGTCGAGGGTTCGCAACAAGGTGTTGACGATGACGGGTAGAAAGAGTAGCAAGAGGAAGAAGAGTGTGGTCGTGTGTGGTACAGAATTAGGACATGAATAAGGTTCGACAGGCGCCAACACGGTGGTGAGGCGTGAAGACCGACGTCATAGCGTCGATGGGAACGGCTAGCTGCTCCTTGAAACACTGCCATTATCGATAGCGGCAACGCCGACGTGAGCACCAACAACCCAACGACTGCACCACCTACGTACATCGGACATCGCGACTCATACATGGGTCTCTCCCTGCGGACTAGACCGTTCCCCGCCGACAGAGAAATACTATACGAATGCGAAGTCAGCGCCCGCGGGCATCCTGTGCGCGTCGCAACACCCCTCATACCCGCACTGACCCCAGGACTGGACTACGAGCCCCCATACTCCACGGTCCAGTCTAAGTCCCTATGGCCTCCGCAACAAAGCGTGATGGCCGGCAATGCCGAACCTTCTATCCATCGGACGTCCCAAGACCAGGGATCTGAAATATGCTCTGCGCGCCGCCCAAGACACATCCGCAAGACACGTTGCTTCCAAGTCTTGGGCACTCCCTCATGGTTCAACCCGAAAGAACTGAGCGCTCGACTCCGTATCCGCCCTACACACCGGTTCCCAACGAAAAAGAGGTTCTATCCTCCTAAACTCTTGGCCGAGTTGCCTGGTGCCGAGGTGTCGCAAACGAAGGGCAGCATTCACCATATCACATGTCTGAGTTCCAACCATCGCCGACGCGCATCTGCGTGCCCTCCCAACGACCGTGGCCTCATGCATCAACACCAACCGCCGCCTTCTGACTACGTTCCCGCGCATATGCTGACACACATTCACAACGGCATAGATGCGGACACGATTACACGGGTGTGCGCAATGCAAACTGCACCTGGATACTGATGTCACCCAGAGCATGACGAAACATTCTCCTTCGGCGCGATGCACTCTCGTACACCTCCGCGAATTTCCCCAGAACGCGCGATCGAACATGCGCCACGGTGCACGCCAGGAAGACAACGTCGCAATACAACTGGACAATATGTGTGTGGAGACTGCATTCGGTCTCATACGGTGCTATGAGAGTATAGCCAACAGTAGAGGATGGCACAGTGATCTCGGTATAGAGTCTGGGACCGCACTCGTTAGATCGTTGCTGCCCACGTCGGCCTTGTCGCTATCGTTGAAATGCTCTCAATCTTCATGTTGTTGTGTAAGCAATGTGAACTGCAATGGTCGGCAGCTTACGTCCTATCGCGCATTCCCGTAGCGGGAGGTTCCCATCTTCACATTGTTGCAATTTCGACGCGACGGTCAACTTCAGCAGCCATGCCCGCCATCGCCTTCGCGTATCAAGGACCCCAGCTGACAGCAAGAAACTCGATTGGTCCTACACATACCTCCCGGTTGGAACTATCACGTAGGTATCGGCAAAGGATCAGAAGAGTTACGCAAGATGTGTAATTCTAGCGTAAATGGCCGGGCTTGTCCAATATGTTGGGACTACTGAATATCCTTGTGCTGCCGTAGAGCTGCATCCCCTGCGGCAAAACACTCAACAGAGTGACTTGGCCATGTCGAACAAGCGCCGATCTCTCGCGCGCGCCACCGAGAACGTGATGTTCATCCTCTGCGATCGAAAGTGGTTCGCCATCATCTTCAGAATACCTTTGTGGGCGTCTGCGCGCGCTGCTGTGTACACGGTCTTGAGTTCGCGCTTCATCCCGACACTCAGAGCTCGCCGTATAGTGTCTTTCGCGGCCAATCTCTCGTACTCCGTGTAGTTACAGAATGGATCACCGAGCTTATATATTCGCTTATGAAGCGGCCCCAGTGGGTGGTTCAGGAGTCGAATGCGAACCTCGCAAGTCTTCCTGAGCGCCATTCTTCTCAAAGTCTGTTTCACAAACTTGTGCAAGTGCTTGGTTTTGCACTTGGTCTGCGCACTGGAAGCGCTCATATTCCCGTTTTGTACTTGCTGCCGTAGATACGTGTCATTGTACCACGATGCGATCTTCAGGCTAACATATTTGACCGCAGTACCGTGCTTTTGTGGTCCATCCAGGTACGTACGGAGTTGTTTGCCGGCGAGATGGAAGGAATTCGAGAGCGCGACGTACACAGGGTCTATCTCAGCGCGCGTCGGACCGAGAATGATCTTGGGCGCAAGCTCATCGTTGACCTTCTGTAACGGCTTCTGTACCGCGGGATGTTTCACCTCTTCGTATATAGTCTTGTTGAGTTGAAGCAGTGCGGTTGGCATCCGACATACTTCCCAGCTGCAGATGCCCGGCTCGGGGAAAACGGGGTCGTAGACGATGGCTGCTAGGTAGTTGTAGATTTGGCAGCGCAGTTCGGTCGGTAGGGCCATGAATGGAGAGGAAGCTGTACCATCTGTCGTAGCTGTAGATGGTCGTGGACTTTGGCAGAGGGGTTGTTTGCGCTTTCCCTTCTTGATGTCGTCGTTCGCGGGTGTCTCATCGCCGGCCGGCTTATTCAGAGGATGTGCGCATGTAGAGGCGCCGCCTGTCTTAACCCTCTTGGCAGGCTTTGCATTCGTGACTGCTTCGTTCTTTCGCTTTGGAGGCATCGCGGCGGTATGGGGCGAGGCTTCTCGTGCGCCGTGTCGCCAGGTGTCGGTATCAGCTCAGCTTAATCTTAGAACGTTAAGTGTGTCCGCAAGAACGGCATGAAAAAGGAACACGCAGGTGTTATACGGATTTCGAAAATTTGCTATTTCGGTTTTGTGGTTGAGCCGTTCCAACTTGCTCGATGCTGACCAATGTAGCACCCATGATACATTACTGTGGCCTGGACGTACCTCACCGTCCATGGACACAATTCTGCACCAATCAACCGCGCGCAATATGTCGTATATGAGTGTACTATGCAACAAGATCCACACAAAACCGAGATCGTTGCTAACACAAACTACTTCCCTGCCACCGGCATCCCTACCAAATCAGCATGGAAAGTCAACTATCTCGACGGGGAAGGCGAGTATAGGATTCGTGAGGAAGCTGGGTATCACGAAATCGAATGAGGTGCTTATCATGTCGAAACGCAACACATGCGATGAACTCTTCGCAACGGGAGCGTATCTAACTGATAATATAGAGACGTGCATAGTGTAGACTCTACGAAGAACATTCTTTGCGAACGTAATGCCGGATTCATCGAGTTGGCGTTGCAAGCATATACCGTTTCTTGTATTACCAACTCGATGAGTTCAGGATTACGTTCGCAGTGCTCGATTGGATGCCAAGGAGAAGTCCTGACCGGTATGGTATATGGGCGCATCGCCGTCTGAGAAAATCTCATGAAGTTGAGTATGCTAGACTACGAAAGATGCCTTCGAATCAAAAACTCTGTAGTCCTTAATGCTTCTTCGCGTCCTTCTCTTTCTTCTTCTCCGCGATGAGCGCATTCAGCCTGAGAAAGGACGTGAACCCTTCAACGAGACACGTACCCACCCACTTCCACCAGACCGCATCAAGGAATGTGCATCCGTGTCTTGCAAGCTTCCTCGACATGATGATGGCTTCGATTATGTGGATAGGTACCGTGATGGCCCAAACCGTAAAGCCGATTCGAGCGACGAAGCTCGCGAAGCCAGGCACAAGATACAACACGGTGTCGTAGAGAAGCGATCCAGGCTGCCAGTTTGCCGGCCGCGGTAGCAAGAGCAGGGCAAGCACACATTGCGTAAAATTCCACAGATGAGCAGGACGCACGTACGCAGGCACGAACTTCGTGATGGCGATGTCGCTTCGGTCCAGGGTCTGGAGAGCGTCTTTATCCATTTGAACAAGCCGCTCGCGAGCCTCGCGCATGGCCTTCATCGGTGGGTCGAAGGCGATGACAGCTTGTTGCCCACCACAGCTCAGGACCATCTGGTTCAGATCAATGTCGACCATCTGCGCCGAGCGACTCTGCATCATGGACTTGGAAGCGTACGCTTCGGCGTACCGGCGTATCTACGGTCAAGGTTAGGATTGGAACTCGAATTCGACATCAATGGTGCATGAAGCGGGCGGCGCGTACGGAGTCGTGGTGGTCTGCATTCATGTGCTTGATGATCCGCTGCTTTGCGGCTACATCTGCAGCTTCTGGGGATGTCATGCTGGAATAGTAGTATGCTGGTGTCCAATTGACTGGTTGCTCTCGTTGAGCTCCGAAGGAGGTGCGTATTGGAAATGCCGTCGTCACGATACCCGCCAGACC
Source organism: Alternaria triticimaculans (assembly GCF_023758025.1). Taxonomy (NCBI): domain Eukaryota; kingdom Fungi; phylum Ascomycota; class Dothideomycetes; order Pleosporales; family Pleosporaceae; genus Alternaria; species Alternaria triticimaculans. The sequence goes on from NW_026055965.1 coordinate 1,563,333, forward strand.
GGCGCAATTCGGGCCGGCCATCGGGGAAGATCTGGTGCGCCCCGCGATTGCGTCTTCCCAACGATCGTTAGCACAACGCTCATGATATCGAATTTATCGCGGGATTCTTTCGACGCTGCGCTACCTCAGATCTATTGTGCACGCTATGAAGACGCGTTCCCATTTCCACGCCAGCACTAAACGGTCTCCCGCACCCTGTGGGTAAACGTTCCGCCAGACCACTGATCGAGGCCTCGCCCGTGCCACAGCATGTCCCAAAGCGTTGATGTCAAGCGCATTCAGCTGACGCGTTGCTCAATGCATCGCTGCTGGGCTTGGAGCGGCCGCCAATGACGAGCAAGCGAGACCAGAGGCACACGAGCTCGCAGCGCATCGGGTTGAGCGGAACAGCTAGACTGTCGCAAGCACGATTTCAGATCTAAAATAATCAGGTTGGCAGCGCGCAGGGATGGGGTCAAGTTTTGGGACGCTGGCGGTGGGGTGGATGTGGGTGCCACATGGTGCGTCAGACTGCATGACGGGTGGCTCGAGTGCGGCAGGGGTAGCAGGTACCTTGAAGCTTCAAACCGGTTCCTGTTCCCAGGCCGCTTTTCTCTTATTAACGAATTGCGCCGCGGCTCTGGACTTGCAACAATTTCCGAAGCACCTTCAGCTCGTCACGCATCACCCGTCTAACTACTTCCCACCCACCCAAAGACCATCCAACCAGCACCATGGCGGACACAGTTGAAGAGACCAAGCAGTCTGTCTCCGGAGAGGGAAACGCGGATGCCAACGCCTCGGTAGGCGCAAAGGGCAGTGCGGAATCATCGAGTAAGAAAACCGAAAGGAAGACGCCGAAGAAGCTGGGCGGAAAGAAGCCTCAACAGCAGCCCACTCCTGACGCCACTCCTGCCCCCGAAAGCGATGGCGAAGGGAAAGCTGAGCAAGAGGACGCAGAATCCAAGAAGCAAACCAACGGCGGCGACGCTGACAACGAATCCGACGAACCCCAACAAGAAAAGTCAAAGTCGCAATCGAGACGCCGCCAGTCGCGTGGCCGTGGCCGACGGGGCGCAGACTCCGGTGCCGAGTCTGACGCGCGATCCGACGTGTCCCAATCTGGAGGCCGTCGCAACCGCCAGCGCCAAAAGAAGGGCGGCAAGGGCGGAGGTCCGCTAGACGACATCACCGAGAACGTCCCTGGAGGCGATGCCGTTGGTGGAGCCGGCGAAATGGTCCAAAACACTGCCGGCAACGCCGTCAACCAAGTTGGAGACACCGCTGGCAAGGCCCTCGGAGGTCTGACTGGCGGCGGCGGCGGTGAAGAGGAGGGTGGAAAGGACGGAGGTGAGCAGCTGAGGCTGCGCCTGGAACTCAACCTCGACATTGAGATCCAGTTGAAGGCCAAGATCCACGGTGATCTCACGCTTGGATTGCTGTAAGTCAAGCACGCAGTCGTTTGTCACCGAAGCCAAATGCTAATTTTGCGCAGTAACTAGAGGATGGCCGAGGATGAATGCACGAAACGCATCGATTGTTATATTGGGAGATCATAATGGCGTTCGGTTTGGAGTTTTGCATGTAGTGTTACGATACGTATTGCAGTATAATACGACACAATGAACAACTTGCACCACCATTCACTGCTGAATCATCGCGCTGGCATACTGATGGTGTTGGTATTTCTGTAATCTCCTACAACTTCGTCATGATCATCGCAGCGTCAGGGGATGTCTCTACTAGGCGTGCTATTACCAGGCCCTGTAATAATACCCCAGTAACCGAGAGCGCATGCGACGTCAACTCATTGAGCATGGAGTAAGGTATCCGAGCCTGAGTCTAAACTTGACAACTATTATGCCCAGGATCGAGTATTGCACAGCCGTTGCCCGCGAGATCAACGGTCCGCGTTAAGCGATCGGCGGGCGGACTAGCCACTCGCGTGGGCGCGAGACTGGTTATGCTTCGCCATCGCTGCGCGCGTCGTCAGCATGTGTGCAAATGTCGGGCGACTTGCAAAGACGCGCGCAGATGCATCGTCTTGACATACGTCACGCAGCGGCTGTCAACCCGATTGGGACAGCAATCGCTGGTGTCGCTCGATGGGGGCTTGACGTCATCCGTAGCGAGCCTGAAACGGTGAGACGGTACGACGGATGAAAAGACAGGGGTGCAAGCTTGCGGCGGCGGCGTCCTTGCTTTGGGGGCTACAGAGGACCAGGCCGTTGCGAGTAATCTTGTTTTTGGAGTGGAGCTGCCCGTACCAGTCGTGGCGTGCGTAGGCGTGTAGTAGCTCCGCTTGCTGCTCGACCTTGCTGACTTCACATCTTGCTCGCATCCATCGCCGTTACCTCGACACCTCTGCGCAATTCTTCACCTCCCTCACGCAGACAATCCCCATCCAGAACAGCCTCCTCCAATTGCCCGAGGCCTTGCATGATAGCAAGGATACCCGACGACATGGCCGACAAGGACTCCGACTATGAGAACCAGCCGCACGAGCGGTCGACGATGCAGCAGGAGAAGGCTGTGAACAAGGCCAAGCAGGACAAGCGCGAGGCGGGCCTGCAATCCGCCCGGTCGCGCTCCTCGTCGCGCCGCGCCCGCCGCAACCGCATCGAAGAAGACAAGAAGAACGGCAAATACATGCACACGACGTCGCTGGAAGCCCTCGAGGAAGCCGATGCAAACGGCGATCTCCAGAAGATGGGCATGTTCGAGCGTATCGGCCCGGACAGCACATCCATGGACGGGCCCGTCACATACGCCCGCGCCATGCGAGGCGAGATCCCCATGCGCGGCACCGACCCCAACCAGCCCTACCGCATGGAGCCGCAGCAAAAGGGCAGCGAGCTCAAGGACCAGGACGGACTGAAGCTGACACTCGAGGCGAATCTGGAGATTGAGATTGAACTCAAAGCGAGTATCCGCGGCGATTTGACTTTGAGCTTGTAGTAAGTCGACCCCTGCCTTCGCCCTTTCGCTTACATCGAGCCTATACATGACTGTACGAGCGAGCGAAGGCGACCAAGTGTCTCTAGAAGATGAGCATGGACGAGTGCTAATTGGCATCACGCAGCCAATAACACAACTATCGTTGCCCTCTTCCTTCGAATGACATTGTTCGCGTTCCCGCTCGCCGTGCAGTCCGGGCCTCGACCACCACCCCTCCTATCCTCCCCCCTCGTCTTTTCTTCTTCGCCAGCGTCCTGGCGAGACACGTAGTAACTGAACTTAACAGTGAATAGTGCTTGATGGATGTTGCATTCCCCCTCGTTCCACGACCGTCACGAACCCGCCCCGCAGCCGGCGCCGACCGCGACCAACGGGGCAGCGTTATATGGGGATACATGTTTGAGCGTTTAGGAGTTACACTGGTTGCCTTATAGGGGCTTGGATAGCATGCGACAATAAAAGAATCGATAATGACCACCCGTTTTGTTTGCCAGGCGGTCGCGTTCCATGCTGTGCATACTTTGGTACCGAATGCAGGCTGCGCCATGTTGCTTGGAGCTGCTTGTCAGCGCCTGCAGCTTGCAGCTGCGCATCGCCATACTGCATGTTGCGACAGACTGACATGCGCAGGGCAGAGGCTCGTACAGATATATCGAGGCCGACAAACCTGATAACCGGTAGATTTGCCATTGCGCTGGCCACGAAAAGGCTTCCCGGACCCTTTTCTCGATGAATTCAAAATACGTAAAACTGACCAGCGACCAGCGAGCAGAGCCAATAACCCGCTGTGCCATGCCTCTCCACACCGAGATGTCTGGTAACGAGAGCCACAATGGCGAGGGTCTCGTATGCGCGCAACCCGCAATATTGCGCGACTGACAGCTTCACACCACATCTCATATACGTACTGACAACTTAACCCACCTCATTCGAGAAGCCTCCCCCAGCAACCAGTCCTACTTCTCCGGAACAAGCCTGTCATCTTTCTTTCAAATACCCAGTTCGCCGACGACAAAATGGGTGCGTTCAGCGCTTTCGTTGCCCGCCGAATGGATCCCGAGGCCGCGGAGAATAGCGGCCTGCGGAGATGGCGCAGACGTGCGAATACGGTCGCGGGAGGTAAGTACATTCCGTGTGGGAAGACTTGGAACCATAGGGATGCTGACATGGCGTCGCGTAAAGGTCAGGACGGCCACGATGTCAAGGTATCTTGGGCCAAGCGGGCGGCGAAGGGTCTCTGGGAGCGTGTCCACAAAAGCGACAACCGATCGAAGGATACTGAGGCGACTGGGACTGCTTTGAGGCGCCATGGGAGCAGCGGACCTTCTACGGGGATGGGAACCCAGGAGCTGATATCTGCCCCTGTGGCTTCACCGATACCTGCACAGTATACGCAGGAAGACCAGCGCCCCGAGACCCAATCGTCGTCTCCGATAGCCGACCCGGTCTCCCCATCAGCGACCATTACCACCGCCCACTTCGGAAGCCCACTGACACGGTTTTCTCATCAAACACATGCGCGAAGTCCCACACCTGACTGGATCCCGGCCTCCACAAGCCCCCGGATCTCGGAGGTCTCTACCGCCATCGAGGCGCCCTCAGGTTCTGATTTATTCGTTGACCCCTACCACGAGCTCATCAACAGCATCGATCGATTTCACTTCGCTCTTCTTGTGGACTCCAGCACCATTGACAACATCTGCGGCGATATACGAGATGTACTTGAGATAACTAGCAATAACTTGCTGACCGTCGCATGCGACCTACAAAGGCTGCTGGTGATCTGGCGCAAGATCACCGGCAACGCAGCAAACGTTGCTGTGATTGAGGCGCTAGAACCATGGGCCCTTGTAAACAAGAAGTATGTCGCGAAAGCCTGCGTAGACATGAAGAAAGGACTCCAGTCCTATCGGGACTGGTCGGACATTGTGGCTCGCAACAAGATGATAGCCCAATCTCAGAACGCGATCAGTCATATGTGGTGCGCAGCCTTAACCCACAAGATGAAAGCGCTCGACGTGCTCGAAGCGCTGGACTTTGACGATGTTGCTGCTCAGGTGGAGTTTGTCATGGGGAAGTGCCTTGACGCTGAGGAGGAAGTCGCGACTCTAGGTGGACCAGCTGCACCTGCCAGCATGACTAACACCTCGCTGCCTAGCGCCATATCGAGCTGCCGCCGCACTTCGCCTTCATTGAGCAAGCGCCTGTTCACCACTCTGTCACGACCGCGATGTGGTTCGACCACCCCGCAAGCGAGCTCAATCCGCGACAGCCCACGAGCCTCGCAAACACCATCGCGATACCGGCAGTTATCCCAGTCGCCTACGCCTGCGCCATCACTCCCACCAGCTTCGGTGCAATACGGGAGCCAGCCTACTCTGACCGTAGCGAGCGCCCCCAGCCATGCCCAGCCTACATCAGCTAGGTCGAGGTCGACTGCGTCTACCACTGATGCGCCCAACTATGCCCGACCGACGAAGGCAAGCCTGGGATGGTGCCAACCGACAGCCAGCAACAGCAAGACTGTATCCAGCGTCGCAACAACTTCTCACTCGCGCCGTCCGGCTTCTTCAATTCACCGTCCCAGGGCGACTCGGGCACAACCCGAGAGAACTCCAAGCGATGATTACAGCGGCCCTTCACCTGATCTCGACCACGCTCCGCCCATCCCACCCAAGTCCATCAAGAGACTGATACCTAGAGCGTCCTCCCCGTTGCCCGCTCACCTACGCTCGGACTCAGCCCACTCTCTATTGCTGAACGACGTAGCCACTACTCGGCGTAGTACCTGCTCTTCAATCTATACTAACAGCAAGCTTCCGGTGAAGGCCAATGGCACGAGCAATCCAGTTTTCCTTCGACCTGCCGTAGCTGATGTGCAGACTGAGCATGACGCGAACACGATTCGCGTACCTACACCACGACCTATGCGCGACAAGCTCGCCGTCGGCGTCGATCACGGTCGGGATCCCAGCCCCAACACGTATGATATGGCGGTCAGAATGGATGAGATACGCGCGAGGATGAGTCGGATGACCGTAGACATCAAGGCAAGGAAGCTGGAAAAAGAGAAGAACGCCTCGACACAAGATGGACCAACGAAAGCTAGAGATGATCCGCTCGCCCAGTAAAGAAAACGAGGACCGAGATACACCAGACGCCAGATGTTCTTGTCGAAAGCGAACACCAATGAAGTGAACGTCTCCGCGGCTACCAGTTTCGCGTCCCATCCACCCATCGCACCCCGGCGTCCCCGGTGTCCCCGCAACCGAGCCCGAATGTGTGACTACGCGACCAGTTCCACTTGTGTCGAGTATTGAGTTTACAGGAAGCGAGAAGGTGTGATGTCTTAGAGTTGCCAAGTCTCACGGGAGCTATGCTGGCCTCGGCTCACACAGGAGCCTCAGACTGCGTTGTGAGGGCATATTGATCATCTTCGGTAATGCAGCTAATATTCACGCGCTTCTCATTCGACGGACTTTCCATAGCACGATAGCTCTTTTCCACGTCATTTTCACAAGCGTCTCGATCTCACGGCCCGTTCCCCTGCTGCACCTCGTCGTACCGAGCCCAGCGTGGTGATGCGACCACTGCGACCTATGAGATCGCAATTTAGGCTGTTGTACTCGTCATGTGATGTTGCTTTCCCCTCTTACTGGACCCAACATGGTTGACGAACTTGGACCACCTGTCCGCCACGCGCTTCGACCCTCACAGCTGGGTCGCCGAAGAGATGGCCTTCCCGAGATGATCTGCAGCAACAGCCTCATCATGGTCATAGCCAGCCTAGCGAAGCCTCGAATCACTGGAAATTTGGCCTTCGGCGGTGTCGATGCACTGGCGGCGCGAGTCTGGGCCCGAGCACGCACGCTGCAGCAACTCAAATAATCACTACCGTATTACTCTTCACGTCAACTCGTGTGATGCTATGTTGCCCAGGATAATCGAGACTTTGCCAAGTCGTTCGTGTCACTCCTCATGAACAGCAGCATTTACACTGACCGCTACTTGCAAAGCAATCCGTCTCTCCGTTCCACGTCTGCTTGTCCAAAGACCCATTCGAGGTGCGACGGCAACGGAACGGCCACACCGCCGACGTCCTCTCGCTTGGCAAGTATGCAGGGTTTGTAGCACGATATGCAGCTCAGTTCCGAGATCACCGATAGTGCGCTCCAAGGCGCGCGGCATCAAGAAAAGCTTCCACGAACCTGCAAGCACTTAAGGAAACCTTGAAACGCTTCGACTACGAGGTATAGACCAACTGGAGTGCCTGAAAGTAACGCGGCATCCCTTCAGGAAGACCAACCCTCAGCATGCCTCTCCAGAAGCCTCATCCTCAGGTTCAATCGCCCAAGTTTCAGCCTAAGACCAAGCCAGAACGGTTACAGGAAAGACGGCGCACTCTCCATAGCATCAGCGAGCTCAAAGCGACTGACGTTGCCACGCCTGAGTTCCGTCTCTTTGCTGCTGAGATGCAGAGGCCGCCGCGAGACCGGGAATGCGCCTCCAAAGCGGGAGAGGATGCTGGGACCGTGATAACACAACCAAGTCGATACCGACGATTGTCGAGTTTGGAGTGCTCTCAAGCCGAAGCTGCGGCTCCTGCATCGCTTTTGCATTCTACAGAACGCCACCAAGAACGGTACGAACAGAGCCTTCATGGTAGAGAGATGAACGTGGAGGAGGAAAGCTGGAACGCCCGACGAGAGCATTCAGGCTTTCATAACAGAGGGGCAGTAGCATCGCGGGAACGTCGCCGCCAGTCCGTGCAACACATGCCGCAAGATGGAAGTTATCCCAAGATGGAAAGGCAATCAGTGCGCTCTGCCTCACGGTCCAACCTTCGATCATACTCGAGTCATCCTCAGTTACTCACCAACGGCTATTCAATGAGCGGTTTCTCATCTTCCTCGTCGTCAAGCGTCACTCTTGACCGCCGATCCAGCGTTGGAACCATGAACAGCCAGTCATGTCCCTGGTCGCATAGTCTCGAGGCTAGCGATATATACACAAGTGCTGGATCCTTCAATCGCGCCTCAAAAGGAACGAACTCTGACTCGTTCGATAAACCGTTCAATACAGCTGAACTTCCACTGATTGCCGTTGCCACGCCATCGAGGCTGAGATATCGCCAAATGACCAGCCCGGCCCACGGGAGCCGCCCGCGACCGAACTCAGCAGGCCCGATGCAGCTGGAACTGACTGCACCTTCGGCATCGTTGCCTACCCAGCGCATTGCTCATGTTGAACCGTCACGACAGAACCAGAGACGCAGCATATCTCGCTCCGCTCATCAGCATCATCAAGGCGAAATGCGAAGAGCGCGTTCGGAGTCACTTGCTGCACTGACAGCTGCGCAACCGAGGTCGTGCGATCCGTGGCCTACATCGTCCTCGCGCACCAGCCCTTCACCAATTGAAGGCGCTCTGTCGCAGCATACGCACCGTTCATACCTCCATCGCCATGCCCAACCGGGCATGTATGTTGGCCCTCCGCAGCAGTACGTTTCGCCACCAACGATGGCTCATCACCCCAACATGGCTATGGCACCACACCGAAGTAGCCCTGCAGTCGGACGGCGCGCGATACCGACGCGCGAAAGCCTGTCGCAGTGGAACTCGGAACGTGAAGAAGCGAAGATGGGTCTCGGCGACATGCATCGCGCAGACATGAAGGAGAGGGTGCGACGCGCGAACGAGCTGGAGCTGGACAAAGAGCAGGAGCTGGTACACTTGGAGAAGAAAGCGAGTGGTGTTGCGCAAGAGGAAGCGCGAGGCTGCTTCGGCGCAATGCTGCGCCTGTTCAAAGCTAGTTCAGAATAATAATAACTACTATCTTGCTATTACGTAAATAGAGAGTATCTTAGAAAGTAAACTAAAATAGGTAATAAAAGAATTGTCTAGCTTTTTAATATTAGTTTTCTTTATATTAGCTACGTAGAATATATAGAAATAATATAAAAAAAAATAGTTAAGTTTTAATTAATAAGTACTACTTCTAGTAGTATATAAGTTACTCTATCTACTTAAAATCTAAAGTAATTCTAAATAGAATTAGCTACTTTACTTTCTAGCTATACTAAAAGATAGTATTTTAAATTTTTAGAGGTATAAAGCTATATATAAATCTTTAGATTTATACTAGCTACTTTTATAAAGCTTATACTAACTTATATAAGTAATTATATTATTATAAAAGAGAATTATACTTAATATATTATAGTTAGATTAGATATTCTTATTTTTTATATACTATATAGCTTTAATAAGCTATTAAGTACTAGCTTTATATAATATATAATAAGCGTAATCTACTCTACTATATATCTTCTCTATCTAAGAGCTTAGCTCTATTATGTAACTATACTATAGTAGAGTAATAAAAAGAAAGAGATATTTAAAAAGTTGTCTTTTTTAAAGCTATATATCTAAGCAACTAGACTAGCTAGAACTAAGATTTTTAGTGTTTTAAAAAGCTAAGAACGTCTTCTTTAGGTTAGTCTCTTTAGAATTTCGCTTAGTAAGCTTAAACTTGCGTAACGTTAGTAGTGTTTAAGTATACTAAAAAGCTCTACTCTTTTTAGCCTATATCTTTTTGTTTACACTATTAATTTCGCTAAGATTTTAATATGCTATTATATACACCTAGATCTATTACTAGTTTAAACTAGAAGTTATTCTATTTATTTTTGCAATAGTTATATTAAAAGGTTATTTTTTAAGCTTTTTGTATTATAAGCTAGCTAGATATAGTAACTAGTACTTAGTATACTAACTCTTAGCTCTTTTTACTACCTTATAATACCTAGGTAAGCTTTTAATATAGTTATCTATTAATTTTTATAGTATAGCTACCTACTTTTCTAGAATAGTAGTAGAAAATAAATCTACTACTTTCTTACTAGCTTCTACGTCTAAGAAGCTAGTAGATCTTCTTGCTAGCCTATTCTTTAGTAAACTCTAGACGTTTTCTATAGAATTTAGATCTAGGCTATAAGTAGAATACTTAAAGAGAGAAATTCTATTCTTTCTAAACTAATTAAAAATAGCTAGAGTTTTATAAATCTTAGCGTTATCTTACAAAAATTTCTACTCTAGATAGAAGAAGATATTAGCTTTCTAAATATAAAAAATTCTTTAAAAAATAATAAGAATTAACTAAGTTATAGTTATTTAAAGTTAAAATTAAAAGAATTCTTTCTTACCCCTTTTAAAAAGGGGTTTAACTATAGAAGTTAAAACCTCTCTTATATATCTTATATTTATAAAGCTTCTAGGCTCTTATAGAGTCTTTGTTATATATAACTTAGATCTTCTACCTATCTAGATAGCTCTCTAAACAGAGATAGTAATGTTGCAGGCTATAACTTAGTTAGTAAGCTAGCTAAAAATAATCTAAAAAACTAGAAAAATACTAGATTTTCTAGAGAATAATTTAGCTTATTTAAAATTTTTTTAAACGTACTAGTATTAGTTATAGAGACTTGTTTAGGTCTAGTCTTCTAATTTCTTCTCTTTCTAACGTATTCTTACCTAGCACTATGTCTACGCTATATAGAAGACTTGTCTAAAAATATAGCTTTATTAAAGTTTATATTTCTAATATTTTTAAGAGTCTTCTTAGCGTATTTTCTTTTAAATAAAGCCTTTTCTTTATTTAAAAGCTGCTTTTTCTTAGTAGTAGAAATAGAGTATTTCTCTACTCTTAATAGGCGTTATAGAGATCTAGTAGAGAAGTCTAGATTATTCTCTTCTAGAATACGTTAATTTATCTTTTTAGAACTACGTTCTAGATCTCTATTAACTACTCTAGTAGCTCTTTTAGAGATTTTTAAAAGCTAGTCTAGTTTAGGCTTAGAAAGAGTAGTAGAAGTATTTTTTTTCTTTTTAATACGTTATAGAGCGTTTGTAATAGACTTAGAAGACTTTTCTAGTATAGTACTAATAGTACTAGTAGATAGCTATTATAAAGATAGAGTGTAAACTTATTTTTTAAATTTCGAAAGTTCTACTAACATAGAGAGAATATAGAGAAGAGAAAAGTTAGACTTAGAAAGAGAAAAATATATAGAATAAGACTAAAAGAAGCTTACGTAATTTTAGCGTCTTTTTTTAGTATACTTTTTTTTCTTTTAATTTTTTAAAATTATTTAGATAAGAAACTATAGTTAAAATTCTTCTTACGTAAGTATTATATAAGCTAGTATTACGTAATTTTTTTTAGAACTTTTTACACGCTAGTTAAAAAGATGTAGCTATATTAAACTAGGCTTTTTTTTTACTCTATATTTAACGTTACTTTTCTTCTTATACCTACTTACTAAGCAAAAGCATAGATAAGCTAACTTAAAGAGAAAGTTCTTAGCTTTCTAGAAAACTAAAAATCTTAGTTCTAGCTAGTCTAGTTATTTAGATATATAGCTTTAAAAAAGATTACTTTTTAAATATCTTTTTCTTTTTGTTACTCTACTATACTATATATAATACTTATTTACTTATAATTAATCTTTATACTTATACTAGCTATTTAGTTTTAAGATTTAAAATTTTTAAACTTTCTTACTATATTATTTTATATATAGATAGAGTATATCTAGTTATATAATATACTTTAATTCTAGCTTTTAATAATTAATATTTAGTATAGTTATAAGATTTAAAAGAAAAATAGTCTATTTTTAAAAACTTTTAAATCTTTATTTTCTTTCTATCTTTAGTTATAATACTAAAATAGAATCTAGAAAAACTCTATTATAGTAAAAATATTATATATAAAGCTAGTACTTAAAAAAATATAGTAAAGTTAAAATTATAAAAAAAAGTAACTAAATTTTATAATATAAAAATATTTAAAAAATAAATATTAAGACTTAAGAATTTATTTAGTAAAAATATTAAAACTTTAATTTTAATAAAATAAATATTAAAACTTTAGCTTTTTTTTATAATAACTAAATACTTAACTCTTAGTATTTAATTAATAATATAGATTTATAGTAAGCTTAAATAATTTACTATAAATAATAAAGTATAATATTATAGTATTACTATTTATTATAATAGATATTTAAGTACCTATTAAGTTAATTACGTACTTTCTTTCTTTTATACTAGTATTTTACGCGCTTATCTATATATATTATACTACTTTTATCTAATTTTATAAAAGTAGTAATTATAATTCTAATTACTTAAATCTATTATTTCTAGCTTAATTTTCTTTATAGTTATAAGCCTAGCGCTTTAAAATATAGATTTTATTTTTTTTATATAATAATAATACTATAAATAAGATATTTAGCTACTTTTCTAATCTTTATTTAAACTCTCTTTTTATAATAAGTAAAGTAACTAACTATTACTAGCTTTCTATATATAAACTATATATACCTACTATAGTATTTTTATATTAACTATTTATATCTATAGTAGCGCTTTTCTTTAATAACTCTAAGTATATTAGTAATATATACACTACTTACTATCTCTCTAATAAGTAGCTATAAGTAACTATAGCTTCTTAGTAAGCTTAATACTTATTCTAATAAGTAGCGTAATTTTTAAAAAATACTCTACTTAGTCTAAGTAGTTTATATAGCTTAAATTTAATATATACTTTTTAGAAGTATAAAAGAAAATTAATTTAGTAATAGTTTTTTCTAGAAATAACTTTTTTAAAGCTTTTAATTATTCTATTTATCTAGAAGAGAAAGCTAGTAAGTATAATAAGAAAGCGCTCTAGAAGAAGAAACTAGTAGTATAGAAGCTTAAATTTACTTTTTTAGTAAGTATTTAAAGTAGACTTAGAAAGCTTAAGAAGTAGATTAATATAACTATTAATCTACTTCTACTACTTCTAGTATAGATTAAGCTAGCTAAGAGTAATAACTAGTTTTTTTATATAATTATAAAGTTTTTTAAAATATAACTATAGTTTTATAATAATATAACTAAAAAGTAAATTAAAAAAAACTTTTATACTTACTTAGATAAGACTAAGCTAGTAAAGACTAATCTAGAGTAGTAGTACTATAAGTAGAATATACTCTATATATATATAAAAACTTATAAGCTTTCTAAAGTAGATAGTATACTTACTATCTATAATTTCTTTAATACGCTAATATCTAGAATAGCTATAAACTAGGTTATTTAGATAAAGTATAATATAATTACTACTTAAGTACTTAGTGTAAAGATCTTTATACTTTCTTAGCTTAGAATTTTTTTTTTAGTACTTATATAGTATTAGATAGCTTACTCTAAGTTATATAAAATCTTTATTTCTATTAGAAAAGCTTTATCTACTAATAAAGCTAGCGCTAAGTTTAAATTACTAAACTAAGCTAAGTCTACTATCTACTCTTATACTACTCTAGAGTTTTAGATCTACTACTAGCTTATTAAAAAGTACTATAATATACTTACTACTATTAGAGCTAAGTAGAAGTGCCTCTAATAGCTCTTATAAAAAGATAAAAATACTATTATTAAATACTTAAGTATAAAATACTTTAAAAAGATATATATAAAGCTTATAAATAAAATATACTTTATTCTAAGTCTTATAGAAAGCTTATATAATAATAATAAGTACTTTAGAAGTATAGTTACTATACTTCTTAATCTAGGTATATTTTAGCTAATACTAGATATTTACTCTACTATAAACTATAACGCTTACTTTCTTTTAGCTAGTACTATTCTTAATAATAGAGTAGTAATCTACTTAGTTAACTACTTCTCTCTATTAGTATTAGATATATAAACTTTAAGTTAAAGTCTACTATAAGTAGTTTATACTATTTTAGTTTTTAGTACTTACTTAGGTTAAAGTCTATAAGATTTTCTAACTTTATTATATAAAGAATTAGAGTTAGATTCTTTACTTTTGCTAACAAATTACTAGCGCCTACACTAGCTATCTACTACGTTTCTTTATTCTTTATAGCTATAATTATTTACTCTTAACTATTAAAATATATCTTTAGATTTTAATAGTAGTATTATAATTATATACGCTCTTTTTCTTAATACTTACTACGCTCTATACACTATTATATATTATTATTAGAGTTATGCTAATATAAAGAGTTAAAGTTTATATATAACTCTAAGTAGACTATATAGATATCTTATAGTATATTAAGAACACTAAGTTTATATACGTTACTTTTCTACCTACTCTTTAGTGTTAGTACTTTTATATATACTTTATAATAGATAGACTTACTATATAATATCTAGCGCTTCTATTTACTAATTACTAGTCTTAGTATTATTATTACTATAGCGCACGCTTACGTTACGCCTACTACCTACTATAGTAAGCCTATACTAAGTATTATAAGTTACCTCTACTTACTTAAGATATACCTTATCTTAGCGTAATAAATTAATACTTATAATACTTTATAGTTTACCTATATATAGCGTATCTATTATTTTTCTTATTAACGCTACTATATTAAATATATAGATTTTGTTTTTTAAGTTTATATAACGCTATATAGATTACTTTATTTATATTATTATAATATCTATATAAATTACTCTATTTATATTATTATAACGCTTATACTAGTTACTTTATTTACACTCTTACTACGCCTACACTATTATCTTACTTAAGTTTCTACACTATCTTTACTAGTTCTCTAATCTATACTTTTATAATACTTATAGAGTTTATATTCTTTTAGTTTTTACTTTACTAGTATAGGTTATCTAATCTTTATTACTATATTATTACGTATATTAGTATACTTCTTTTACTTTATTTTAACTATAAGTATTTCTATCTATATTATTAAAGTGTATATATTAATCTTTTATTTATATTATCTAACGCTAGTCTACCTAGCGCGTAAGATTAGAGAACGCTAATAGTCTTACTAAGATAATTATATTATGTCTTACTCTATAGAAGACTAAGAGTAAGTATACTATATTTCTAGAGAATAACTTAATCTACTATAATAGAGTATTAGAAAAATAATATATATAGTTCTTTCTTATAAGTTATCTTAACTACGTAGATTATTATACCTATTTTATCTAACTATATACGTAGAGTACTTTTATACTATCTTTTCTAATTTCTAGTTTTCTATTATACTCTTCTCTATAGTTAGCTTATACTTCTACTATACTTATTCTTTAACTCTACTTAGCTTTTATTAAATATTAAATTCTATTCTATTACTAATCTTCTTTACTAGAGCTTACTAGAATAAATAAATCTAGTAATAATAGTTCTTGCTAGAGTTTAGTAGTCTAATTATTATATTCTAAAGCGCTTATATCTATATTCTTCTTATCTTTCTTCTCTAAACTATTATTTTTATTCTTACTTTTATCTATTTTATAAATCTTACTATAAGCTATATTTATTACTATTTTAATACTTAGTATAGCTTTTCTAGTAATTAGTGCTTTTTTAATACTTTTTAGGTCTAGCTACTTTTCTAATACTTAACTAGCTTTATATATATTAGACTTTTTTTTTCTTACTAGCTAAAGAAATAGATCTAACTTATCTATATATAATATACGTTTAAACTATTAGTTTAATATTTTCTTATATAGAATAAGAAGTAAACTACTCTAATCTAAGTTTTATATAATTATATACTACTACGTTACTAGTTTAAGTCTTACGTAGAATACCTTATAGTTTACTCTAGATAGTAAATAGTAGACTAGCTAAATAAGTTCTATAATAGCTTTACTCTATACTTAGTCTTTACTATAATAGTTATGTATAATATTTCTACTAGCGCGCTTATCTTCTAGTTAGATCTACTCTATTTTATATATATACGCCTATCTAAGTAATACTATTATCTATTATATACTAATATAGATAGCTACTATTACTATTTTATACTTTATATATATATTTTACGTAAAGTAGAAGTTTTAGTTTACCTTATCTTCTAGTAAACCTAACTATATTAAGTTTTAGAATATAGACTCTAAATTCTAAAAAATATAGTACGTATACTCTAATACTAGACTTAATATTCTTTTATACTTAGACTAGAAGAATAAGTATATAAGAATATAGAGTCTAAAAGAATATAAAGTTTATAGAGATATAAAGTTCTTATAAGAATATAGAGTTCTTATAATATATAAACTATACACTAGATTTTAATTTTAGCGTATAATTAGATTAAAATATCTTTAATTAATTTCTATAATAGAGTATAGTTTACTTAATATTACTCTATTATCTATTTATAAGGTAATAGAATAGAAGACTTTAGAAGAATTTAGAAAAGTTCTTTATATTTCTCTATATAATAGGTATATAACGTTATATAGATATTATAATATAAAATTATCTATAGATAGTACGTAATAAAGCTTTTTATATACCTCTAAGTTAGTTAATCTATAAACTTAGAACTCTAATATTATTATCTAATCTATCTCTACCTTTAATAATTCTATCTACTATTCTCTATATACTTCTAATATATAATAGTGTAAAGAGTAGATTATAGCTATCTACTTTATTATCTATTAATATCTCTAATACTAACTAGTCTAGTAGTAAATCTTCTAATATATACGCTATGTATAGAGGCTTAATTACTAATATAGTATCTTATATAGTTAAATTATATACTACTAGTATTTTAACCTACTAATTAAATTAAGTAATAGTTAGGCTAGTCTTAATATACGCGTTATTAACTAGTTATTATAGAAATAATATAAATACGCCTATTCTAAATCTTACCTTAAGTAGACACTACTATCTTCTTATGTCTAACTCTTTTCTAAACTTTTACTAATTCTCTTTATTAGTTTTCTTTATTACTAGGTATCTATTTATAAACTTATATAATTAGGTAAATAGATATTTCTTTATAACTATAGCATATCTATAATCTCTTCTATCTATAGATATTACTCTACTTTATACTAAAGCTTAGAAATACTTATACTCTATAGTTAACACTACTATTATCTATTAATATTATATTTTACTAGTAATTCTAATAGCGTAACTACGTCTAGTAGAAACTATTAGGTAATTAAATTAGGTAGTATCTTTATCTATAAGGCTAGACTTAGTATAGAAAATAGACGTTTTTTATAATAAAACTAGACAGTTCTCTAGCTAGATACCTAGTATATCTATACTTATATATAACTATAAACTAGCTATATTATCTAAGTCTAGAAGTTAGTTAATTATATTAGTAAATAAACGTTTCTCTTAGCTATATTAGATACGCTAGTACTTTAACAGCGTTTTCTATTCTTATATATACTTAGCTATTATAACTACTACTACTTTTATAATTATATTACCTATAACTCTAATACTAGTACTAGGTAAATATTACGTAAATAACTAATATTACTACTTATTAGAATTAACTATAATATTATTATCTTACGCTTTTAAGAGCTCTTATATACTTACTATAGTATATACTATTACCTTCTCTAGTTACTTCTTTAACTTTCTATTAACTTCTCTAGTAGTTATCTTCTCTTTTCTACGCTTTCTCTTACTACTTATATTACTATTATATATTTTATCTATATTATTCTTATCTTTATTTATATTAAGTATTTTATCTACTAGTATATTATACGCTTAGCTTATAAACTATAGTACTTTCTTTTTATTAACTTTATAATAGATCTACTATAACGCTACGTCTAGTAAGATAGTAATAAATACTTTATAGTTCTAGAAACGCGTATCTAGTAATATATATAATATACCTATCTATAATCTTACCTAGTACACGCTATCTAATAATACTTTTATATTCTTATTATTCTTAACTATACTAAATATTAAGTATAGAGTTTTTTATATTATATTAAAAATAATAGTATATTATAGTACTCTATATTATATATTAGGTAACTATACGCGTATCTTAGCGCTTTTCTATTTTAGTATTAGCTATAGGCTAAAATCTTTATATTAACACTTAACTAAAAATATCTACTTCTACTATTAGCTTCTATTATAGAGTAATCTAAATATATTATTACTAACTATAAAAACTATATCTTTATTTACGTACTTTACTTCTATACTCTTTTACCTAGTAAAGTCTTATTATATTTTAATAAAGAGTATTATAAAAAGATAAACTCTTAAAAGTATTATAATATCTAAGCTTCTATTAATAATCTACTTAACTAGCACTTCTTTTATATAAAGTATAAAAACTTTATTATTTCTTTAATACTAATTAAGCGTATTACTAAGCTTAAGCTATATAAGAGTTCTTACTAATATAAGCGCTACCTAATAATTATTACTAGTAATAATATACGCTATAATATATACTAATACCTTTAAATATTATACTATCTTAACACTTTTTTAAACCTAAGCTAATCTAGTAAAAAGCTCTAGTATAATATCTAAGTTAATATTCTAGTATTATAGTAGTTCTTTAAATCTATCTCTTTCTAATACTACTATCTTAGACTTATATAAAAGTTTCTAGTTTCTATTCTCTATAAGTATATAAACGCTATATTAAGCTATATTAAACTATTTACTATAGAATTTCTATTCTTTACACTATCTACTATCTTACTTAAACTATACTCTTCTACTACTACTACTAATAGCTTTACTATAACACTAATAATAAATAATAAAGTTATATAATATTTATAAGGCTAGCTTAGAAACGCTTTAAAGTAGGTAGAGAAGACTTAAGAGTAATAGCTTATATCTCTACTAGGCGCACTTTCTATATAAACTAATCTCTAGATTACTAGTATTAGCTTTATATATATATTTAAGAATTTTAATATCTAGGCTAAAGCTATAGCCTATGTTATAGTGTCTTTAAGTTATATAAAACTTTATTTAGTCTACTTATATAATATAGTAAAAGGTATAGTTAGTATCTAGTAGAATATTATAGTAGAGTTATTACGCTTTACTTATATTTATATTATATAAGAGTCTTATACTAATATTCTATTATTTCTATTTAAGCTCTACTAAGTAAATAATCTCTACTATATACTCTTATTATAGAAGATATTTCTATTTTTCTACTATATTTTTAAACTAAATTAGAAATAACTATTAACTCTAGCTCTTTAACTACACTAAGAGTATATTTAGAAAGTAATTTTATATTTTCTAAATATAATTAAGCTAAGTACTCTAGACGCTAAATAATAATATAAACATACTACTTTATCTCTACTTAAGTTTCTCTACTATACTTTCTAGATTAGTTTTATTAAGTAAACTAACTAGCGTAAAGATAGTAAACTTACTCTAACTTACTTAGTTACCTTTTTTACGTTATTACTATTAAAGAATAGGTTTCTTAAAGTATATAACTTTACTATCTATATATTTAGTATTAAGAAGATGTGCTAGTTTATAGCTTTATAGAAACTTTAAAATAAGTTTTTACTACTAATCTCTACGCCTAAGAAAATCTCTTTACTAATTCTATTTTATATATTATTTACTACTAGTACTACTACTATAGCTAAAGAGGTAGACGTTTTTATAGAGAACTTAGACGCTTCTCTAGAGAACTCTTATATAACTAAAGAAAAGAATTATACTCTAGCTAATTAGTTTTATATATAGATATATAACTATATAATAATAGAGTATTCTACTATAATAGCTTAGCTTATTAATACTGCGTATACGTTAAGCTACTTCTACTATAGTAAGAACCTAAACGTCTTTATTTATTAGAATAGAAATAATATTACTATTTATAAATTATATATAAACTTTACTAAATTTATATATATTATATATAAAAAGTATAATAAGGTATTTTATATTCTCTATAAGCTTACCTATATTACTAACTACGCTAGCTTTTTCTTTATTTCTTAGAATAAGCTTATAGATAATAGTAAGAACATCTTACTAAAGTATAGTATATTTAGCTCTAGTAACGTAAAGCTTTAATTTAGAAAAAACTTTATTATCTAATAGCTTTTAAATAGTATTAGTAAGAACTAGTTTAAAATATTTTAGATTATAGACTTAGGCAGCTATATAGAAGTAGAGTATTACTATAACTTAGTATAAGAGTTTCTCTAATATCTTCTTTACCTTATCTACTTTATAAGTAGATAATCTACTTATAGTATAAAGCTACTTAGCGTATAGCTTAAAAATAGTCTAGTTATAGATATAAGAAACGTTTTTCTATATAATAGACTTATTATAATTATACCTTACTATTATAAAAGCTATAATATAAATAAGTCTATAAAGATAATATACTAATTTCTTTCTAAAGAAATTAGTAGTTTTTTTATATAGTATAGTTAGCTAGTATAGCTTTTTTATTTTACTATTTAGTTCTAGCATTAACTAGACTTACGTAACTACTACTTCTATTAAGTAAAAAGCCTACTACTATAGCTAAATAAAGTTAGAAAATAATATACTTTATTCTAACTTCTTAGTAAAGTAATATATTAGGCTATAAGTTACTAGATTAGTAAAGAGATTAATATTAGCACTATATAGTATCTTATTATTATATTTAGTTATAAGCTTAATAGTAGTAATAGTATACCTAGAGAGCTTACTAAAAAAGACGTAGAAGACATTTATAATAAAGTAGAAGTAGAGTTATAAAAAATATAAGCTAGCTACTCTATTAAGATAGCTAGTATAGTATATACTATTAAAGTTAGTAGAGTATTTAGTTACTAATTTAACTAGCTTAGTAGTTACTTTAATACTTTAACTTACTAGTATTATACTTTTATATTTAGTCTAATATCTAAAGTTACTATTACTTCTTAAGTTATACTTAATACTACTACGCTTATAAAATAGGTAGAGTAAAAGTCTACTAACTATACTTACTTATTATAAGTAACGTTTATACTAATATTCTAGTTCTAAAGCTTATAGAAAGAGGTTATCTAAGCTATTATATATAGTAAACCTACTATTATTTATATTACTAGTATAAAGTTTAGAAAATCTCTTATATTTATATTATCTATCTATTTCTTTAGATACTACTAGACTATTATTATTATTTCTCTAGCTGCCTTATAAGATAATATATTCTAATAATACTAGAGTTTATAGATTTCTATAACTATATAGCATAGTAGTAGTTATAATAAGTTAGTGTCTATTATTATAGCTACACTAAAGAGCCTATTATATAAGCTTTTTCTAAAGTTTATCTACTATTAAACTACTCTTAGCGTTCTTAAGAAAATAGTAGTAGATAAATTCTATTATATAATTCTTCTAGATATAGGTTACTATTAATATCTAATAAACCTACGTACTTTAGCGTAGTTTAATATATAACTTACTTTCTTATTAGTAATAATACTAGTAAGTAAGTAAAGTAAGGCTTTTTAACTAATAGGCTTACTTAGTAATACTACTCTAATCTAGAAGCTAATAATACGCTTAAATATATAATACTCTATTTAGTATATTAGTAGCTCTACGTAATAGAGTATATAAAAGATAGTAGTATATATAAATAGTAAATTAGGTATATATATAAAGTAGATTATATACATTAAATACGCTTACACTATAGATAACTTAGCTAAGAAACTCTATTACTAAAAGTTCTATAGTTAAATATTAGATAATAATAAAGCTTATAATATAAATAGATTTTATAAATATTTAACTAGCTATCTAATAGCTATAATAGTATATACTAAAGGCTTTTATATCTCTAGTATTTAGTAAGTAAGCTAATTTAGATTATCTACTTTACTTATTTTATATAATTAGAAAATAGAAAAAGATAGCTAAGATAGAGAAGAATATAAAGTAGTTCTTATTATATTAAATAGAATACCTAGCTAGTACTACTTAAAAACTAATAATATAACCTATAAACTAATTAATATATATATATAGTATAGCTAGCTAGTATTATAATACTAGCGTTATGTACTTAATAATTATTTTAATAGTAATATAAAACGTACTATATACCTATAATATAAAAGTTAGTATAATATATATAAAGAGTAATTCTACTAAGACTAGTTATACTAATAACGTCTACTAAATAGGTATAATATCTACTTATAAGGCACTACTACTAGTAAATTAAGTCTACTACGTACTCTAGTTAGAGAGCCTAAAGAAATAGTTTCTTTTATATTTTATTTCTCTAGTAGCTAACTAACTATGTTATCTCTAGCGTACGTACTCTTAATAAGTAAACTAGAAAATAGCTTATCTTTAGCCTTAACTAATATATTAGAGATTAGTGTACCTACTACTAGATAACTTCTACTAGCTTTTATACTACTAAGCGTAGGTTCTAGCTCTACCTATAGTAATATACTATATAAGAAAAACTATAGCTAAATTAAACTAAGCTAATTATTAATAATAGAGCTACCTTTAAGCTTTATAATAGTACTTAAATAAGTAAGATAAGAATAAGAGTTATAATATAATAGCTATATAAGTATCTTTAAAGAATAGCTATAAAAAAAGCTATTTAAAATTAAAATACTAGCTATATAATAGTTTTAGTTACTATATTATATTATCTACTTTTTAACTAGAAAATAGTATTAATACTCTAAGAGTAAATATAAAGCGTTTATAGATAGTGTTATAAAAGCGTATTATATATATATAGAAAATAAGTAGAGGTTAAACTAATATTAGTAGTGTTTCTTACCTATAAATTATTACCTAAAGTAGTAAGTTCTAGATATAACTAGAGTAAGTATACGTATATAGAGAAAGAATCTATACTCTAACTAATACGCTATATAAGATACTTAGGCTTAGCTATAAAAGTATAATACACTAGTATACGTAGCTTAGATTAAATATATCTAAGAAAGTAAAGAAGAGTTATAGTTATCTAATAATAATAAGTAGTTTTAATATTACTTTAGTAAAGTAGAAAACTTTAGAAATAACTATAAAGCTAGATATATTATATTAGAACTAAACTAAGTTATAAAGAATCTAGTAAACGCTAAAGAGAGAAGTAAAGAAGAAGAATAAAAGATAACTATATATACTAGAAGATACGCCTAGCTAATAGTAAAGTATAGAATATATATTCTAGAGAGTAACTAGAGAGATTTTCTATATACCTCTATATAAGTAGTAGTTCTAGAGATTATAGTAGTAGTTACGTATCTATCTAACTACGTTTCTATCTTTTATTTATTCTAAGTCTATACTTAAAATATTATTACTTATTAAAATATTTCTAATATAAAGAAAGCTACTTATAAAGTATAGAATCTATAGAATAATTATAAAATAGAGATTAGAATAAAAGATAGCTAGATTTAAGTGTATAGTAATAAACTAAAGGTCTAATAATATAATATTATCTATAGATATAGGTACTATAAAGAAATATAAAAAAGTTATAACACTAGTAAGAGCTTAAACCTAATAGTCTAACTCTTACCTTTTTAACTTTAGTAACTTAATAATAACTACTCTATAACTACTAATCTCTTTAGTATAATAAGTAATTAAAACTAATAATAATTATGCACTCTACTACTAAATATAAGTATAAGTATTATAATATACGTCTAAGATTATTACTAATTACTACTTTAGTTCTTACGCTACTTTTATAACCTAAGACGCTAGTATAGATAAGTTTACGCTACTATAACTACGCTACGCTACTTTACTTTCTCTAAAACCTTTCTAGATACCTCTAATATACTTATAATACTTTTCTAAGTACCTCTATATAGAGACTATAGAAAGTTATAGTAAAGAACTTTAAAAATAGATATTAGCTAACTCTAATAGTAAATAGAAAAAAGATCTACTTTCTATAAAATATAGACTACGCGCTATACTACTAAAGAAGAAGAAAAGTAGAATTACTAAGTATATCTTTATACTAAATACCTAAGAAAGTACTTAGAAAAGTTTTCTAATAACTTCTATTATAGAAAGCGTACTAACTATAATATAACTAAAGAAAATAATAATAAATTTATATAAGGTTTAATAAATAGAGTATTAGATACTATCTCTAAGATACCTAATAGTAAGTAGTATACCTAGTATATTACTATATTTTTTATATATTAGGTCTATATAAGAAAGTTTTCTAATTACTTCTATTATAAAGATATTTCTAATAATAATATAGGTCTAGAAGCTCTAGACGTACTTATATAAGATACACTAGAGGCACCTTTAGTAACTATTCTAGAAACTTTATAAGATAGCACTAAGCGTAGCTAGTATATTAATAACTTTACTATATCTTAGGTATACTTAGAAAAGTTTTCTACTAACCTCTATTATAGTAACCTATTAGAACTAGAAAGTAATAATAATAATAATAATTTTCTAAAGTCTACTACTAATATTATAATCTAGAATAAAAGTGTTTTAGATTCTAAGATTAATAAAGATAATAGCGCTATAGATAGTAATAAAAACCTAAAATATAAACTAAGTAGAAATTTCTATAAATCTATTATTAGTAATATTACTCTAAATACACTTAGAAGACGTAACTTAACTAACTAGGTTAAGTAACTCTATAAGTTTACTAGTTAAGTTCTCTAGATTATAAATACTTAGTTTATTAATCTTACTATTAATAACTATTAGATAGTTAAAGCCTATAATAATCTTAGTAAGCACGTTTTACTATATAGTATTAGAGGTATTAGAATTAAAGGCGCTCTAGACGCTAAGACTTCTAGTAATAGTACCTTTATAGTTATAGCTTCTAAGAATAAAATATAGAATTAGCCTATTAAAGTATACTAGATCTACTTCTTATTTTCTATTAAAGTAGTTATTTTAACGTCTAATAATAGTATATTTAATATTATAAAGATTAGAAAGAGTGCTGCCTATAATACTATACTCTAGGTTCTTACTAAGATTATAGTTAAAAACTATTAACTAGTTAAGAAATAAGAGCTTATAAAGCACCTATAGAGCTAGAAGAAGAATATAAGTATTTAGGTCTTAGAGACCTTTATATAAAACGCTATATTAAATATATTACTAAAGAACACCTAGACTATAGTAAAGTTAACTATTAGCTTAGTCTAGAAGAAAAAGAAGTTTACTTTATGTAATTAAATTTATTAAGTATTTATTATAAGTAATAGTATATATATATATAAGAATAAGTATAAAGTATAGAGCTTCTATAGTCTACTTATAATTAGATAGATTAAATAATTATAGAGGCTTAGCGCACTAAGCTCTTAGGCTAATATTTTAATATTTTTAATTTTTTGCTAAAGATTACTTTAGTACTATAATCTATTAACGCAACGCCTATTTATAAACGTCTATTAAAACCTCTATAAAAAGTTCTTAGTACTAAAATGCTTAGGTGTGTATACTAGGTGTAATAAAACTACTATTAAAGTATTCTCTTATTCTCTATTATCTACTTCTTTTATCTTAATAGTAAGTACTCTTCTTTTCTTAATATATATTACTAACTAAATAGATTATTATGTTAATACGCTTTAATAGCCTATTAGTATTAGATATATAGACTTTAAGTTAAAGTCTACTATAAGTAGTTTATACTACTTTAGTTTTTAGTACTTACTTAGGTTAAAGTCTATAAGATTCTCTAGATAATATCTAGGTTAAAGTTCTAAACTTTAATTATCTTATAAGTATTTTATAACTACTAATTCTTTTAACTTTATATAAAGTAGATATACTTCTATATAAGTAATAATATACTTATATATTTTACATAATCTTAACTATAGAGTAAGATACCTACTAGCCTATAGTTAGAGTGCACGTAAGTACTAAGAACTATTTACTTCTTATCTAGATACAAAACCTTTACTATCTAACTCTAATATTAAACTTTACTATCTAGGCTAGATATAAAACCTTTCTACCTCTACATAATATGTACCTTTAGTATCTATACCTAATATAAACCTATTGCATTTATTTAAGTAATAAAACCTTTATCTTAAATATTACTATATCTAAGTATAAACCTATTATAAAATTTATTACCTTAGTTTTTCTATTCTACGCGCGTAATAAGTAGACTAGAGTTTATAATAAAACGTAATATATTATATATATATAATAGTAGTATATTACGTAGAGAGTATATTAGAATAGATAAGTTTAGCTTATGTTAGATTATTTTATATATAAAGGTCTTTGTAGAAGGTAGAAGATGTACTAGAATATAACTACTATATGTATAGAAGAAAGTCTACATTATATAAGCGTAATATATATTCTAGAATAGAGTTATTATTTCTCTATTCTAGCTACTATATACTAAAGCTTATTAATTATTCTTTGCCTTACTATTAATAGTAAGTATACTATTAGCATCTAAATTAGCATAGTTAACTTTAGTAGTATTATTAGTATTAATAATAGTTTTATAGCTTTTAGTAACCTTATAGAGTATACTTTTACTTACCTTAATATAACTATAGAGTTAAGCTACTTTTGCTTTAGCTACGTTAATCTTATCTAAGGCTTTAGCTATCTTTAGCCTTTCTATTATAATGTTACTTTATAGCGCTACTACTATCTTCTTTAAGTAGGCTATTTCTGCTTAAGTATAATATAACTCTTTTTAATCTATATATAGCTTTTCTACTAGGTCTTTTACGCGCTTAAACTCTACTTTAATTTCTATAGAAATATGCTTAAAGCTTAACATTCTATAGTAGATACGCACTAACTTCTTACTATTCTAAACTAGAGTAGAGGTAGTAACGCGTTTTAATAACTATATAGAAAGAAATAATTAGCGTAGAGTATAGACGTAGATAATATTCTTAATAGATATATTTTTTAATAGCGTAGTAGTACGTGTAGTATATTTATACTTAGCTAAGGCAAAACTATTTAGTAGCTTTTTCTTACTTTAGAAAGGCTCTACTATACCTATAGCTCTAGTTCTAGATGCTATATCTATTTAGTTATAGTAAACTAGAATATTAGTAAATATTACTAGCGTAAAGCTTTATTACTTATAAGATAATTATAGATATATAATAATAGAAAAAGATATAGTAGATATAACGTAGAAAGAGACTAAAATAAAAGACGCGTTGCTATAACTAAGTTTAGCTCTCTATATAATAGTATATAACACTAATATTAGAGATTACGCTAAATATATTTAAACTTAGTATAATATAAAACTATTACATTTACTTATACTCTAAAAATAATGTATCTTTACTTAAATACCTTTTCTCTACTATATCTCTAGGCTCTATAGTACTTACTAGGTGCTACCTAACCTAAATATACCTATAACTATTATTTAGATTATAAGACTAAAGTAGAAACTATAGACTTTCTAGGTTATTATAAATATAGTTTTATTTTTCTATATCTTTAAACGTAAACTATTCTAATAGTAAAAGGTATTTCTCTATTAGCATTATTATTATATTCTTAATTATATCTAATAGTAGTACTACGTATTTATTATACATAATAATAAAATTATACTACTCTAGAAATATTGCCTTCTATAGGCTCTTAACCTAACTATTCTTAACTCTCTCTAGTAATAGCGTAAAAGTGCTAACTCTAAATAATATCTTAAAATAGCTCTACCTTTTTCTATATATTATAACCTTATTAAACTTTATCTATTCTCTTCTATACGTTTGCCTCTTTACGTTCTAACTATATAGTACTTTTAGTAAGTATATTTTTATAAATATTATAACTCTCTATTCTAGTCTCTTTCTACTACTTTTATTTTAGTGCTCTTTAATAATATATTCTATTTCTAATCTATTTTTATAAAGCTTAGTATATTTAATATAATATTAAATAGTTATATATAACTTTACGCTCTCTATAAGTATTACTCTATTATATTTCTTTTTATATATTCTCTAAGATTATATATTAAGGCTATAGATAGAAACTATATTATTATACGCTAGTAACGTAGTATTATTACTTTACGTTATAATCTATAGTAGCTCTAGTCTCTTAGTAGCTTACTACTACTAAACTCTTATTAGTGCTAACTAGTTCTAGAACGCTTCTTTTAAAGTAATACTACGCCTAGCGTAAATTAAATTCTCTACTATAGCTAGGCCTATCTTTTTCTATCTTTCTACGTACTCTTAGTATATAAGCTACTCTCTATTTATTTTAACTCTTACGTTAGAGTTATTTAGTAGCTTCTAGGTAGAAGCCTAGCACTTCTTCTAGTGCTTTAATTTCTTAACTTAGTATTTCTCTATTACCTATTTTATGCTACTACCTAAGCTTTTTTTCTAGTGTTATTATTTCTTTAGCTAGATTATTATTTTATCTACTATATTTTTAGCTACTTCTAATATTATATTATCTATAAGAGTAGTGCTATTTATATCTACTTCTACTTTACCTTTTTTAACTTTAGCTTTGTTCTAGACTAATATTAAAAGTACTAGTATTACGCTTATAAGTGTAAGTGCGTTATACTTATTAGAAATCTATAATACTAGATTTTTCTACGCAATGCACTTATATATTTATACTATAGTATAGAATAGTAACTAAAATATTAATAACTTTTAAAAAGCGCTACTATTATAAAACTCTAACTAGTAAGTATTAGTATACTCTTTCTTTAGAAATATATTATTTACTATAGTAGTAGATTTATAGATACTATTATTCTAGCTATCTTAGTACTTACTAAACGTAGTAATAGGTAGAAGTGTAAGTATGCTTATAGAAATAGAATATTTGCGTTATATACTAGCGTCTACTAGCTTATAACTTTCTTTTTATATCTAGTAATAATAGAATTATGCTAATTATTAACTTATACGTACTAATTTAGTACCTATATTAGACTAGTGCGCGCTATCTTACGCTGCTAATTACTAGCGTAGCTACTTAATCTAAGTTTTAGACTATAATACTAAAGTTACGCTATTCTTAAACGTATAATCTTTATAGTTATAAAGTCTAGAACTATCTATTTACACTTTAACTACTCTAGCTATACGTTTCTATAGCTATATTAGAGTTAGTAAAACCTTATTCTCTCTTTTTCTAAACGCTAAAATACTATTAGATAAACTTCTATAACGCGTTTCTTTACTATTATAGTATTTTTTTAGTTTACTCTAAACGTAACTCTATCTATAGTAACTAGCTTATCTACTCTATATTACTCTACTACTACTTATAGTAGTTACTACGTACGCTAATTTATTTACTTATTTATCTTAAAATTAGCGTTATAATTAGACTACTATTAATATTATATTAAATTCTAGAAATTTTCTTTAAAAGACTAATCTATTACTATAGAAGCCTAGCACTATTTTTATTTACCTACCTATCTCTAGAACGCCTACTATTAATTAGTTATTATACTTATATTTATACTATACTTTTTTTTATTACGCCTCTCTCTCTACTATTACTATAGAATTACTAGAAATCTTTTACTATTATAAGAAATAGAATATTCTTATTTATAAAATCTATAGAATTACTATTCTACTAGATAAGTTAGTAGTCTACCTTAGTATACACTAGAGTCTAGTAGTAGATAAACGTTACACTATTATTAACTATCTAGCTTCTATTATTCTATCTTTATACTAACGTTACTCTAATTTTATTCTTCTACCTATTCTAATTAAACTTATTAAGTTTATCTCTATAGTAGATAGGTTAATATATACTATAATAGAAAGTATCTCTTCTAGAATATACTAGTATATTACTATAGAAGACACTACGCAGAAATACTTATAAACCTATATCTATACCTACTATTACGCCTCTACTAACGTAGATATAGCTAAATTACATAGCTTTAGTGTAATAGCTTTCTTCTTAAACTATACTACTACTATATCTTACTAGCGTCTATTTAACTATATAGCGTCTAGCACTACTACTATATTTTTCTTTAAGGTTACTTAGCTATATTCTACTACTATAGCACTTAGTAATAACGCCTTTAAAGCTATACTAGCTAGTACTAAGAAGCGCAAATTAGAAGAGTTTACTAGTATTTATAACATTCTTTCTAAAGAAAGTAACTAGTGTTATAATATAAGCCTATAGCTTATTTATATAAATTTTACTATCTATATAGGTAGTAAATCTAGCGTAGAGCTTCTTAAGCTTATAGCGCTATCTCTTAAGAAGATAAAGCCTCTTAAGTAGTTTCTAGTAAACTACGTTTTAAGTATAGTGTAAATATAAATAGCTACTTATAACTACTTCTCTTACTATGTCTAGACTATAGTTATATATAAGAAAGAATTCTATAGTTAGCTTACGTAGCTCTTATAGTTATATATATATAACTCTATTTTATATACTAGCTCTCTCTAGGCTATTATTCTTTACGTGTAGCGCTTATAGCACTAACTATTTAGCTACCTTTTCTACTTTTAGCTTACTTTTAGTAAAGAACAAAACTTACTAGGTTTAGGTTAAGTTTACTGCGCGATATAGAGAAAATTAAAGTAAAGTTTTATTTATCTATAACCTCTTTTCTCTAGAAACCTCTAGATATATCTTATAAAACTACTATTAATTAAAGTAGAAAAGAACACAGAATTAAAATATTACTACGCGTAGTCTCTATCTTTAATTCTTTATTATATATTATAACTATAAGCCTTTACGCACGCGTTTCTTACTAAAGTTTCTATCTATAGCTCTTTAACTAACTATAATTATTATCTATAGCGCTAAGACTAACTATTATTTCTATCTATAGTGTAAAAGAAGCTTAGCGTAAATAAATTATTTTAAAGAATTTAGGCTAGCCTGCAATTCTCTACTAGCTACCTCTTTTCTATACTTCTCTTCTTTATCTATCTATTACGTATAATAGTCTTAACGTATTCGCTATATTACTATATTTCTACTTATTATATACTATACCTACTATAAACTCTATATAGACTATCTCTTATAACTATAACGTACTATCTATTATAGCCTACCTACGTAACTTATTACATATAACTTATTACGCGTAACAGCCTATTACTACTATTCTATAGCTATATTACGCCTTATAATATAATATACTTTAAAGCGTAGGTATTATATAAATATTATTAAGTGCATATATAACCTACTAACAGAGTACGCTACTCTTAATACTTTATATTATTTATACACGCTTTACTACTTACATATAATAGAAAAGTAATATTATAAAAGTAATATAATTAGAACCTAGCTATAAATCTCTTTATATAGCTACCTAAACTAAAGACATAATAGTATTATAAACTAACGTATTTATACGTTATAGTTATAACTATAGCTATAACTATAGCAACTAACCTATAATAGCAACTTAATCTTCTAAGTATAAGTTACTAGTAATTTTCTATAGTAACTAACTAGATACTCTGCTATTACAATCTTGCTATATACCTAATAAACCTACCTTTATACGCGCTTAACTTAATTTTAATAATACTTAGCTATACACTATTATAATTACGCTTATTAATACTATTACTAGATTAAGATTTAGAGGCACGCTATAGTAGTAATACTATTATTATTTTTATATTAGATATAATATTATTACTCTCTAACATTAACACTATTACTATAATAACTAGAAATTTACGCTAAGACCTACAATAGCGCTATTATTTGCGTTTGCCTTTATAATAAATACTAGACCTAGTTAAACTATAAATTATACGCCTAAACTACCTTTTATTAATAAGCACTATTCTTGCAACTATAATACACTATAAACTTTATAAAAGTTACTACTAATCTTATAGTTATTTATACGTCTGTTAAGATATAAGCTAGATATATACTTATTACTTCTAGTATATAAAAGTTATAATAAGAGCTCTAATAAAGAATTTTACTACTTTATTAATATTCTTTTTATATAATAAACAGCGTCTATACTTAATAAGATTGTAGTAATAGCATCTTAGCGCGCTCTTAAAGGTAAGTAAACTAATATTATTACTAGTTCTTATTAATTTTATAAGCTAAACTTAACTATAATACTAGTTCTATTTCTAAATCTAAAGTAGAGTTTAACTTTAAACTTCTCTATACTACTAACCTAGAACTAGAAAACGTTAAAAACTATAATAGCAGCTACGCTAACGTTTACCTACTCTTCTTAAGCTAAATCTAAAGACTTTATATCTATAAAAGTAACGCTAAAAGTAAGTCTATTAAGATATCTAATATAGAGAAGGCCTTAAGTAAATATAATAGCGTGTTATAAGTAAAGACTAGCGCATTTTATAATACCTACCTACACTAAGATTCTAACATGCCTAATATAGGTAAAGCAAAGATTAACGTAGATTAGATAGAACTAAATATAAGATAAAGTAAAATAATTAATATAAATATCTATCTTATTCTATTATTATAAACCTATTATATTAGCTATTTAATCTAAATTTACTAGCGTACTATATAGAGTATACGTATAATATAGAACGTAGTATAATAAGAACTAATAAGTAGAATTAACTATAACTATAACTAACTCTACCTTCTACTAAGAGATATATATACACTATACGTCTATATAGAGGTTTTCTTATAGCTATAGCTAGCACTTTTTATAAAGTATATATATGCGCGTGTATCTTCTAAAATATTATATATAGGTTTATATATAACTATAACTAATTTCTCTATAAGTACTTATATCTTAATATAGATTTTATAAAAATAGTTTATAGTCTAATTATATACCTATTATTATGTAGCTATTTTTATATAGATAATAACCTCTACGTTACTACGCGTACTGTAATAGTTAAGTAAAATTATAAATATATAATAAGTTTAATAAAAGTAAGCTAGCATTTTATGTGCTGTCTACTATAACTATATCTATATAATTTTACTATTTCTAGTAGCTATTATTATAATAGAGTAACTCTAGAAATCTTATTAGACTAGAAAGTAACTATTTACTATAAACCTATATCTCTTACTAGTGTTAGCCTTAATACTATAGTAGTTATAGTTAAATAAGCTATTAGAGTTAGTAATTAACTTCTATTCTCTAACCTTAATAAACTTAGCCTTATAAATACTATTATTAGTATAAGCTAGTATAAGAATCTATTACAACTAGGCTCTACTATTCTACGTAATATAGAGCACTATAGCTACGCTAAATAACCTCTATAATATATTAAAAGACGTATATAATATAGTAAGAATTCTACGTAGTAGATTAGTAGTGTCTATTAGCGCAAAGTTAACGTTACCTAGGTTTAGGTATAAGTAGATAACTAATATAAAGTGTAGAAGCTTAATATTGCTAGGCTACGCTATAATAATTTTTGCAACGTTTGTTAGAGTTATACTATATTAGAGAAACTTAATACCTAGAAAAGCATAGCCTATAAAGTTACGAAAATTAATATTAGAAGAAAGACTAAAGTGCTTACTAGCTAGATAGAGACAGCCTAGTAGAATAACGTTTATGCGTTTAGCCTAGTTGTATACGTCTTACTATAACTAAGAGCGCAGCATATTTAACTAAAGCTAGAAATAGTAGCTTTAGATAATAACTATAACTAGGTCTAACGCAATTTACATACGTTTATTAAAAGTTACTACTAGTTTAGCTATAAGATTAACCTTAATTACAGAGATCTAATAAGCCTATTAAACTTAGTAATCTTTTATATATATATACTACTAAACTTACGTTTAAAGGTTCTATATACTAGTAGAAGCAGAGGCCTTCTATACTTTTAATTTCTTTATTTACGTATGCCTCTCTCTTAAATAAGGTTAGTGTAGATACTATTAATATTATACGTACGTTAATAATTATAAAATAATATAGAGAAGTAAGAAAACAAACGTTTAAAATTAATAAATAAGAGTAATCTTACTAACTATAATAGGCGTAATATAAAGTTACGTACTATACTATTATTTAATACAACTTTGTTGTAAACACGCTCTAACACTAACTATCTACTCTAGGTTTTTTAGAAACTAATTAGGCAATGTCTAATAACCTTTACTTTTTACTAACTTTATATTTAGCGTAGGCTCTTATACCTTTCTAAATTCTAAGCTATAACTACACCTAGATGTCTATATAGTAAATTCTTCTTACTATTAATCTAATATCTCTTACTCTAAGTAGACACAAACTATTATAACTATAATACTTAAGATAATTCTTAGTACTAAAGTTATAATAATATCTACGCCTAGCAGCTTTATAAGTTATTTTACTGTTTTAATACACGTAAGGTTATCTTTACTTATAATTAATAAGCTTAGTAATATCTTATTATTCTTACTACTATAGCTTACTATCTCTACTTACCTTTACTACGTCTTTACTATCTTTATTATTGCGTTCTTACTCTAATAGTTATATATAATTGCGTTACTCTTTATATTCTATCTACTACTAACCTCTACCTTTTACGCTAATAATATAAATTCTATATAATTAACTATAGTAAACCTATAAGCCTAACTAAACAAAACCTTAGCTATAATATTTACTAACTGCATCTAGCATTATAAAGAGCTACTAGCTCTTCTTCTAGTAACTATATATATTATTATGCATAGTATAAAAAAAAGCGTCTTTAATATTATAGAGCACCTTAAAATTATTAACATAAAAACCTTGCTTTTGTATATAGCTAACTAATAGCCTACACTTATTATTTATTTTAATAGTATAATACATAGCCTATATAAAGACGCTATTATAATAATTATTAAAAGCTTAAGCGTAGCTAACGCAATTAATAAAGCTTTCTTAAATTAAATTCTAAGGCTATTATCTACGTAACTATATATCTCTACTATTATTATAGTAGTAAACTATACTATTACTACTATATCTATCTTGTTTGTAGCTAGCGTTAGCGTAGCTAGTTACTATACTTAGCGTATCTGTTATAACTAAGCGTTACTCTATACTTACTTTACTTAACTTCTTATCTAACTACAATAGAAGCGTTATCTAATTATTAGAATATATATTAGATTTAACTAAAACCTAACTACGCTTTAGCAGTTTATTAACGCTATTACCTAGTTAAACCGCGTAGTAGTAATATTTCTAATCTAGGTTAAGGTAATTATACTATTAGGTAATATAACTGCTACCTAGGCTGTCTGCAGCTTACGTAGAGTTAGCATATATATAGTAGATTAAGCTTTCTAGTTACTAGAAAAGAGAAATATAGTTAAACCTCTTATGTAGAAATATATAGAAAAGTAAAAGTATATAAAGAACCTATAATAAAATTATATATCTACTAGATCTATATTCTCTAAGTTAAGATACTACTCTAATTCTAAATAACAAAAAAATGTAAAATAGAAAGAAATTTAACACTACTATAGTAGTATAGCTATAATAGAGCTCTTAACTATAACTATAACTAGGCGTCTAATTATAAACGCATAGTGTAAATAATATATAGTACCTTATACTATAACTATACCTAGAGGTTCTATTACTAATATTCTGCATAAATAATATATAGTACTTTGTACTATAACTACACCTAGGCGTTCTAAAGGTAAATATAATATGCAAATAATATATATATATATATATTTAATGCCTTATATAGTAATTACAAATTAGCCTCTTTATACCTAGATTAACGTTATAGATATATAATACCTATCTTAGTTAGGTAGTAGCATACGCGTAGGCATTTGCTACTATCTAGAGTATTAGTGTAAAAGCGTATTATAGATAGAAAAGATATAAATAGTAAAAAGCCTTACGTTACTACTATAGTTTAAAGAGTTGCTATTATTATCTTTTACTATAATCTACTATTCTACGTAGTATAGATACTAGTATAGAAGCCTTACAAAAGGTAAAAAAGAGAACCTATTTGTAATATAATTTAAACTTAGAGCCTTCTCTAAAAAAAGAGGCTAACTAGTCTACTCTAGGCCTAACTAAAGCTATAACTTCTTTATAGCCTTAGTTTAGCTAAAGTCTGTTTTCTACTAAACTACGCTATTATAATAGGTCTATTTAATATAAAGAGAAAGTAATTATTACGTATATATACGCTAAAATAATAGGTATAGATAGAGACTAGATAATAGATTATAAGATATTAGCGTAATTATAGTAGTTAGTAGAAAAGTAACTAGACCTATAGAAGTAGGTAGACTAGGTAAGATTATAGCGCGCGCGTGTAGTTATAACACTAAAGAAAGTGTTTAGCAAGGTTCTATAATTACAATACCTTTTACTTTTATACATAAAAGGTAGTAGGTATAAACTAACTAGAGTAGTAGCAGCTTTAAAGAAGTAAAATAAGATTACCTATTTATATTAGCTATTAGACTATAACTATAGGTAGCCTCTCTTTAAACTACTACAACCTAAGTTATATATAATTTAACTCTAGATTATAACTATACCTAGTCTCTAGTATGCTTACTTCTACTCTATTCTATTTAGTTTTAGTGTAAGACTTTGCTCTATAGCCTATTCTACTGCACTATCTTTATAATTAGCTTTATTTAGCTATTTACTAAAAATTAGAACACGCCTAATTATAATAATGTTTATACTTCTTAAGTATTCTACTAAGTAAGACTTTCTCGCTAATACTCTATTTTGTAAACTATTCTCTTACGCTATAGTCTTTAAAGAACTAGTAACTATTACCTAGACCTTAATCTAGGTATTAACTCTTTCTAAGAATAGTACTAGTATTCTCTCTCTTACTTAACTCTTTATAAATTATATTATAGACTACGTTACGTAACTCTATTAGTAGAAATATAACTAAGTCTATAGCGTGCCTAATTCTTAACTTATATACTATACGTCTAAAATTATAAAACTCTTCTACTAAGGTTAACTAAGCTTTTATACGCGCCTAAATCTTATTACTACTAAATTTAGACTTCTATAGAAGATTGCTTATAGAAGAGAATATTACTTACTTATCTTTACTAAAGCGTTCTTTAGCTCTATATAGCTTAAGTATAGCTCTTAGGCGTAGATCTATGTTATTCTAGCTATAGTACTCTTATTAAGTATCTCTTATTATTATATTAAGAATACTATCTAAGTATACTAGGCGCTATTAGTAATAACGTTCTCTTTTAAGGCGCATCTATTTTGCTAGCTAAGTGTTATTCTAAAACACGCTAACGTTACTACGCTTACCTATACTTCTTACGCCTTTAGAAACTTTACTATTTTAGCTACTTAAACTAAGAATTTAGAGATATTTTTCTAGTGTTGTATAGTTAGTTTTGTGTTTAAATTAACTATTACTCTTAATAAGTATACTTACTACTACTAGAATAACAAGACTACTATATTCTATAGCTATTTTAGTTATAGTCTTTATTACGTTATACTTTAGTATAGTGTTTGCTTTTATTTAATCTTATTAACTCTACTATAAGCT
Source organism: Alternaria triticimaculans (assembly GCF_023758025.1). Taxonomy (NCBI): domain Eukaryota; kingdom Fungi; phylum Ascomycota; class Dothideomycetes; order Pleosporales; family Pleosporaceae; genus Alternaria; species Alternaria triticimaculans. Next base: position 1,600,679 of record NW_026055965.1, read on the forward strand.
ATATATATAATATTATATTCTTCTACGCGTTTAACTTACCTATATTTTATTATAGTGCTAATATAGATTAAAGTAAGATTAAAAGCAAATAGAAACTAATATCTTATCTCTACTACACTAGTAAGATTATTACATAACTTGTTTCTATTATCTTTACTAGTAATTAAGTAATAAGTAAAAGCTCTCTACTAATATTAGCTATAATATAGCGTATAATTAAATTACTAAATCTCTCTAAAAGCTTTAGATTATAGCTTATAAAATAATCTATATTATATAGTGTCTATTAGAGCTTTAGTAATAGTTGCAAATTAGTTATTAGAGGTATTTAAAACTGCGTAGCGCTAAGCCTAATTATGCTAAGCCTAACTAAGTATCTTGCAACGCTAGTAACGCTAGTAACGCTAGTAATATTAGCAAATATCTTTTTTAATTTTAAACCTAACTACCTTCTCTCTACCTACTACTACCTGCTCTATATTATATACTAGCAATACCTAGTCTAACTGCAACGCCCTTTTTAAACACCTACTACTACCTATTATCTAATTCTAGAATTATAAGTAGTGTAAATAGATTTTTAGAGCCTTTTAGCTAGTTTTAAATTTTATTTATTATTCTTATAGAACGCTACTAATAGACGTGTACGCTAATATAAGTTACGCAATTAAATTAAATTATACGTACACTAACTTATATATAGCTTACGTATAATATTAGAGGCATTCTACTTATATTCTCTAGACTATAAGATTTTAGACTAGATATCTAGAATCTATTTAGCATTCTCTATTAGAGGGTTAATTATAACTATAATATACTCTCTCTTAGCCTTTATTATATTAGTGCTATTATAACTTTCTTCTAGTGTCTACTTTCTACACTAGATACCTAATATTACTATCTAATACTGCCTACATTTTCTACGTTAAGACTGTTAGAATAATTAACTATAACTATAACCTCTTCTCTCTACTAGCCTATATCTAGTGTCTATACAGCACTTCTCTATTAGGCTACCTATTATAACTATAACTAACCTCTTTATAACTAACTTCTATTACTATTCTTATACGCTACTATAGATAAAGAGTTACTATTCTAGTAGCTATCTTAACTACTGTAGAAGCTACGTCTACCTATTAAACCTAATTCTTATACTTATAAACGCCTACTTAAGAAAGAGAATAGGTATAAATCTATATTAATAACTTTATCTCTTAATACTATCTACGCTAATATTACTAAAGTACACTCTAACGCGTTTAATCTGTGTATAAGTATAATAATTTATAATAAGTAGAACCTTAGTTAATTTAATAACGTTCTCTTTGTAATAATTATTAATAATAATTATAAACAAAGTTATATACTACACGCTAGTAGTATATTAAAAACTACTACTAAATAGTCTAAAAATAAGAATGCTATAGCTAATTTTATATACTACATTCTTAGTGTTAATAAAGTAAAGTTCTTTAAATACCTTTATAAAAGTAATATCTATAATAGATTTAAGTTCTTTATTAGTAAACTTGCTAAACTAAAGTGTAATAAGTTCTAGTAGAAGAGTAAAGGTCTAGCCTAGAGCTGTAGCTATAGCTACATTAATATCTAGTAGGCGTATAATATAAGTATACCTATTATTTTATACTTTACTAACACTAAGACTAATAAGTAAATAGAACTAATATAGTACGTATATATAATAATCTAGATTCTTAGCTCTAGTATACTTAACTAATACTACTTATCTAAAGAGAATATAGCCTTTATCTTATACTACGTTGTAAAGTGTTTTTAATATATATATAAGCGCCTAGCTACGTTTAAGAAAGCTATTAAAGCTACTACAAATCTCTCTAACATTATAGTTAATAACTTTAACAACGTTATAATACCTATAGTATATATAGCTTATCTAACGTAAGGTCTTATTACTATATCTACTAAACCTAAGGTTAAGAAGTATAGAAAGAAACTAAAGAAGAGTAAGTCTATAGTACTAGAGTTATCTAAAGATAACTATAAGCTTATAAAAGAAGAGTTGCGCAAGTTTATATTAATAGACTAATAGTGTAGAGAAAAGAACTTTAAAAGCCTTTTTTAGTAGCACTTCTACGCTATTAGTATAGATAAACTAAAAGATTAGAATATACGTGCTAATATTAAGCGTAGGTAGAAGAATATAATAAGTACTATAGACATATTTAAGGCATTGCTTATAATACTAGAGAGCCTATATTATAAGTAGTATAGCTCTATTAGCTTTATTATTATAGATATTTTTACTAAGACCTTAGTAGAGTTTTTCTATTATAAGAAGTACTTACTATAGATAATGCAAAAGTAGTATATAGCTATTAAACATAAGATTATAAAAGTATACTAAGACAGCTTTAATCTAGGCATTAGAATAGGTTTTAATGTTAATAACTATAGTAAACTATAACCTATAGATAGAAACATCTACGTATTACTATCTACTAAGAAATAAGACTATATTATCTAGACTAATTCTATTACGTACTCTAAAGCTACTTATTCTGCTAATATTAACTAGACAAAATAAATAGAAGACAGTAACTTCTCTCTAGAATATCTACTAGAAGCGTTATAGTAGTTAGGCCTACTTAAAATAACTAGAAACTACTATATTAAGAAGATAACTATAGATCTATTTTAGTAGTAGATTATATACACTATATTTAGTACTAAGCACTTTAGAAATAGAAGCTATGCGTATTATTATAATAAGAAAAGTAATAAACTAATAAACGTAATGTAGAAATTAAAGTTAAAAAAACTACTAGCACACTCTATTACTCTTGCGTTAGTAGAATTCTTAATTAGAGATAGTATAGAACTTAGTAAAACTATTAAAGTAGTAGCTATATTCTAAAAGGTTAGTACACTCTATATTAACTATATTTTGCAGTTATAGCTAATACTCTATATGCCTAGCCTATTAACTATAGTTACAATAAGTACCTCTATATCTTATCTATATATTAGCTAACTTCTACTAGGTAAATCTTATATATAAAAGCTGTTGCGAGCATAATATTACTAACTTTCTAAACTCTAACTCTAATCTCTACTCTTCTAGTAATAAAAGCTATCTCTTACTATACCTTACACTACCTAGACTTATTAGCTAGACTACTGCAGAGTTTAAAGCGTACTAGCTAGATATAAATATTATTACTCTTATTATAAGTCTATTAACTATTTTTATAGTAGAAGAAAAATATAGCATATAGAAGTACCTACCTAATCTTAATAATAGTATATAGAACGCCTTTAACTCTAATCTATAAGCTATACGCACTATCTATATCTATAGCTATAACTACTTTATTACTATATATAGCCTAAGCGCTCTTACTTAGACCTACTAGAATCTAAAGAACGCGTACGTAAGAGAAGTTAGGCGTAAAATAAAGTTGCTTTTTAAGAAGTACTCTAGTAATAGTAGCACTAAGTTTAAGAATAACATTTCTACCTTTAAGCTACCTAATATAGCTTCTACGTTCTAGAAGAAGAACTACTATAGCTACTTTGCATTTGTCTTTATAGATAAATGCTAAGATAGCCTAAGAAATAAAAATCTAACCTAGATTAGCCTAAAATAGTTACTACTATAATAGTACATTCTTATATCTAGATTTCTTGCCTCTTATAGTATAAAAGACTTCTATTTATACATAGAACTTCTTAAGCAACTAGAGTTTAATAAATAGTTATCTAGTAGTGTTCTACCTCTATAACTAAATTCTATAACTAATAGTACTAGCAACACGTATATAAGAAGTATTAATAAAGTAGTTAACGTAAAAGTTTTCTCTTTATAGGTAGTAGGTAAGACAGACCTATACTATCTCTAAGATAATAATCTAAAGTATATACTACTAGCCTCTAGAGTTTAGGTTATAACTATAGCCTCTTTTCTATACCTAACTAATAGTAGAACGCTAACTAGTATAGTTCTTTTATGTAACTATACCTAGCTTTATTTAAAAAGTATATTTTCTATAAAGATAATAATAATAAGTAGTAGAAAGATAATAACGCTTATATATATAAAGGCTTTATAGTATAACTAACCTTAGCCTATTTTATAATCTAGCGTAGGTTCTAGATATCTATCTCTCTTAATAACACTAAGAATTATATTAGAGCTAGTCTTCTACCTACTATCTACTATATAGTTAAGCAACTCTTCTACCTATCTATTTAACACTATTTTAACAATACGTCTACGCACTAGAAGAAGTAGCTTATAACTATACATAAGATCTACCTATAGGTAAAGTTTATACTATCTAAGAATTTATAAGCTATCTACGCGCTTAAACTTATTAAGTTCTTCTCTCTATATAGTGTTCTCTACTAAACCTGCGCAGATACACTATAGCATAGTAATAATAAGAAAGAGATTAAACGTAATCTTAGCGTTAACCTACAGTATTATAACGTAGATATATACTTATAGTTCTTTAATAAATCTAATATTAGAGTTTAATACTATAACCTTAGTAAGAACTCTTATCTAAAAGAACTAACGCAGATTTAATAGCTTCTTTAATATTACTATAATAGAAGCGTAAATAAAATTATAGATAAAAACTAGAATACTACTAATATATATAAGATTTTAAAGAAGTTTACTAAGTTCTTGCTAAAAATAAATATACTACTATTAATTATACGTAAGCGCGTGCATCTTTGCGCAGAGAAACTAATTATTTAGTGTCTTACGCTTTATATCTAAGATCTAATTATTAAGATTATAAGCTACTTTAGTATATATCTCTTAATAGTATATACTTCTACGTTATAAGAGAAGCGTAATAAAATCTAAACTAAGTAGAATAACTACTATAATAAGATAAAAATACTTATTACGTCTATCTATATCTTTAGAGTAGAGTTTAATTTATAGTTATTTAGTAGAGCTACTATCTTAGTTAACTCTGCCTAAGATAAGAATAAAGAGTAATAGATTATTAGACGCTAATACTATACTAGCTAGATTCTTACTATCTATTTCTACTACCTTACTATAATAGAAGCATTTAGCCTCTACCGCGTATAGTACGTACTCTACCTCTATTAGGCATAAGCTTATAGTTACAACTAGCCTTCTCTACCTATCTATCTATTATACTCTTAAACTAACGTTATTCTTAGTATAAACTTAATAAATTTACTTAGAATAGGTATAGCCTTCTTTAACTTTACTACTACATCTGCTATAATAGTTAATAATAACTCTAAGAATTCTACTAAAAACAAACCTCTAGGCAATAAAGTTTCTAATAACTTTGCTCTCTCTATCTACCTTACTACATAACACTATAATCTAACTATAGAACTATACCTTATTAATATTCTTGCTAGTTTCTTCTACTTAATATCTAAAGATAGAGAAGATATAACAGAACCTAATATAGACGAGCGTATCTACTATACACTAGGCGTTTATATTCTATCTAACCTTAGCTAGAGGTTATTAAAGTAGAGTTGTATAGCTAAGACTAATAATAAGTAGCTACCTAACTTTATTCTGTTTATAAAAGTACTAAAAACTCTTATAACTCTTAATAATACGTACGTTAATAACTTCTTCTATAACCTTAATAAAGAAGATCTTAATATCTTTATAGAAGCTAAGTAACTAGAGTTAGACTTCTATAAAGCTAATTATATAAAGGTTAGAGATAAGGTTCTTACTATTAACTCTAATAAAGAGACGTAGTCTAATTCTAAGCTAAATCTACTAAAGAATTTATCTAAGAATAATAGTATTAATAATGTTAAGTCTATTAAAGATAGTTTAGTTCTCTTAACTAAGATAATAGAACTACTACTACTAGATAATAAAGCCTCTAATAGTAAAATTAACAGTTCTCTACTACTAATAGGTTTAGGCGCCTTATCTTTTACTACCTCTAAGAAGGCTATAAAGAACTCTGCATTTAATATATCTATCTATAGTAACTATCTAAACTTACGTTATAGTACTTTCTATTTATTAGGTTGTTAAACTAGTAGAACTTCTACTTTACGTTCTAGTTCTATTACATCTATAATAGTGTAACTATAGTTTACGTTTCTCTCTACGTCTAGTTAGAGTTTAACTTTATTTTTAATAGAAGGTAAGTAAGATAATAATATAGTTAAGCTACCTCTAAAACCTGCTACTACTAATAATAAGAAGAAGACTAGTAATATAGCTATTGCTAACCTAAAACCTACTACTACTAATAATAAGAAGAAGACTAGTAATATAGCTAACGCTAACCTAAAACCTACTATAGCTAATAATAAGAAGAAGACTAGTGCTATAGCTAACGCTAATCTAAAATCTACTATTACTAATAATAATAAGAAGACCTCTAATATAGCTACTATTAGTGCGAACTCTATTTCTATAGGCAGCTCTAGGCCTATTACTCTACTAACTTACGTTTAGCCTACCTTCTTAGACACTTTATAAGGCTAAAAACTTAAAGAGGCTATAATAGAAAAGTCTCTAAAGATACCTAACTATTTCTGCACTAAGGCTAAAGCTAAATAGTATAGTAATTCTCTCTTAGTTAGACTCTGCAACTATTTTAAAGCAAAGTATTCTAGGCTTACTAGTAAACCTAAACCTGCAAACCTCTTTTACTAGAAATAAGCTTATTCTAACTAAACTATTATAAATATAAACACCTACTTATAACTATAATATACTCTCTCTTAACTAAGACTACACTTTAACTACTATACGCTTTATTAACTAGACTTTAGGCTGTAGTTATAGTCTACACTCTATACTACTACCTACTTTTCTAAAAGCCTTTCTTTTATTAAACTACGTATAATTATATATAGAGTTCTATTCTCTTTATATATTATCTATAGTAAAGCTAATCTCTTTAGCCTTACATATTTCTACTACTCTTTTTTTACTTTAATACTTTTCTTTAGCTCTATAAGGTCTTCTATTATATCTTTATTTTCTTTTATTATTAGCTGCTAGTAGCTTCTATTAGTATATATACTATTTAGTAAGTACACTAAGATACTAGGTTTAACATTAGAGCTATTACGCGCTACTTATTATAATTTAATAAACTTTTATTACTTTTATAGCTTAGAATCTATTAGTGTTATATCTACTATAGTGCAATATAATATAAAGCCTAAATTAAAGTAATACGCTATACTATTCTATTTGCATTATAATACATTATATGCTATAAACTACGTAGACTAGCGTAGCATTATGCTACTAAACTATATTAGATCTACTTATAAACATTACTTCTCTTGCGCGTTCTACTTCTACTATAATATAAGTTTAATAGCATATTATTATAACTAAATATATATTTTACCTAGATTACTCTTATAGTTAAATAATAAGTTCTACGTAGTTTAACTACGCTACATAATAAGTGTATACTAGTAGTAATCTATATCTTTGCTATATTATTAGTTTATTAGCGTTAGCCTCTAAAAGTTAGTCTGTATACAGAAGTAATACACTACGTTATAACTATAAGGCTGTTATAGTATATATATACAGTATCTACTATCTAGTATAAGATTATTATAGGTTACCTACCTCTTTACGTAGATAAAGCTAGCTGCGTAGCTGCATAATAAAGATAGAAAAAAGAATTAAACTACTACGCTAGTTGCAGAAAGCTATCTTACTATAACTACATATTTCTTAATAGTAACGTATAGAATAGAGTATACGCGCGCATTGTTACAGCCTATAGAGTATACTCTATAAAACGCGCTACTTATTTCTAACGTGTATAGATAGTATATAAGCTAGTTCTATAATCTAATAACTAAACTCTAACTCTATAGACGCGTATATAGATCTAGTTCTCTTATCTCTTTCTACACTGTTAACTCTAGACAGCTTTAGCACTAGGCGTTATAGTATAATTAAACTTAATACTAGCTACTATATACCTCTTCTCTACTACGAAACCTAATAGGTAAATCTAACGCCTTAAACCTAACTTAATAACTATACTATACTAATACATAATAGTAATACCTATAATATAAGTAGAATATATAAGAAAATAGAGTAGATACTACTATACTCTACTATAAACGTATACTATAGTATATAGACTTCTTTATATAGTATATTATTACGTAGATAATATTTCTTAAAGTGCTTAGTTATAGTTATAACTACTCTCTCTTTAGTTATTTCTATTCTTTATTATACCTACGCCTACTCTTCTCTAGCTATCTTTTTTATTTATATTCTTCTTCTACTACTTTATATATTACTACTATACGCGTTTACTTAGAGTTACTTTTACTAACACGTTCTAGACTTAATCTCTTCTATTTCTTTCTAGCTACACTTTGCGCTATTACTTTCTAATATTATATCTCTTAAATAAGACTATCTTAATCTACTACTAGACTATTCTTAATTACCTACTATATTACCTTTTAGTTTTTCTAGTGTATTACTAGATTCTAGAAGCCTGCCTTAGCTATCTCTATCTCTAGAACTATCTACCTATACTATACCTTTATTACTCTACGCACTAGTTAATATATTCTCTCTATTATACTCTACGTCTTATTATACACTTATAGCTAAGGTATTACCTTTAGCGTTAGTTACCTAACTACTAACTCTTTTGTACTTTAACTAGAGCACTTTGCCTACTATTAGTAATAATATATACTTTATTACTACCTGCGCTATTATAGACGTATTATTCTATTAGTGCACTTATAAATATATTTCTTAGACTAGAAGCAAAATACTCTCTTATATTACAAAGAACTTTATAGCGTTACTTTCTTTCTTTAATTAAGTAGACCTAACTCTATATTAGCTACTATTGCTACTATAGGTTATAAAATAGTCTTTAGCAACTACTCTATTTTATTAGTAGACTCTACTACTTAGTAGAATTAGGCTTATAAGCTTCTATAGGTCTATAAAGTCTTCTCTAACACTAAATTTATAGAAGATAGAAGAATAGTTCTAAACGCTTAAACTCTTAGTAATAGATAAATATGTTTACACTTAGAATATAGATAGCTACGTCTTTTAACTAACTAGTCTAGTAGTGTTTAAGTAAGATATTAATTTTAGTTTTCTACTACTATTTACTTATAGAGTCTAACATTAACTTTATGTTAATACTAACTTTAGTGTTACTAAGACAAAGAGTATATTAGTGTGTTTAGTAGCACGTAATATATATTATTATTTCTTTCTAAGTATACTCTTATTATATACTAATCTCTAAGGTAATAATATTAAATTAGAAACTTAACACCTTAATAACTATATTCTTAGTATTTAGATAGACTATATTATACTTTAGGCTTTTAATTCTATTATATAGTTATAGAATTAAGCTATATATTCTTATAAGTTTAAGAATATATAATATAAGAGTAATGTCTAATAAGAGAAGAGTAGCTATGCAAAAGAGGGTTATATAAACTACTAACTAACTATTAAGGTAAGTATACTAGCACCCTTATAGAGTAAAATTATTAAACTATCTTACATAGTAATAGAAACTTACCTACCTAACAACGCCTTTTGTAACCTCTAATTGCTAGTTTAACTATATAATACTAAGTATAGGTTACTAGAATAGCATTCTAATTTTAAGAGTATACATTTCTTACTTCTTTCTAAAGTACGTAAAGACTAGAATAACTAGTATATAGAAGAAGATAAATTCTAGCTTAATATAGGTGCAAATTGCATATTACGTTACATTAGTATAATAGCTCTATGTAAGAAGGCTTATAACAAATTTCTTAGGCAAAGATTTAAATTACTCTCTTCTAGTAGCTACGTTAAAACTACTAAGTATACTTAGGCTAGAATAGAAGCTAGTGCTATTATAGTTAAACTATCTTTAATAAATAAACTACGTCTATTTATTACGTTTATAAAATAATATAACTCTATTAAAGAATAATTCTATATATACGTCTAGCGTTACTTACTCTTTCTTAACCTATACTTTAAGTTACTTAGTTATAGAAAGCTCTTATTTAAGCAACTTTTAGTTAGAAAGAAAGAAGAGAGCTTATTATAGAAGTTTAACTATAATAACCTTATAAGTTAATAGAAGGCTAATAAAAGAAGTATATATAATGTACTTTATAACAAATCTAAAGATTTAATATAAGAGGCTAATACTATATTTCTAGTACGTTAAGAGTTTTATATAATACTAAAACTTATGCGTCTATTACCTCTAGATCTATTTAGTTATTAGAGTCTAGAAAGTAACTAAGGCAACTCTTTTTATTCTACTTTCTAGGTACTCTCTACTATAGACGTAAACCTATTTTAAATTATAAAGTATAACTAATAGATTGCCTATATAGAGTAAGCTATTATAGTAACTATATTCTAAAGAAATATATAGAGTTACCTACTAGTTGCCTAATAGAAACTTAACGTAGTTATAACTACTACGCTTACCTAGACGTTACAACTATCTCTAGAAGAGTTAAATCTAGAGCCTCTACTATTCTTATAGTTAGAAAAATATTAGAGTAGAGAGCGCGCGTTCTATAATAACTATACTAGTTTAACTAAATAACGTTTAAGACCTTAGTAAAAGTAATATAGCCTTAATTATAAGAAGACTATTAAGAAATATAGCATAATATAGATGCTCTATTACCTATATAAATAGACATACGCTATTCTCTAGTTTAAGATTTATAAGTTTCTCTACTTAGATATCTACTTTAACTATCTTTAAGTAAGCATACACTAGGTAAACGTAATAGACTATACTACTTAAGAGAGATAATTCTGCAAATATATATATAACCTTACCTCTACTATAGTATGCGCTGCGTTATCTTCTTATTAGCAGCGCGTTGTCTAGGCTAAAGTTAATATAACTAATTCTATATATAACCTATACTCTATTTTTACTATAGCGTACCTATATATATAGATAATTTTTAGTACTTTAGCGCAACTTATTATATAAGAGTATAACTTATATATATAGAGTTAAGTTTAGAAACACTAGTAGTAAGACTAAGGTCTTTTAAAGTAGTAGATATTAGCGCTAATACTTAATTTTATTAAAGCTCTCTAACTATTAGATAGAGCGTAATAGAGAATAGAACTACTTTATTATAATTAAGTGTAATAATATCTATAACATGCTAGTGTATCTAAGCTATTAGACGCGTAGAGCTACACTACTATAAAAAAGTTAAATATAACTATATTTCTATTATAGTAGAATAACACTTAGTATAGATATATACGCCTCTTATTTAATTTATTAGATAATAGTCTATTATAGCTAAAAAAGACTTTTTTTATCTAAAAAGTGTATAAAATAAAGACTTTAATTACTCTAACGTTTCTATTATAGTATAGAGTATAAGCGTATTATAAGTTTTAGGCTACTCTTTAGCACACTACTCTCTTTAGTATTTATACTATACTACACTATATAAGAGAAGCGCTTATGTAACTTGTGTAAGTAATATTAGCAAATTTCTAAAAAACCTAGAATTAGTAGGCTAGCCTTACTAATACGTAGAAGATTAAATAGATGTTTCTCTATATCTACACTAGTAACGCTTATATATAGAAATATTTTATAGACAATAAAGATAATATAATAATATTAAGTAAAGAGTTTTACTCTATTATATATAAGTAGCGTATTTACGTTATATTAGATATAGAACTACTAGATTTCTTAGAGGCACTTATGCGCAACTCTATAGAAGTAAAATATAAATTAGTAACTAAACACGCTATTTATGTAGAGATAACTATTAAAAATTTTAATAGGTATACTATAATAGAATAACTAGTAGATAAATAGAAAGATAAAGATAATAAACTATAGCTACTACAACTAGACAATAGCTCTATTATTAGTAATATAGAAAAAGAAGTAGAATTTATAGATAATTCTAAATAAATATAGAACGTAACTAAAACCTATATAGAGTGTTACTTAGAGTTATAACCTAAGCCTTTATTAAAGTTACTCTATACGCTCTACTAACTAATGTTATCTCTATTTCTACGCTCTATTACTATTAGTAGATTAAGTTAGTTATACTACTAAACCTATTTAACCTATAGTTCTCTCTAGATATATCTCTATTACTTTAACTTTAGTTTTAGGTGCTACATACACTATATACTTACGCTAGAGTATAGGCTATATAGAGCCTATCTATTATTATTATACTCTCTTATCTATATTATATATTACAAGATATACTCTAGGTCTATAGTCTAGTTATAGCGTGTAGGTTCTCTATTAACTATTTGCCTACTTATAGTCTTAGTAACGCCTAGTGTTATTAGTGTACTAGCGAACTTTACGTAATATAACAAGCTACTTAGGTAGCTTCTTACTACTACGTTTTTATTACTATAGAATATAGTAAGCGTATCTAGAGCTAATAGCTCTACTCTATATTATTAGCGCATTCTATAATTAAATTAATCTTTCTTTAACTAGTAGCTAACTACTAAGCGCATTAAGTTTAGTAATAGCTTTAATAAGAATAATACACTTTGTATAACTACACTAGGCATCTATATAGCTAAATCTACTTCTATATTACTTTAATCTAAATAAGCACTAGAAATAGTAGCGCTATTAGTATATAATTATACTAAATAGCGTATAGTAAACGCTAATAAGTTGTCTTTAGTAAAAGTAAGCACTAAAGCACTTTATATTTACACTTATTAATCTATATAATAGTATTTTAACCTACTTTACAAAGCTCTCTAATATAGTTCTAGTCTAGAACTAGATAAAATACCTACTACTTATAATACTAATAAGAACTCTAATAGTACTATTTATAATAATAACGCATTCTAACGCAATAACTCTAACTATAATATATCTAATACTAGTTAGAGTAATAGCTAGCGTAACTATAGGTATAGTAATAATTAGGCTTGTATAGCTATTACTTCTTCTAGACTCTTCTACTAACGTAAACCTTCTACTAAAACTAAACTATACGTTGCTCTACCTAGTTCTAAATTATACTTCTCTTCTAATATAAAGTAATACTAAGAGGTAATAGATATTGTAATCTTATATAGTAACCTAAAGCGTAGTTGCTTATTCTAGAATCTAGAAGAGAAAGAAGAGCTTATTTAACTAGTTATAATATATAGCACTAGCTAGTAGAAGAAGCTACTATGTCTAGACGCTAGTATATATAGCTAGAAACTTCTATAGCGTTAAACCTACGTAAATCTTAAAGATAAGGTACGCAATCTTACTATTAAGATAATTAAATACGCTTATTTAAACTAAAAGTTATACAGCTGCTTATATATATAGATTAAACTATTACCTAATATACCTATAGTTCTATTACATTATTAAGAAGATATCTATTCTAGAAGAAAAACTAAAAGCAGAAGATTACTATTAGTAAGAGTAGTAATATAATAATAGTTTAGTAGAAGAATAAAAAAAATATAACTATTCTAATATTATTTAAATACCTTTACTTTATGCAACTAATAATAGCTACTATAAGTACTTTTACTATTTAGGTTAGAGTTATAGCTACATCTACTATGCCGCTAACTATAAAAGTAGACCTAAGAGTTTAACCTCTCTATTACTTATACGTTCTATAGTTCTACTAAAATAAACTAACCTAAGTACTATAAGTATTAGGCTACTTACTACTAACTTTTAAAATAAGCAACGTAGTAATAGATATACTACTATCTTTTAAACTACTATATACATAAGAAAGTGTTCTTAATCTAATACCTTATATATATAAGTATATTATAGTTATATACGTTTTAAATTTAGCAAGTGTATTAGCTATGTAGCTTATAGTATATAAGAAAGAGCGTTTATAGCTACACTAACTCTCTCTAGTATAAAATAACTTCTTAACACGCCTATAGTCTTCTTCTTTATATCTCTATAATTTTCTTTAAAATCTCTAAGATATCTACTAATAGCGCGCGCCTTTAAAACTAACTAACTACTACCTATATAAAGAACTATTATTATTACTCTACTCTTATATATAGTTATAAAATATACTAATTAAGTATACATATAGTTATATGTTTCTATATTTTAATTCTATATAATACTATTAGCACAATATAGCTACTATAGGCCTATTCTTTAGAGTTATAACTAATCTACCTATTCTATTATTAAAGCAACAGTAGTACTAATATATACTAAGCTTAATTATCTTTGTAGAAAAACGTCTATCTTTACTACTATACTATATCTTAGCTATATTAACTTATTTTAGAAACTACCTATATTATATAGTAATATAAGAAAATAAGAGTGTAAAAAGAAAAAGAAAAGATTTTATTAATATTAATAAGCGCGTAGCCTTAGCCTAACTTATAGATTAGAATATATTACCTTTTAGACCTATAGAGCTAGGCTTTATAAGAGAGTAAGAAGAATAAAAACAAAAACAAGATTATATAGCTGTTAGAAAAACTTCTACGCGTCTTTTATTCTTATCTTCTAAAAAGAATATAAAAAGGTTTTATATAGTATATCTAGTAGAACTAGAAGTCTAAAGGCAACAGCTTTATAGGCTCTAGCAAAAAATAAACTAAATTAAAAAAACTAGAAAGCAAAACATAATTAAGTTATATATTAAAAAACGTAGATGCGCTAAAGCACTATTATTATTACAACTAAGAGTAACTCTAGTAAAGTAAGAGCTTACTAGTATAAATTTACTTCTAGCGCTCTACCTAGTTTCTATATCTCTTTTCTTTATTTTATTAAAAAAATTAGCAAAAAGTAAAATATGTTAGATAGATAGCACTAGAATTATATCTATAACTAGTATATAGCCTAGCGCAGCTAGAAGTATCTAGACAATAAGAGTATAATTAAGTAGAACTAGCTATTTTAATTATCTCTTTATTATTATTAATACTAATACTTCTCTATTAAAATAGATATCTTCTTAACATATAACTAGCAAGCGTAACAAAGAAAACAAATACTATAGTAACTATAGAATATACTACTTCTAGTAGCTAAAATAATAATATACGTACTTATATAATATCTACGCTATTATATCTATAACTAGTACACTTATTATATATATGCTATAGTATTATATTATCTTTAGAGTAATCTATGTAACTTCTCTTTATAAGTTTTAAGTCTAGCGCGCGCTATAGATAGTAAAGAAGATAGAATATAAAAGATAAAGAACTAGATTATATAGCTAGTAGCCTCTAGCGCTACTTCTTCTCTATAAGTTTTAAGACGTTGCTTTTTAGTAGAATAAGGCTGCAAAACTTTCTTATTTTAACGTATACTAGACCTAGATAACGCTTATACTTTCTCTAGTATACTCTTTTACGTAGTGCGCTCTATTATATTAACCTATGTCTTTTCTTACTATTTCTCTCTGCACCTCTTTTCTCTAAGAATTAAATTATTATTACTTTTATCTATATTATAGCTTTTCTAAAATTCTAACCTTAGCTATATAATAGTCTTTCTAAATATAGTATCTACGTCTTCTATAGGTTAGCTATTCTTTCTTCTCTCTCTACAAATAAGACACTTAAATATAACCTATTCTAAAATTATAGCTAGAAAAAAATAATATATCTAGTAGATATTATTATTAATATTAGTATAACTAGCGCATAATTTAAGACATAGTTTAAGAAGCTACGTTTCTCTTACGCTCTCTAGACCTATAAAGTTATTATAGTAACCTTTCTAGATTAGACTTACGTAGTCTTTACTACTTATCTCTTAGAAAGCGTTATATTTTAGACCTACGTAGTTAGGCTTTATAAGAGAGTAAGAAGAATAAAGACAAAAGTAAGACTATATAGCTATTAGAAAGCTAGCGTTCTTTTATACTTATATCTCTTTACGTATATTATTTTATTTAACTAGAGAAATATATTATAATAGCCTTTTAGAAATTAGCACGTAATACGTAGTCTTTTTATAATAGAAACTTAATAAGTTTTAGACCTACGCTAAGAGTACATATTTTAAGAGTTGTTATTATTTTTATAGCTCTAAGTTTTAGACCTACTACGCGTAGCTAGCTCTTATAAGAGAGTAAGAATTATAGAGATAAGAATAAGTTTATATAGCTATTAGAAAGCTAGTATTCTTCTACACTTATAGCCTTTTACGTAAATTATTTTATTTATATTTTAATCTAACTTATTATTTTTGTTACTTTGTATTTTAGAACCTACTACGCGTAGCTAGCTTTTATAAAAGAGTAATAATAGTAAAGATAAGAATAAGGTTATATAGCTACTAGAAAGCTAGCGTTCTTCTACACCTATAGCTCTTTATATAAATTATGTAGTCTAAACCTATAAATATATTATAGTAGCCTTTTAGAAACTAGTACGCGTAGTATAGTTTAATAAGAAAGCAAAATATATCTATTTTAGGCTAGAGCATTAAAAGAGGCTAGAAAGTGTTACTATAACGTATATATACGTATAATCTTATAATCTTTTTAAATAAACTTATTAAATTATAAGATAGTAGTTTTTAAACTAGCGCACACTACGTAAGTTAAGAAAGTAAGAACTATATAGTTAAAAGACTAAATTTTATAGCTACTAGAACGTTAGCGCTGTAACGCATATAGGTTTAGATAGTTCTATAGTTTTAGTGTTACTATTTTAGTATTTACTATAGCACGTAGATAGACTATGCATTCTACTACTTAAATATGTATTCTAGTACTTTACTTTCTTTATTTCTCTACTAATATCTACTATAGGTTTTTCTAAAATTATCTATAGTTTCTTATATAAGAGTAGTCTTTCTAAAGTTATACGTTAAGTTATTAATACTATAATATTAATTTAATTAAACCTTAATTTAAAACTATAGCGTAGCTCTTTTATATTATAGCTATAAAGATTATAATTTAAGAAAACATATTATAGTATACTAACCTATCTAACATCTATAATCTATACTTAGTATAATATAGATACTATAGGCCTAGTCTTTAGAGTTATAGCTAATCTACCTATCTTACTATAAAATAAATAAGTAGCCTTAACTTATGTATGCGCTATATACGCTAATAGACTATATAATAAATATATTACGTTGCAAGAAACGTTTGTTTATATAGTAACTTTTAGATATATTATTTCTAAAATTACTATACTCTCTAACTATATCTTTTAAAGTAATTAGTAGGCTATAGTTATATATTTCTATAGCTTATCTTCTCTAACACCTTTTATAAACACTTTATGTATGCTATTTAGCTAGTTCTAAGATATAATAATAGTATATATATAATAGTGTAACTCTTCTTTTAGTAGAAGTGTAAGTTTATACTACTAAATAATATAGCAGAGAAATAAAGAAATTTTAGAATATGCGCATTTTATTAAATATAATAAGAATATAAGTATATAAAAAGTAAATAAATAGCTTTTATAGTTATTAAGAAGTAAACGTTAGTGTAGATATATAAAAACATACGTAAGTATATTTAGATAGTTCTATTAGTATTAGTATAAGTCTATAATTTTAAAGTAGCACTATATATAAAATTATAGAGTTTTAATAAAGCTAGTGCTACTATATATACATATTATAGTAGCGTTAATCTTTAAGTCTAGCTATATTAGAGTCTAATCTAGCATCTTTTAGAAATAGCGCATATTACGTAATATAAGTAAGAGAAATAAATAGTTAAGCTAAAAGACAGGTATATATAGCTCTTAGAAAGCTAGCGCTACTATACGCATAGAACTAGAATTATGTAAGTTTAATGTAAAGCTATTAAGGCAGTAACTTTCTATTTTTAGAATTAAGAGATGTAAAGTGTACTATAAGAGTAGCGCATATACTAACTACTATTTAATACAACTATTAACTTAGTAGTCTATAAGTAAAGCTCTATAACGTAACTATAGCTACTCTATAGTTACTTTTAGAAAGATCTTTAGAGCTGTAATAAACGCCTCTACTATATTATTCTACTAAAAGATAGAACTTTCTTACGCGTAGGTAATATATAAAGATTATTCTAATAATATCTTTTAACGCTATTTAGACTACACAATATAATATAGCCTAAAGATAACTAGTTTTTAAAATAGCATATGTTGCGTAGTATAATATAAAGATAAGAATATAGATAGCGTAGAAGAAGCCTTTATACCTAACAGCGCGCTACTATATACGTATATAATATTATTTATATATTATTTAATATAGTTCTTTGTATAGACATAACTCTCTTTTAGAAATAAGATATATTATAGAATATAGACATAAAGTAGAGAGAGTACTGCTAATGTACTAGATATTATACTTATACAAAAGCTAGCGCTACTACGCATATATGTCTTTTACCTAGAAGAATTTAGTCTAAACTTATTAAAGAGTAGAAAATACGTTTTAGAACTACTATACGTTATATAGTTTAAAAGAAATAAAAGAATAATGCTAGTAGAGAATAAGGTTATATATATATTATAACGCAAGTAGTGTAGCTTATATATATTATCTAGGTTATAAGCTTTTAAAGTAAGGTTATAGTTAAGAAGACTTTAAACTTTAGTACGTAGCATATATTAGATAAATATAAAAAAAGATAAGAATAGTACTATAATATAGTAAGATTATATAGTAACTAGAAGTTAACGCTACTACGTATACGCATATATATTTAAGTTTATAAGCTTTTTGTGTAACTCTATTAAGCTTATTAATAGCATATATATAAACTTTAGTTCTTACACTTTACTTCTTCTATTATTCTACTAATATTTATAGTAAGCTTTTCTAAAAGCATTTCTCTTTAATATTATGTTCGCGTTCTTTTTAAAAAAGTGTCTCTACTACTCTATAATAGAAGCAGTCTAAATATACTCTAAAAATTCTCTATATACTTCTACCTTCTACCTCTTTCTACTCTTCTTATACTATAATATCTACTTAGCTTTTAGTATTAGCTATTACTAAATATAGACTACGTATACTCTATATATTAACTTCTATAAAGAACCTTAATAAGGTTTTCTAAAGAAGTAGTAAAGAACATTATATGTCTACGCAGTATTACCTAAATGTTATATATTTCTATTATTTCTTCTTGTAGCGTCTCTTAATATACTATAACTTTTATAATACTCTAAAAGTAGATATTTATTAGTATATACCTACTCTAAAAGTAGATGTTTCTAATTTATAGCTGCTTAAAAAGCTAATATTCTCTATTACATAACTACTATTACTTAACTAACGTTTTGTATCTAAACGTCTTCTATTTAATATAGATAAATACTTATATTACTTACACTAGAAGAGTTACTAGATTATAGAATATAGAAGTTATTAAGCTACCTAAGAAGTATATTAAAGACTTAGAGGTGCGTAGTAAAAGAGGTAGAAGGTGTAGTGTATATAATATAGTAAGAGTAGATAGTATATAGAGATATAATATAGTTTGTTTATAGGCGCGTAATGTAGGTAGGCCTAATTAAAGGTAACTTAAAGTCTAAGAATAAGTTAGATAAGTAGTAGTAAATGTAGGTAGTAAGAACTTATAATAAGCTTATAGTATAAGTATATATATAGCTAATAGTAAGATATATAGTATAGTATATTAGTTAAGAGTTATATCTATAGAGGTGCTTATATATGTAGCAGAGTTATTGCGTAAGAGAGTAGAGGTTATAGCACTATAACGTTATTAGTAATAGCGTTTCTAGAAAGGTAGAGAAATACGTAACTATATTTGTTATATTAGTGTATACGCGTAATATGTAAAGATGTGTATAAGAGTAACTATAGTGCGTATAGGTAGAATAGGTAGTGTATTATATTATAGGTAAGATAGAAAGCTATATATAGCCTACGTGTAATATTTGCGTATAATAATAGATAGACGTATATAGGTAGACTATTCTAACGCTAACTAGTAGGCCTAATTTAATAGCTAGTATAGCGTAGTAGTAGAGCGCGCATACATAATTGCGCGTATAAGAGAGGTATACTAAAACTATAAAAGACCTTTCTATAGGCTACCTAAGACAACGTAGCTATAACCTTTACGCTATTTAAGATAATCTTATAGCGTATATTATAACTCTAAATAGTCTCTCTTCTTTTCTCTATTCTTACGTCTTTATATATATAGGCGTATAACGCTAGAACGTCTACCTATTATTCTTAGAGTATTATAGTATAGACTTAGAGATTAGGTTTAGAAAAAAATCTAACTTTTTTATATCTTTTCTATATTAATAAACTAGATTTATAGCTTATATACTATATAAAAGTTATTAGAAAGATAAAGTAAAT